>NC_052158.1:159380074-159680074 GCF_902713615.1 Scyliorhinus canicula | reverse complement strand
TCTGCGTTGCCGCGCATCCTGACAAGACCAACCGCAACATCATCATCAAACCAGCAGACAAAGGACACCGTCATACTGAACAGAACGGACTACTGTAAAGAAGTGTACCGACAACTCAACAACCAGGAACACTACAGACAGTTACCCGCAGATCCAACCAAGGAACACATCCGCCAACTCAACAGAGGGTAGGGGGCTTCCAGGCAAGGGTCTCTCTTATCGGGGGGGGGGGGGGGGTGAACATCCAGGCAGGGGTCTCTCTTATGGGGGGGGGGGGCCTTCCAGGCAGGGGTGTCTCTCATGGAGGTCTTCCAGGCAGGGTCTTTTCAAGCGGGTCTCCGGTGAGGGTCTTTGTAATCGGGGATCTCTGGTAGGGTCTCTGCAATGGGGGGGGGGGGGTCTCTGCTGGTGTTCTCTCTCATTGGGGTCTCCCTGCTGATGGGTTCGTGGTGGTTTGGGCACGGCACACTCCTACTGTGGGCAATGAACCAGAAATCCTGGGGGTGGGGGATGGAATTGCGTTTCGGGTGGGGGGGAGGGGGTGGGGGGGGGGGGGGAGAGGACCCAGCTGCCTAACCTCGCTATTGGGCCACCCGCTCAAAAGGGCGACCCGATAGTGGGATTTACAGGGATCCCTCACAATCGCACATGCATACATTTACATGGCAAGGGTTTGTGACTTCTTACTGTTTCAAATAGTCAGCTGTGAAACTAACAGCAATGTTTATAAACATCTAGCTATGATTGGCAGTTCCTGGACCACATCAAAGACAGTTACATGCTGTCACTTCCTCTTTTTCGCTGCAGAAAGCACTTAAATGGCAGGGTGCGTACCTCAATTTTGGAAGGAGTAATAGGAAGATAGAGTACTGGGCTAATGGTAAGATTCTTGGTAGTGTGGATGAGCAGACAGATCTCGGTGTCCATGTACATAGATCCCTGAAAGTTTCCACCCAGGTTGATAGGGTTGTTAAGAAGGCGTGCGGTGTGTTAGCTTTTATTAGTAGAGGGATTGAGTTTCGGAGCCATGAGGTCATGTTGCAGTTGTACAAAACTCTGGTGCGGCTGCATTTGGAGTATTGCGTGCAATTCTGGTCGCCGCATTATAGGAAGGATGTGGAAGCATTGGAAAGGGTGCAGAGGAGATTTACAAGGATGTTGCCTGATAGGAGGGAAGATCTTATGAGGAAAGACTGAGAGACTTGAGGCTGTTTTCGGTAGAGAGAAGAAGGTTAAGAGGTGACTTAATTGAGGTATACAAGATGTTCAGAGGATTAGATAGGGTGGACAGTGAGAGCCTTTTTCCTCGGATGGTGATGTCTAGCATGAGGGGACATAGCTTTAAATTGAGGGGAGATAGATATAGGACAGATGTCAGAGGTAGGTTCTTTACTCAGAGAGTAGTAAGGGCGTGGAATGCCCTGCCTGAAACAGTAGTGGGATCGCTAACATTAAGGACATTTAAATGGTCATTGGATAAACGTATGGATGATAATGGAATAGTGTAGATGGGCTTTAGAGTGGTTTCACAGGTCGGCACAACATCGAGGGCCGAAGGGTCTGTACTGCGCTGTAATGTTCTATGTTCTATTGTTCAATGCTGCCACCAGCAGGGCACCAGAGCGTCAGAACGAGATTAGCTCGGGTTTTTGGCCGACGTGGATTCTCCACCACATTGGGAACACTGACTGATGGCAACCCGGGATCATCCAGCTCTATGTTTTTTTACTTCAGTGTGCCCAGTCAATCCATTTCCTTTGTTATGAATGCTATGCACATTCAGACACAGAACCATCAGTTGTGTTTTTTTGTTATCTTTGTAATGTCTTGTGTTGACTATTCTGTATTCTTTGATTGCTTCTCTTTGTTCCTTCCTGCCACTCTCTGACCCTCATTTCCCACATTACTATTTGCTCTTCTGCCTTAACTCTAACCCTTGATTTTCTACTGTGATCAATATCGAAATCGTTATATATTACATTTTATATTCTGTTGCAGTAATGTTATTAAAACCTCTGGTTTAAAATACATACAGGCAGGATGCCTGCTCAAGCTGTAATTAAGAAGTCATAAAATGTGAAGTCATGATTGATTCCAACCACTTACTTGGTTACAGATAAAGGGCTAATGGAACATTGTTTATATTTTGGATTTTTTTGTACGAAATGTGGGTGTCGCTGGTTAGGACAACATTTATTGCCCATCCCTAATTGCTGTTCAGTAGATGGTGAGTTGCCTTCTTGAACTGCTGCAGTCCCTGAGGTGTAGGTACACCCACAGTGCTGTTAGGGAGGGATTTCCTGGTTTATGACCCATCGGCAATGAAGGACGGCGATATAATTCCAAGTTAGGATGGTGAGAGACTTGGAGGGGAACCTCCAGGTGATGGAGTTCCTAGGTACCTGCACCTTGTCCTTCCAGATGGCTTGAAATTTAATGAAGAGCACTGTAGAGAATTTGGTTCATCATAAGTTAGTGTGAATAGTTAACATCCACTTCCCATTGCAGATGAATGACCTCCAACTTCAAATCATTTATGTGGACAATGGAAGTATTAACCAAGTGGTCACTGGAACTGAACAGCACAGAAGATCCCTGTTCGATTCTCTCTCTCTCCCTCTCCATCTACTTTTACAAATTGAACCCTGTCTGCCGTTTTAAAAACTCAATCCAGCCGCTACTGTCTCTAAAAGAACATAAATCAACTAATCCCACCTTTAAACACCTAATCATCTCTTGAATGCCGAAACCAGAAGGACCTTCGAAGTCAGTCTGGACACTCCCCTCACATACCTTTTGTAATCTGTTTTTAAGGGATAGCAGAATGTCATCACTGGAAGGGAAGGGGGTCATTTGATCCAGTCTCAGTTTTATCTTGGAATGTGAGCAGAACACACGGCACCCAGCTCTGCCGTTGATTTTTTCAAACTTTTTATCCGTGTATAAATCTCTTCCTGTGCCGAGTCCAAATAAATACACTCACAACATGTTTACGCAATTTCTAATCAGTGATTGGCCCCTTTATGGCATTATAAAACATGACAGAATCTACAAGAACCATATCACTTTACTCTTCATTGGACTTTTCAATTATCATTTAACCGATCCTCCCATTTTATAAGTTATTTTTAGCGTGAATTTGAGTGTGTGAAAATTGGAGTGTTTTATTATTTTGCTCAGACAGTATTAAGTACAAGCAGACTAAACTCTTTTACTGTCAAAGAAAACTCGGGGAAACCTCCCTGTTGGTATTTTTTATAGTCACAGCAGAGATAAACTGTTAAACATTCATTAAATTGGCAAGTATACCTTTTTTTTTAAACCTGGCATGGTCAATCGAAGAATAGGAAAAGCGGGAAAGCATTCCAGCTACAGAGTCCAGGGGAAGAGATTTCCAAAGTGGAATCAGACAGGGATAGGGTGTCGTCATTCTTTCTGATGGTCCTGAGGTTCAACATCGAGCAGTACACTGCGGCTAGAGAGGATGGGGGTCAGTCTGAGTGAGGAACAGCTTGCGACATCCGAGGATATAATAATAATGATATTCGCTTATGGTCACAAGTAGGCTTCAATGAAAGCGCCATTTCAGCTTTTACTTCTCTTTCTTGTAGAGGGAGCCATCTTTCTTGAAGGAGAAAACAGCGACATGACAGAACTCTCCAGAGGGCTGCTGATGATATTTCTGAGGAGGAGTCTAGAAATGGCAGCGAGAAGAGAGAGGAGCCTCAATCTGGCTCTGAGGAACGTGAGGAGCCCAGAGTGGAGAGGTATAGTAACAGATATAACACACAAAAGAAAGGCATTGGAGAGGCCTTGAGATCACCTTGGGGTAAATAGGTTGGGCTGTAACTGTAATAACTAGGTATTGGGACAGAATATAGAGCACAAGAGGGGGTGAGCACTTGAACTAGAAAAGAAAGATCAAATTAAATTAATTATTTTGTTGTTGAGTAGTCAAAAGACAAGGTAGTGAATTCATAGCACATTGATACAGGGCCATGGGTGGGGAAATGGGATCCATTTGGGATTGATACAGGGCCATGGGTGGAGAAATGGGGTCCATTTGGGACTATGGGGATTAGGAGGGGCAGTGGGATTAGTTTGGTGTTCATACAGGGCTATGGGGAGTGAGTGGGGCAATTGGATTAGTTTGGGGATTGATGCAGGTCTGTGGCGAGAATGCGGAGCAGTGGGATTAGTTGGATAATACTGGGCTATGCAGAGAGATCAGGGCAGCGCAATTCATTTGGGGATTGATACGCGGCTATGTGGCAAGAGTGGGGCAGTGGGATTATTTGGGATTGTTACAGGTCAATGGGGAGAGAGTGGGGCAGTGGTATTTATTTGTGGATTGATAAAGGGTTATGGGGTGAGTGTCGGGCAATGGGAATAGTTGGGATTGATACAGGGCTATGGAAAGAGAGGGGAGCATTGAGATTCGTTTGGGATTGATATAGGGCTATGGGGAGAGAGTGGGGCAGGAGTATTTATTTGTAGTTTGATACAGATCTAAGGGGAGAATGAGGCAATGGGATTAGGTTGGGACTGATACAGGGCTATGGGGAGAGAGCGGGACAGTGGGATATGGTGCAGATTGATACAGGGCTATGGGGAGAGTGTGCGGCAGTGGGATTAGGTTCAGATTGATATAGGGCTATGAGGAGCCAGCGGGGCAGTGGGATTAAATTCCGATAGATACAGGGCTATGGGGAGAGTGTGGGCAGTGGGATTAAATTCCGATAGATACAGGGCTATGGGGAGAGTGTGGGCAGTGGGATTAAATTCCGATAGATACAGGGCTATGGGGAGAGTGTGGGCAGTGGGATTAAATTCCGATAGATACAGGGCTATGGGGAGAGTGTGGGCAGTGGAATTAGGTTCAGATTGATACAGGGCTATGAGAAGAGAGCAGGGCAGTGTGATTAGTTTGGGGATTGACACAGTGCTTTGGGGAGATGGAATCAGATTGGGAATGAGACAGGGCTTTGGAGTGAGAGTGGGGCAATGGGTTTGGGTTGCGAATGATACAGGGCTATGGGGAGAGCAGGGCAGCGGTATTAGGTTAGGATTAATAAAGGGTTATGGAGAAAGAGCAGGGCCGTATGGTTAGGTAGGGATTGATAATGGCTATGTGGAGACAGCCAGCCAGTGGGATTAGTTTGGATTGATACAGGTCTATGGGGATTGGGAGGGGCAGGGGGATTAGTTTTGGATTCTTACAGGGCCATAGGGAGTGAGTTGGGCAATGGGATTAGTTTTGGGATTGATGCAGGCCTATAAAATTACTTTGAGATTGATACAGGGCTATGCAGAGAGCGCAGAACAGTGCAATTCATTTGGGGATTGATACAGGGCTATGGGGAGAGAGCGGAACAGCGGCATTTGTTTTGGATTGGTCCAGGGCTATGGGGAAAGAGCCAGGCAATGGAATTCATTTGGGAATGACACTCAGATTACTGAATGGGTTTCTTCCAAGGAGAAGTTCCCACACAAGGTCTACTCTCCCGATGTCTCTGGCAAAAGGAAAGGCATTTTGATTCATCCTCATCGCCAAATGTAGTATCTTGAAAGATTGGCGACCATCAAGTCAATTAACAAATAAACGGTTTATTGAGGCAAATAACTATTTACAGAGAGTGAGATAAAGGCTACCATACGCTACAACTCCGAATTCTAACTGCCAGAAAAACCCACGCTCAGCCCCAAGATTCGCACACTCTGGCCTGATTGGTCCTACACGTCACATGGCCCTCCGAGAACTCGCCCCCTTAAAGGGGCCGGCTACCATAACAGCATTAAAGAAGGACACAGTGACTGTGTGAGAAAGGGGATCTGTATAACTGTGATCACAGTTCGGGTCAGAGCAGGTCAAGTTAATTTCCTAAACCTTTTCCTTTCGATGGGATATGCTTATGTTCACCATTCCTGAATTTAACCCCCAGGTGTGTGACCTTTAAAGGGAAACTAGACATCCCCGAGGGAGAAGGGAATGGAAGGATATGCTGGAAGGATGGGAAATGGCATGTGTGCAGCATAGAGCAGTTGGGCCGAATGGCCTGTTTCCGTGCCGTTGATACAATGTCGTTGCGAGGGAAATGTGTTTTTTCTTGTTTTGCATTGGTGCCTCACAAATGGAACAGCTTTATCCTTTCATTCATTTAAAGGATTTGCAACATAATGTTTGTGAGGACGCTAGTCCATTTAATGTTGCATTTCAGTGAATGGATCAGACGGATTTATGGAAATAACATCTGCCTTGAACACCAGATGAAAGAGACAAAACTTTCATATCCGTCTAATGAGGTACCAGAGATTTATCTGTGAATCGACAACTTTAACTATCCTTTCATATTCGCCCATTCATATTTTAGAAATCCATTTGCAAATTATTTCTTTCTGTGGCAGAGAAATAATACAGGCTTCTAATTTCCTCATGAAATAATTCTGTGGGTTTCTTCATCAATGACTTCCTTTTGACCAATTCTTCTCATTTAGCTTCAGACCAGACCATTGCTTGTGTTCCATAGGTTTCTTGTACAAGAATAGCATTACGTTTGAGGACAATTGTGACCAATCTGTTGTGATGTAATTATAGACCTGCTCGTGGTTTTGTCACAGTGATAGTGTACATTTCCCATGACGTGGGTTCAGTCCCCTTGAGAACAGCTTCCCGATAAACCGGATCTTCAAAGCGACTGTGAGTTTCGTTCATTTATTCATTGGCAGTTGTGTCGGTCAGTGCCACACAATGCAGGACTGGAGCAAGGGCAAGCGGACGGTGAGTTGGACAGTCGGCTCAACGATCAGGTTGTGCAGGTTTGAAAGGTTTTCGAGGATGGGAACGGTTTGGGTCGTGATGAGCTCCATGATTCAGAGGGCAAAGGGACGACTGGGTTTCAACATCACCCTTAGCTCAGTGGGTCGCACTGGAACTCCCTCCCGAACAGTATTGTGGGTCTATCTCATCACAGGACCTGCAGCACATAAACTAGGCTGATATGTCAGTGCAGTACTGAAGGAACTCTGCGTCATCAAAGGCCCCATCTGTCCTCTTGGATAGATATAAAAGATCCCATGGGTGTGGGCGGCGCAGTGGTTAACGCAGCTGCCTCACGGTGCCGAGGACCCGGGTTCGATCTTGGCTCTGGGTCACTGTTTGTGTGGAGATTGCACATTCTCCCCGTGTCTGTGTGGGTTTGACACACACAACCCAAAAGATGTGCAGGTTAAGTGGATTGGTCATGCTAAATTGCCCCTTAATTGGAAAAACATAATTGGGTACTCCACGCCAGTCGGGGCCGAAGGGACTTTGTCGGCCGCCGCAAGTCCGCGCATGCGCCGGAGCGTCAGCGGCTGCTGATGTCATCCCCGCACATGCGCTGGGGAGGGGGTCACTTCCGGCTCCGCCATGGTGAAGACCATGGCGAAGGTGGAAGGAAAAGAGTGCGCCCACGGCACAGGCCCGCCCGCCGATCGGTGGGCCCTGATCACAGCCCAGGCCACCGTGGGAGCACCCCCCAGGGCCAGATTGCCCCGCGCCCGCCCCAGGACCCTGGAGCCCGCTCGCGCCGCCTGCTCCCGCCAGTAAGGTAGGCGGTATGATCCACGCTGGTGGGAGAGGCTTGACAGCGGCGGGACTTCGGCCCATCGCAGGCCAGCGAATCACCGGGAGGGGGGCCGCTGACTGGCACGGAGCGATTCCCGTCCCCACCGAATCTCTGGTGGCGGAGAATTTGAGACACGGCGGGGGCAGGATTGACGCCGGCCCCCCGGCAATTCTCTGACCCGGCGGGGAGTCGGAGAATCTCGTCCATGGTTAGAACAGGGACAGAAATGGTTGCTGGAAGTTCCGGGGTATAGATGTTTCAGTAAATGTAGAGGAGGTGGTAAAAGAGGTGGAAGAGTAGCATTGTTAATCAAGGATAGTTTAACGGCTGCAGAAAGGCAGTTCGAGGGGGATCTGCCGACTGAGGTAATATGGGCCGAAGTTAGAAATAGGAAAGGAGCGGTCACATTGTTAGGAGTTTTCTATAAGCCCCCAAATAGTAATAGAGATGTGGAGGGAGAAATTGCAAAACAGATTATGGATAGGTGTGGAGGTCTCAGGGTAGTTGTCATGGGTGACTTTAACTTTCCAAATATTGATTGGAACCTCTGTAGGTCGAACAGTTTGGATGGGGCAGTTTTTGTACAGTGAGTGCAGGAGGGTTTCCTGACACAATATGTGGACAGGCCGACAAGAGAGGGGGCCACATTGGATTTGGTACTGGGTAATGAACCGGGCCAAGTGTTAGATTTGTTTGTGGGAGAGCACTTTGAAGATAGTGACCACAATTCGGTGCCTTTTACTATTGCAATGGAGAGGGATAGGGCCATACAGCAAAGCAAGGTTTATAATTAGGGGAGGGGTAATTCTGATGTGATTAGGCAAGAATTAGGGAGCATAAGATGGGAACAGAAACTGTCAGGGAAAGGCACAAATGAAAAGTGGAGCTTGTTCAAGGAAATGGCCGTGTAGGGAACCATGGTTCACAAAATAGGTTGAATGTCTTGTCAAGAGGAAAAAGGAAGCGTATATAAGGATGAGAAAACAAGGTTCAGTTGGGTCAATTGGGGGTTACAAGGTAACAAGGAATGAGCTAAAAAAAAAGGGCTTAGGAGAGCTAGGAGGGGGCATGAGAAGTCTTTGGCCGGTAGGATCAAGGAAAACCCCAAGGCTTTTTACTCTTTTATGTGAGAGGTTAGGGTGAGGTAGGGCTGGTCAAGGACAGTAGTTGGAACTTTTGCATGGAGCCAGAAGAAATAGGAGAGGCGTTGAATGAATACTTTTCTTCAGGGTTCACCAAGGAGAGGGACCATGTTTTTGAGGATGAGAGTGTGATACAAGTGGGTAGGCTGGCGGAGGTAGATGTTCTGAGGAAGGATGTATTAGCAATTTTGAAAAACCTGAGGGACGACAAGTTCCCTGGGCCAGATGGGATATATTCAAGGAATCTTTGGGAGGCAAGGGATGAGATTGCAGAGCCTTTGGCTTTGATGTTTGGGTCCTCACTGTCCACGGGGATAGTGCCAGAGGACTGCAGAGTGGCGAATGTGGTTCCTCTGTTCAAGAAAGGGAATAGGAATGACCCTGGTAATTATAGGCCAGTTAGTCTTACTTCGGTGGTCGATAAGTTAATGGAAAAGGTCCTGAAGGATAGGATTTATGACCATTTGGAAAGATGCAGTCTTGCCTCACAAATTTGATTGAACTCTTTGAGGAGGTAACTAAGTGTGTAGATTAAGGTAGCGTAGTTGATGTCGTATACATGGATTTAGCAAGGCGTTTGATAAGGTTCCCCATGGTCGGCTCATGAAGAAAATAAGGAGGTGTGGGATAGAGGGAAATTTGGCCAATTGGATAAGTAACTGGCTATCACATAGAAGACAGAGGGTGGTGGTGAATGGAAAATTTTCAGACTGGAGACCAGTTACTAGCAGTGTACCACAGGGATCAGTTCTGGGTCCTCTGCTGTTTGCGATTTTTATCAATGACTTGGAGGAGGGAGCTGAAGGGTGGGTCAGTAAATTTGCTGATGACATCAAGATTGGTGGAGTAGTAGATGAGGTGAAGGGCTGTTGTAGGCTGCAAAGAGACATTGATAGGATGCAGAGCTGGGCTGAAAAATGGCAGATGGGGTTTAACCCTGATAAGTGCGAGGTGATTCATTTTGGTAGAAAAAAATTGAATGCGGATTACAGGGTCAACGGCAGGGTTCTGAGGAATGCGGAGGAACAGAGAGATCTTGGACAGAGATGTCCACAGATCTCTAAAGGTTGCCACTCAAGTGGATAGAGCCGTGAAGAAGGCTTATAGTGTGTTAGCGTTTATTAACAGGGGGCTTGAGTTTAAGAACCGCGGGGTTGTGCTGCAACTATACATGACCCTGGTGAGACCACATTTGGAGTATTATGTGAAGTTCTGTCACCTTATTATAGGAAGGAAGTGGAAGTATTGGAAAGGGTGCAAAGGAGATTTACCAGGATGCTGCCTGGTTTGCAGGATAGGTCTTAGGAGGAAAGGTTGAGGGAGCTAGGGCTTTTCTCTTTGGAGCGGAGGAGGATGAGAGGTGACTTAATAGAGGTTTATAAGATGATGAAGGGGATACATAGAGTGGGTGTTCAGAGACTATTTCCTTGGGTGGATGTAGCTGTTACAAGGGGGCATAACTATAAGGTTTAGTGTTGGAGATATAGGAGGGATGTCCGAGGTAGGTTCATTACTCAGAGAGTGGTTAGGGTGTGGAATGGACTGCCTGCTGTGACAGTGGAGTCAGACACTTTAGGAACTTTCAAGCGCTTATTGGATAGGCACATGGAGCACACCAGAATGATATGGAGTGGGATAGCTTGATCTTGGTTTCAGACAATGCTCTATACAACATCGAGGGCCGAAGGGCCTGTTCTGTGCTGTACTGTTCTATGTTCTATGACCATAGACTGCTTTATCTTGTGAGGGGAAGAGCTGACTGGTGGTGATTTAACCTGTGGGTCACCACGCTGCAGGCGAGCGGAAGGTTGAGAAGCTGGATCCTTCATGAATAACCTCAGCTGGTACAGGAATTGAACCCACAATGCTGACCTCACTCAGGATCAGGAGCCAGCTATCTAGCCAAATGGGCTAAACCAAGGCAGTGGAGGGGCTGCTGTGTTTTCTTAGTCATAGCATCGATGTGGGTCGACCTTTTCGTTCTGAAAATAACTTGTGTTTGCTTTGAAAAAGTATCTACTTGAGATGTTATTTGGAGTTTGGTATCAGTCTGTAAGGGAATCCCATCTCCCTTGTGATCAGGAGTTAACCTTTCATTGCCCAACATCCAATGATGTGACAGTGTGACCTGGAGCTCGATCAATGAACCAGCTTGTTATGTGAAATAGTTACTGTGACCCCCGCCGATGCCCCCACGTTGATTTATTCTCCACGGTTCTTCGACTGACACACTCCGCTGGCTGCAGATGAAGAACCTGGATCATTTACTCACAGTACATTTTTAGGTAAGATTATTTTATATCAGATGTGGGGGAGCAGGTTCAAGGAACTGAATACCCTCCTCCTTTCTTTGTCGAAGGTAGAAAATAACAAAGTGCACACTCTGCACCTGTTAACTGTGCATGTTAATTTTGCACCTAGAATCTTTGGGATTTAGAAGGGGCTTGACAGGGTAGACACAGAGAGGGTGTTTTCCCTAAATAGGGAACTCGGAACATCGGGAAACAGTGTTAGAATAAGGGACCGATCATTTAGGAGTGAGATGATGAGAAATCCCTTCACTCAGAGGCTTGTGAATCTTTGGAATTCTCCACCCCAGAGGGTGACATAAAGACAAAAGGGATAGGAGCAGGAGTATGCCCTTCGGCCCCATGAGCCTGCTCCACCATTCAATAGGATCTGATCTGATTGTGGCCGTAACTCCATTTCCTTCCTGCCCCCATATCCCATAACCATTCACTCCTTTGCAGATCAAAAATCTGTCCAACTCAGGGTTAAACACCTTCAATGGCCCAGTCACTGCTCCTCGCCATCGAAGAGAATTCCAAAGGTTAATTCCTCCTCGTCTCTGTCTTAAATGGGTGAATCATTATTTGGAAACTGTGCCCCCTAAATCTCGATACCCCAAAGATCCTCCAAACATCTACACCGTTAAGCCTCCTCAGATCTTGTATGTTTAAATAAGATCATCTCTCATTCTTCTCTGGTTTAGCACACTGGGCTAAATTGCTGGCTTTTAAAGCAGACCAAGGCAGGCCAGCAGCACGGTTCGATTACCATACCAGCCTCCCCGAACAGGCGCCGGAATGTGGTGACTAGGGGCTTTTCACAGTAACTTCATTGAAGCCTACTCGTGACAATAAGCGATTTTCATTTCATTTTCATTTCTAATGCAAGTATATCTCTGCTTAAATAAGGAGACCAAAACTGTGCATAGTACTCCAGCGATTACCTCACCAGAGCCCTGGACATTTATATCTGGCTTCCTAATTACTTGCTGAACCCGTTTGCTAACTTTATGTGATTCATTTATGAATCCCTCTTGTGACATTATGTATAATGTCTCGCACATTAAGCGTTAATGTAATATTTTATCCTACCACCAAATGGAGCTGGGGAGCTGACCTATAAAAAGGAATGCCTCTCAGACTTCTGGGAGAAGGTGGGAGAAAGTTAGAGAGAGTAGGAGGGGCAGAGAATAAGTAGAGATAACGTGTGTGAGATAGGTGTTAGTACAGATCGTAATTATCGTTTATAGCATTGCTAGCTTTAGGAATAGTGCTCGAACTGTATAATAAGTAGTGTAATAAAATTTAGCTTTGTTAATTTAACTTAGCATTGTGGTCTTTGTGTACACTACGTCCAGAATATTAACAACACAAAGAACACCACACCACTGTACTTCAGAATTCTGCAATCTCTTTCCATTTAAATAATTTGCTGCTTTTCTGTTCTTCCGCCAAAGTGGACTGATCCACATTTCCCCACATTATACTCCATCTGCCAAATGTTTTCCCCTTCACTTCCCCTAACTATATCCCTTTGAGAACTCTTTGTGTCCTCCTCGCAACTTACTTTCATGACTATCTTTGCGTCATCACTGCAAACTTGGCAACAATACCCTCGGTCCCTTCATTCAAGCTATTACTATAAATTATAAGTAGTTGAGGACCCAGCACCGATCCCTGTGGTATCAGAATTTCATAGAATTTACAGTGCAGAAGGAGGCCATTCGGCCCATCGAGCCTGCACTGGCTCTTGGCAAGAGCACCCTACCAAAGCCCACTCTCCCACCCCATCCCCCAGTAACCCCACCCAACACTAAGGGCAATTTTGGACACTAAGGGCAATTTAGCATGGCCAATCCACCTAACCTGCACATCTTTGGAGTGTGGGAGGAAACTGGAGCACCCAGAGGAAACCCACGCACACACGGGGAGAACGTGCAGACTCCATACAGATAGTGATCCAAGCCGGGAATCGAACCTGGGACCCTGGAGCTGTGAAGCAATTGTGCTAACCACTATGCTACCATGCTGCCCACTATAATAATCATCTTCAATGAAGTTACTGTGAAAATCCCCTAGTTGCCACATTCCGGTGCCTTTTCGGGGAGGCTGGTACGGGAATTGAACCCGCGCTGCTGGCATTGTTCTGTATTTCAAGCCAGCAATTTAGCCCACTGTGCTAAACCAGCCCCTATCCACTAGTTACAGATTTCCAACTCGAGAGTGACCTATTTATCCTGACTCTGTTTCCTGCTCGTTAACCAAAAGTCTATTCACGTTAACATATCACCCCAACACCACGAGCTCTTACCTTGTGCTTTTATCTTTGATGTGGCACCTTATCAAATGTGTCTTGGGAATCCAAATAAGCTACATCTACTGGTTCTCCTTTATCAACCCTGCTTGTTACATCTTCAAAGGATGTGAATGTTTATGGATGCTCCATCATCGAATATATTTAAGGCTGCGATATTGGTCTCAGGGAATTAAGGGATATGGGGAGCGGTGCAGAAGTCAGGTATTTTAAATACACTTAATATAGGTAAGAAGACTGTTTAAGACAGAAATATTAAATCCCAGTTTTAAAATGAAAGAAATATACAACTTCCAAACTCAGACATGTGTTTGGGAAAAACAGAACCACTGATAAAAACATCACATTCTTTCAAGGGCAGCAGCAAAATCCCATGGGTTTTAAGGTGGTATAATCAAAGGTTCCATTGTTCTGATTCAAAAGCCACTTGTGATAACAGCCTGAACCACATTCCATAACGTATACAAGCCGAAACATTTTAGAACTGTGTCAAAAAAACAGTTTAAATTATAATATGATGAGATGACATAATGTCTTAATTGTTGCAGATAAGCAACAATTGGAAGTGGCGTTGCATTGGGAGGATGGATGGCTTTTTATCAAATCAAATGTGTTTTGAATATAGCTTAAACCAATTAGGATTATATTGGGGTGTGATCGGATCGCTTAAGACAGATATCAAAGAGTATATCCATGGATGATTTGGCCACCATTTTAGACAAGTCAGAAAGACAAGAGACTAGAAGACAAGAAGAAAGAAAGTCAGAAAGACACAGAGAGAAAGAGACAGGAAAGAGACAACGAGAACAAGACAGAGAGAGAGAGAGAAAGTAAAGGAAGAGAATTAGAAAAGAGTTCTGTATTCCTATTTCATTTTCATACTTTGACTTCAGCCTTTGACTTTTAAAGTTGTGTTCAGGCTATTGTCTCAGAAGATAATTCCTGTGATTCTTTGAAGAAAATCAAATTATCTACAAACTACCTTTTAAATCATTTTCAAGTTGTAACCAATGAACTTCAATAAAGCAATTCCTATTTGCACCTGACAAGTTTTTAACTTGAATTTCTACTGAGTTTCAGCAATGTCTCAACAACAACCGGCAACCGTAATTAAAATAAAACTGGATTCAAATCCTAAGATACTACAAGCGGGCAGGAACAATGGTTGAGGTCAAATATCAGCAATGGTCATATTGGATGGTGGAGCAAGCTTCATTGGCCAAATGGTTTACCTCTGTTCCTAGTTCCTCTGTTGAATGAACAGGGATATGTAGGAAGAAAGGTTTTCCCTTTCTGTCCATTTCCCCATCACAACATAGTGTGAATATGGGAAATTTGTGAGTGAGATCCTGATTCTGTGAGTGGGCGTGTGAGTGGGTGTGTGATAGTGAGTGAGTGGGTGTGGTAATGTGTGTGTGAGTGGGTGTGTTACAGTGTGTGTGTGAGTGTGTGTGTGACAGTGAGTGTGAGCCCAATTTTAATTCCGTGCAATTGGATGGATCTTGATTGGGTTAAAATTAGGCTCTGTATCTGAGCAGATTTTGGGTGTGAGCAGGGCTGTGTCTGTGATTGGATCAAGAAGGTGGGGCACTGGAACTGTGGGCCAATCAGGAGTTTCTGAGTCATAAGGGAGAAACTTGAAAAACCCCCCAAAAGTAGAACTTATTATTGGTTAGTGACGGACACTGAGTTTACTTTCTGTCTGTTTCAGGGCTTGGATTGAGGAAGAAACTAGCCGAACTTGCAGAGGTAAAGTGAAACGGGCATTCATTGCTACTCCCAGTAAACACCTACCAACCCTTTGATCCCTTACGGCCAGGTAATCACCCTGTTACCTTGTCTGATATTCCTGTTGAACTAATCTGCGCTGGACTGTTATGACCTCGGGTAAGATCTCCAAATTTGTTCCCTCAAGATTACTTCAAAAGGATCCCTTCCCTGCCCAAATGTATTTATGTATTAAAAGCAGCCAATTTATCCAGGCTTTTTTGAATGAAAGGAAGAGTTACATTATTATCCATTAATCAAAGGAAAAAAATAAAATGCATGCATATAGAATCTCACAAATTAGAAATGAGAACTGAGTCCAAAGATAAATAGAAAAATACATTTACCTGTGAGGAGTAGATGGTGAAAACTTCTAGCTGTTAGAAATTTATGATTCCAGTAGCATTGGGTTCAGCAATTGAACAATTTGTTCTGAGATTCGGGGAGTGGGGGAGACTCTGCTATCTTTTGTTTCTGTGTCACACATTCTGACACACCCAACGCTACTCCATACACCAGCTGGCTTTTTATCCCAGTCTCCTATACATTCCTGCAAAGGAAAAACCTACAAATCAGTTTGCTCCTCGTCGCCACTTTTATGAGTTCCCAACTGAGTCATAACCGAGTCGGCTCAACTGACCATCTCTCATACTCCGCAAGAGACATGAGAACTCAATCATTCCAACCCCATAAGTCCCGTGCGGTTAATGACAAACATGGTAACACATTGAGAGCACATTGATCCAATTCCTGATCCGCAATATCAGAACACTGGGAAATCAGACAGGGTTCCTGCTCCTGATTATTGTCCAGTGATCCCTGAGTTAGAGAGGAAGGGGAAATTGGCCAGGGTTCCTGCTCCTGATCACTGTCCAGTGATCCCAGGTTAGAGAGAGAGGGGAAATCAGACAGGGTTCCTGCTCCTGATCACTGTCCAGTGATCCCAGGTTAGAGAGAGAGGGGAAATCAGGCAGGGTTCCTGCTCCTGATCACTGTCCAGAGATCACAGGTTAGAGAGAGAGGGGAAATCAGGCAGGGTTCCTGCTCCTGATCACTGTCCAGTGATCCCAAGTTAGAGAGAGAGGGGAAATCAGGTAGGGTTCCTGCTCCTGATTATTGTCCAGTGATCCCTGAGTTAGAGAGGAAGGGGAAATCAGCCAGGGATCCTGCTCCTGATCACTGTCCAGTGATCCCAAGTTAGAGAGGAAGGGGATATTAGCCAGGGTTCCTGCTCCTGATCACTGTCCAGTGATCCCAAGTTAGAGAGAGGGGGGAAATCAGGCAGGGTTCCTGCTCCTGATCACTGATTTTATGCAGTCATTAGCTTTGAGAGGATTAGATTTGATGCTCCCATGGCCAACAGGCTTACTGACTCCAAACATCATGGACCTCATGGTGAGACCCCGAAGGGAAACTGACATTCCCGAATCTGTCCCGGGAAGGATTTTTCAAAAAGACTCAAGAATGGGTTTGACAGCATATGTAAAATTCATTCCATTTCTAATCTTTTTCAATTCTTCTCTCTGCAGAGGGAACAAACACCAGGACATCTATCTGATCACAGGAAATCTTACACCAAAAACAGAAGTTCTTCGCTACAATCTAAGAAACGGGGTGATGCTTATCTTACAACTACTTCTATCAGAATTCAGTCTCCGATCAAGTGACATTTTGTTTAATCCTCAGGAAATTGCTCATCTCTACTTACCACCTCTGACCTCAGGCTTACTGGTCTATTATTCACTGTCCCACATAGAGCAGGAAGAGCACAAAACGGCTTTGAGCTCTCCTGCCATGACTTACCCCTTTAAATGAAATTCAACCTTTCAGAAGATACTCATGTGGCGACTAGGGGCTTTTCACAGTAACTTCATTGAAGCCTACTCGTGACAATAAGCAATTTTCATTTTTTCCTCCCACAGTCCAAAAACGTGCAGATTAGGTGGACTGGCCATGATAAATTGCCCTTAGTGTCCAAAAAGGTTAGGAGGGGTTATTGGGTTAAGGGGACAGGGTTGAAGTGAGGGCTTAAGTGGGCCGGTGCAGACTCGATTGGCCGAATGGCCTCCTTGTGCGCTGTATGTTCTATAAGTTATTCTAGGGCCCTTCTTCCCTGATCTCTGTTACAAAATTTAGCCCCTTAAAAACAGTGAACCACAAAACAAGACCTTAACAAATAAAGTGGTAGATGCTTACTGACCATACTCATCCAATCAGCTGCTTCCACTTGCCCTCCATCACTTTTGAATCCACATCAGGAGATCCAAACTAGAGCTCCACTCTCAGTCTCGCCATTTCCTGCACTTCTTTATCCACCCAGCTCCACTCTCAGTCTCGCTCTTTCTGTCCCTCCATTATCCTCCCGGCCCCACCCCATAGAGTTTTTTTTTTTTATAAATGTTTTTATTCAGTTTTCGTATTTTGTATTGAACAAATTACAAATTGTTAGGAGAGAGAAAAAAAAAAAACAAACAAAAACAAACACGCAAAAATTAACATACATATTTACAGGTAAGCATCTTCGTAGTAGTAACTGCGCCCCCCCCCCCCCCCCCCCCCTCAACATGTTTATTTAGCTTGGTTTTGGGCCTTAGCTAGCCATCGAACCCCCGTAACGAACCTGTAGCCCCCCCCCCCCCTCCCGCTACCTTCCCCCGACTATTCTTCCTCTTGTACATTGGCCACAAATAGGTCCCGGAACAGTTGCATGAATGGCTCCCACGTTCTGTGGAAGCCGTCGTCCGACCCTCGGATGGCAAATTTGATTTTCTCCATTTGGAGAGATTCCGAGAGGTCGGACAGCCAGTCCGCAGCTCTGGGCGGTGCTGCTGACCGCCAGCCAAACAGGATTCTACGGCGGGCGATCAGGGAGGCAAAGGCAAGGGCATCCGCCCTCCTCCCCAGGAATAGATCTGGCTGTTCTGAAACCCCGAAGACCGCCACTATCGGGCATGGCTCCACCCTCACTCCCACCACTTTGGACATTACCTCGAACAAGGCTGTCCAGTACTCCACAAGTCTGGGGCAGGACCAGAACATGTGGGCGTGGTTGGCCGGGCCTCTTTGGCACCGTTCACATCTGTCTTCCACCTCCGGGAAGAACCTACTCATACGGGTTCTTGTTAAGTGGGCTCTATGTACCACTTTTAGTTGCGTCAGGCTGAGCCTTGCGCACGTGGAGGTGGAGTTGACCCTATGCAGTGCTTCGCTCCAGAGTCCCCACCCGATCTCCATCCCCAGGTCGTCCTCCCATTTCCTCCTTGTTGCGTCCAGTACGGTGTCGTCCCTATCTACCAGTCGGTCATACATGTCACTACAGTTCCCTTTCTCTAGGATACTTGCGTCCAGTAGGTCTTCCAGTAGTGTCTGTCGTGGCGGTTGTGGGTACGTCCTTGTCTCCTTTCGTAGGAAGTTTTTGAGCTGCAGGTACCGTAGCTCGTTCCCCCCAGCTAGCTGAAATTTCTCTGTCAGTTCGTCCAGTGTTGCGATCCTGTCGTCCGTGTATAGGTCCCTGACTGTCAGTGTCCCCCCGTCCTGCCTCCACCTTTTGAAGGTGGCGTCGGTCAGTGCTGGTTTGAACCTATGGTTGTTGCAGATGGGAGCCCTGTTCGACATTTTGGTCAGGCCAAGTTGCTGCCGCAGTTGGTTCCAGGATTGGAGGGTGGCTGTCACCACTGGGCTGCTGGAGTGTTTTTTGGGTGGGGATGGGAGTGCTGCCGTGGCGAGGGCCCGGAGGGAGGTTCCCATGCAGGAGGCCTCCTCCGCACGCACCCACTCAGCTTCTGGCTCCTGGATCCATCCCCTTACTCGCTCGGCTGTTGCTGCCCAGTGGTAGAATTGTAGATTCGGGAGGGCTAACCCTCCCCTGGTTTTTGTTTTTTGTAAGACCTTCTTTGGGATCCTAGCATTTTTACCCCCCCATACGAACGCCATGATGAGTTTGTCCAGCGCTTTGAAAAAGGCCTTGGGGATGTAGATCGGAATGGATCTAAACAGGAAGAGGAACCTGGGCAGTACGTTCATTTTGATCGTCTGAACTCTCCCCGCGAGGGAGAGCGGGAGTGTGTTCCATCTTTGCAGGTCCTTTTTAACTTCCTCCGTCAGGCTGGTGAGGTTCCATTTGTGGATCCCTTTCCAGTCATGGGCTATTTGGATCCCCAGGTAGCGGAATTTATGTCGGGCTTGTTTGAACGGCAGCCCCTTTAGTGCTGCCCCCCCCCCCCCTCCCTTGCGGGTGTAATGGGAAGATCTCACTTTTGCTCATGTTGAGTTTGTAGCCCGAGAAGGCTCCAAACTCTTTCAGGAGCGCGATGATTCCGTCCATGCTGCTTTGTGGGTCCGAGATATAGAGGAGCAGATCATCCGCATAGAGTGAGACTCTGTGCTCTCTACCTCCCCTTCGGATTCCCCTCCAAATTTTTGCTGCCCTGAGCGCGATTGCTAGCGGTTCGATTGCTAGTGCGAACAGCAGCGGGGACAGTGGGCATCCTTGTCTGGTGCCCCTGTGCAGCTGGAAGTATTGGGAGTTGGTATTGTTGGTCTGTACACTCGCCATGGGAGCGTTGTACAGGAGCTTTACCCAAGCTGTGAACCCTGTTCCAAGCCCGAACCGCTCCAGTACCTCTATGAGGTATATCCATTCGACTCTGTCGAAGGCCTTTTCTGCGTCCAGGGAGACGATCACCTCTTGTGTTCTCTCCCCGGAGGGGGTCATTATCACGTTCAGCAGGCGCCTGATGTTCGCGGTCAGCTGTCTACCTTTGACAAAGCCCGTCTGGTCCTCTGTGACCACCTCAGGTACACAGTCTTCTAGCCTTTTGGCTAGGATTTTGGCCAGTATTTTGGCGTCTGCATTCAGCAGAGATATGGGTCTGTATGACCCACATTCCGTTGGGTCTTTGTCTTTCTTAGGTATCAGCGAGATTGAGGCCTGTGCTAATGTGGGTGGCAACGTGCCCCTAGCTAGCGAGTCTGTGAACATCTCCCGCATGTGCGGGGCCAGCGCTGTCGCAAATTTTTTGTAGAAGTCCGCCGGGAATCCGTCCGGTCCCGGCGCCTTCCCCGCCTGCATGGAGCTAATGCTGTCCATGATCTCTCCCAGTGCTAGTGGTGCTTCCAGATCCCGTTTTCTGCCCTCTCCCACAACTGGTATGTTCAGTCCGTCAAGAAACCGGTTCATCCCAGCCTTCCCCGTTGGGGGCTCTGTGGTGTACAGCTCTTGGTAGAAGGCCTTGAAGGTTTTGTTAATCTTCTCTGGTTCTGTTTCCAACGTGCCTCTGGTATCTCTGATTTGCGCAATTTCTCTGCTGGCTGCCTGCTTTCTCAGCTGGTGGGCCAACAGGCGGCTGGCTTTGTCTCCGTGTTCGTATAGGGCCCCGCGTGCCTGGCGGAGTTGGTGTACTGCTTTCCTGGTGGAGAGCAGGTCAAAGTTCCTTTGTAATTCTTTTCTCTCCGCCAGGAGTTCTACAGTCGGGGCCTCGGAGTATTTATGGTCTACCTCCAGTATGGAGTCGACCAGCTTCTGCCTAGCCACCCTTTCCTCCCTATCTCTTTGCGCTTTGTAGGCTATGATTTCCCCTCTTAGTACGGCCTTAAGCGCTTCCCAGAACGTGGAGGGTGAGACCTCCCCGTTTTGGTTGATCTCAGTGTACTCCGCTATGGCCTGCGCTATCCTTTCGCTGAAGGCCTTGTCAGCTAGTAAGGCACCGTCCAACCTCCATTTGGGGCGCTGGGCCCTTCCCGTCTCTAGCCGCACATCCATGTAGTGTGGAGCGTGGTCT
Source organism: Scyliorhinus canicula (assembly GCF_902713615.1). Lineage (NCBI taxonomy): Eukaryota > Metazoa > Chordata > Chondrichthyes > Carcharhiniformes > Scyliorhinidae > Scyliorhinus > Scyliorhinus canicula. The sequence goes on along the minus strand of NC_052158.1, from coordinate 159,659,176 downwards.
GATATCACAATTGCGGAGTATTCCACCTTGTCTATCTCTGGAAGCACCGTTTTCCCCACCACAAAGAAGTCAATTCTGGTGTACACGTTGTGTACTGGGGAGAAGAAAGAGAATTCTTTCTCCCCCGGGTGGGCGAATCTCCAGGGGTCTACTGCTCCCATCTGCTCCATATAGTGGCTGAGTTCCCTTGCCATGTTTGAGGTTTTCCCCGTTCTGGGGTTTGATCTGTCCGTCGTTGGGTCCTGTACACAGTTGAAGTCCCCCCCCATGATTAGTCGGTGCGTCGCTATGTCCGGGATTTCTGCCATGGTCTTTTGGATGAAGCTCGTGTCGTCCCAGTTGGGCGCGTACACGTTAACTAGAACTACCGGCGCCCCATCCAGGGCCCCGCTGACCATGACATACCGTCCCCCTGGGTCCGTAACCGTCTTTGTCGCCCTAAACATTGTCCTCTTGCCAATCAGGATCGCCACCCCCCTGGCTCTTGCCCCATAACAGGAATGATAGGTTTGTCCCACCCAGCCCTTTCTTACCCGCAGTTGGTCCTGCTCCCTCAAGTGCGTCTCTTGGAGGAAGACTATGTCGGCCCTCATGTTTCTAAGGTGGGTGAGGACTCTAGATCTCTTCACTGGGCCGTTAAGTCCCCTTACGTTCCAGGTGACTATTCTGGTGGGGGGCTTCTGCCCCCTTGCTCCTGTGGGGTTAACCATATTTGTCCGGTGGACGCGCCCCTGCCCTCTGGGGTTCCCTATGTTAGGGGGCCGTCCAGGATGTCCACTATCACTGCTCTCCCCATGCGGTCGGGTCCCTGCGCTCCGGGGTTCCCCCTTGTCCCGGGGACACCCGCCATGGCCGTCCACTTTGTGTCCGCCACGCGGGTAGTCCCCTGCACTCCGGGGGGCCCCTTCACCCACAGACCGTACTGGGTGGGTGCTTGCAGCAGTTCCCTGTTTCGAGCCCTTGTCTGTGGCACTTTGTGGCCCTATTCCCTTACTGGCCTCTTTTGTCCCTTCGTCCCTGCGTTTCCCCTCCCTGGTCTCTCGACCCCCGGGTGCCCCCCCCCCCCGCTCTATCCCTTTCGGGGATACCCCTGTGTACCCCTCCATTGCCCCTCTCTCCCCCATTCCTGTCCCCATTTGCTCTCCCACCTTTGATGGGTGATCCCCCCCCTCCCCTGCCTGGCGCCTTCCCCCCTGTTGGGGGTGCGCTGCGGCCCTGCTCTGTTGCGCGCCCCCTTCGCTAGCTTTCCTGCTAGCACGGTGGCTCCCCTCTCGGAGGTTGCTGTCCCGCTTCCCCTCTCCCCTCTCCAGTACTCCCGTTCCCTCGTGCCGGGGCCTGGCCTCCCACCTGGAGCGGGCCCTAGGGCATTGGGTTGTTTTCCGTTCTGGGTGTTCCTGCCAGGGGGGAGGGGGCTGGCTTTGCCTCGCCCCTCCCCACCCCCCCGTCGGCATGACGTGTCTCCTTGCCATGGGCCCCTCGTCCCTACTTCCCATGGCGTTTTTCCAGCCCGTGCTCCTCGACGAATCTATTCGCCTCGGCAGGGGCTGTAAAGAAATATTCCTTGTGTTGGTATGTGACCCAGAGTTTTGCTGGGTACAGCATACCAAAACGTACTTTGTTCTTATAGAGAGCTGCTTTCGCTCTGTTGAACTCCGCCCGTCTCTTAGCTATGTCCGCTCCAAAATCCTCGTAGATTCGGATGGCGTGCCCGTCCCAATTGCAGGCTCTATTCTCCTTGGCCCAGCGCAGGATTGTCTCCCTATCCCGGTACCGGTGCAGTCTGGCTATAACTGCTCTCGGTTTTTCCCCTTCCTTGGGCTTCGGGCGCAGTGACCGATGAGCTCTGTCCATTTCCGGTGGGGTGGGAAAAGTTTCCCGCCCCACTAAGGAGCCCAGCATCGCAGCCACGAATGTTGTGGGATTTCTACCCTCTATCCCCTCTGGCAGGCCCACTATCTTGATATTTTGCCTTCTCGAGCTGATCTCCTGGTCGTCTACCCTGCCCTTCAGGCTCCCCTGTGTTGCACTCAGTTTCACCATTCCCCTCTCCAAGGATATGACCCGGTCGCTCGCGTCAGTCGCTGCCTTCTCCAGCTCTTTAATGGTTGCCCCCTGGGCTTCCAGTATCTTCCCTTGGGCTTCCAGTATCTTCCCTTGGGCATCCACTTTCTTCTCCAATCTGGTCAGAACCTGCTGCACCCCTGACATGGCCCTGGTCACTGCTGCCTGTGCTGCGGCCTCTGCGTCTGCTTTTAACTCTGCCTTGAATGCCTGCAGCTGCTCCCTCACCACCTCGGCAAAGGCTTCCTTCCAATTCACGCCCCCCTCTAACCCCAGGGGAGAGGTTGCCCGCCCGTCCAGCTCTTCTGGATGCGGCGAAGCATCCTTCCCGCCGCTTCGCGTGTTGACTCGTTCGCCCGAGCTGGCTTTCCCTTTGCCCAGTCTACTTCCGGTGCCCCCTTTCTCTTGGCTCCTTTCTGGCACTTTTTTCTCCCCCTTCCCCTTCATCTTTTCTTCTCTCCTTGTTCTTCTTTTTCCCCCTTTTCCGCACCCTATTTTTATTTTATTTATTATTATATATCTATATATGTATATATATATATATATATTTTTTTTTAAAATTTATTTCCCCTACCCCTTTTCTCTTTACCAGTTTTCTTTTGGGAAGAACAGAAATACAAGTCTCTTTTTTCTTTTTTCCCCACTCAACCAGGAGAGAGAGTCCCTTTGTCTTTGCCACGTGGTGGTCACAGCAGTTGGGGGGGGGGGGAGGGGCGAGTGGGCCGGTGGTCGCTGCTGGTTGGGGGGGGGGGGGGGGGGGCCCCGCTGCTGGCTGGGGGGGGGGGGGGGTTGTGTCCCCGCTGCTGGCTGGGGGGGGGGGGGTTGTGTCCCCGCTGCTGGCTGGGGGGGGGGGGGGGGGTTGTGTCCCCGCTGCTGGCTGGGGGGGGGGGGTTGTGTCCCCGCTGCTGGCTGGGGGGGGGGGTTGTGTCCCCGCTGCTGGCTGGGGGGGGGGTCCCCGCTGCTGGCTGGGGGGGGGGTCCCCGCTGCTGGCTGGGGGGGGGGGGTCCCCGCTGCTGGCTGGGGGGGGGGGGGTCCCCGCTGCTGGCTGGGGGGGGGGGGGGGGTCCCCGCTGCTGGCTGGGGGGGGGGGGGGGAAGAGAAGAGGGGCCGCCGCCGCCGCACCGCTCCTGGCCCGCGTGGGGGGGGGGGGGGGGGGGGGAGAGAAGAGGGGCCGCCGCCGCCGCCCCGCTCCTGGCCCGCGTGGGGGGGGGGGGGGAGAAGAGGGGCCGCCGCCGCCGCACCGCTCCTGGCCCGCGTTGGGGGGGGAGAGAAGAGGGGCCGCCGCCGCCGCACCGCTCCTGGGTCGCGTGGGGGGGGTGGAGAGAAGAGGGGCCGCCGCCGCCGCCGCACCGCTCCTGGCCCGCGTGGGGGGGGGGGGGGGAGGGAGAGGGGATGGACCTGCTGCTGTTGGGCCCCCCTGTCGCCGCTCCGGCTCCTCCGCTCCGGCTCCTCCGCTCCCGCTCCGGCTCCGGCTCCTCGGCTCCTCCGCTCCGGCTCCTCGGCTCCGGCTCCTCGGCTCCGGCTCCTCGGCTCCTCCGCTCCGGCTCCTCCGCTCCGGCTCCTCGGCTCCTCCGCCTCGGCTCCTCCGCCCCGGCTCCTCGGCTCCTCCGCTCCGGCTCCTCGGCTCCTCCGCTCCGGCTCCTCGGCTCCCGCTCCGGCTCCTCCGCCGTCCGGCCTGTCGGGGGGGGGGGCTGTTCCTCCTGCTGTCCACCGCTTGCGGGAGCCCCTCTCCCTGCGACCTCCTCGCTCGCCGCCCGGAAGTCAAGTCCCACCCCATAGAGTTAACTTATTTTATTTACTTTATTATCTTATTTCACCTTAACCTGGTTCAACTTTACATCCCCTTTGATAGTGTTATGGGCGGCATGTTGGCACAGTGGTTAGCACTGCTTTCTCACAGCTCCAGGGACCTGTGTTCAATTCCGGCCTCAGGTGGCAGCAGGGTAGCATGGTGGTTAGCATAAATGCTTCACAGCTCCAGGGTCCCAGGTTCGATACCCGGCTGGGTCACTGTCTGTGTGGAATCTGCACGTCCTCCCCCTGTGTGCGTGGGTTTCCTCCGGGTGCTCCGGTTTCCTCCCACAGTCCAAAGATGTGCGGGTTAGGTGGATTGGCCGTGCTAAATTGCCCGTAGTGTCCTAATAAAAGTAAGGTTAAGGGGGGGGGGGGTTGTTGGGTTATGGGTATAGGGTGTATACGTGGGTTTGAGTAGGGTGATCATGGCTCGGCACAACATTGAGGGCCGAAGGGCCTGTTCTGTGCTGTACTGTTCTATGTTCTAGGTGACTGTGTGATTTTTGCTCCCCATGTCTGCGTGGGTTTCTTCCGGGTGCTCCGGTTTCCCCAGAGTCCAAAGATGTGCCGTTTAGGTGGACTGGCCACAATAAATTGCCCCTTAGTGTCCAAAGATTAGGTGGGGTTATTGGGTTACAGGGATAGGGTGAAGGTGTGGGCTTAAGTTGGGTGCTCTTTCCAAGATGGGCCGAATTGTCTCCTTCTGTGCTTTAGCACAGTGGGCTAAACAGCTGGCTTGTAATGCAGAACAATGCCAGCAGCGCGGGTTCAATTCCCGTACCAGCCTCCCCGAACAGGTGCTGGAATGTGGCGACTAGGGGCTTTTCACAGTAACTTCATTGAAGCCTACTTGTGACAATAAGCGGCTATTATTATTAAATTCTATGATACCAAAATTCAAGGAGTTACTTTTTTTTAGTTGAAGCTATTTTGACCACAGTCTCTAACAGCACAGGGCAGGGGAGTGGTTCAAGGTAAGGCGGTCTTTTGGAGGGTTGGTGTAGATTTGATGGGCCGAATGGCCTCCTTCTACACTATAGGGATTCTGTGAAACTTCTAATAATAATGATCTTTATTAGTGTCACAGGTAGGCTCACATTAACACTACAATGAAGTTACTGTGAAAATCCCCTAGTTGCCACATTCTGGCACCTGTTCAGGTACACAGAGGGAGAATTCAGAATGTCCAATTCCCCTAAAAGCACATCTTTCAGGACTTGTGGAAGGAAGCTGGAGCACCCGGAGGAAACACACGCAGACATGGGGAGAACGTGCAGACTCCGCACAGACAGTGACCCAAGCTGGGAATCGAACCTGGGACCCTGGAGCAGTGAAGCAACAGTACTAACCACTGTGCTCCATTGCTGCCTTTGCAGCTTCTCAGTACAGGGTGTCCCTGGCAGTACAGGGTGTCCCTCACAGTACAGGGTGTCCCTCGCTGTACAGGGTGTCCCTCAGAGTACAGGGTGTCCCTCGCTGTACAGGGTGTCCCTCGCTGTACAGGGTGTCCCTCACAGTACAGGGTGTCCCTCGCTGTACAGGGTGTCCCTCACAGTACAGGGTGTCCCTCGCTGTACAGGGTGTCCCTCACAGTACAGGGTGTCCCTCGCTGTACAGGGTGTCCCTCAGAGTACAGGGTGTCCCTCGCTGTACAGGGTGTCCCTCGCTGTACAGGGTGTCCCTCACAGTACAGGGTGTCCCTCGCTGTACAGGGTGTCCCTCACAGTACAGGGTGTCCCTCACAGTACAGGGTGTCCCTCACAGTACAGGGTGTCCCTCGCTGTACAGGGTGTCCCTCACAGTACAGGGTGTCCCTCGCATGTTGCCGGGGGGTGGGGAGGGTTGGGAGGTTGCTGGGGGGTGGGGAGGGTTGGGAGGTTGCTGGGGGGTGGGGAGGGTTGGGAGGTTGCTGGGGGGTGGGGAGGGTTGGGATGTTGCTGGGGGGTGGGGAGGGTTGGGAGGTTGCTGGGGGGTGGGGAGGGTTGGGAGGTTGCTGGGGGGTGGGGAGGGTTGGGAGGTTGCTGGGGGGTGGGGAGGGTTGGGATGTTGCCGGGGGAAGTAAGGGTGTTTTCCCACCTACCTTCCTCTGCAGTTTCTGGCTCAATTAGTTTCACAAAGAATAATTAAAGGATGGAACTGTGGTATGACTTTCAGGTAAAAGGAAATAAGAGACAGGGAGATGTGGGTCAAGTCATCAGCCGACATTGGGAGACTTGACTGAAAATGGGGTTTCAAATGTCGATGCAGTAATCAGGGTCACAGGCAGACATGTGGCCAGATAGAGTCTGTGTCCTGTGTCCTGGGGGGATGGGGTGGTAACTGGAGGCAGGTGTGAGGGGCGGGAGAAGGGGGCACAGTTATAGAGGAAGAGGGAAATTGAGGTCGGGAATAACAGGAGAGAGAGGCAATCATTTAATTCAATCAGTGCTCCAAACCACAATGGCAGCTACTGTGATTAATCCAGATGTGGGGAGATTTCTGCCTCTTTGGAAATGAATATTGATTATTGAATTGGGTCAGTATGGTGCACGAGGACTTGTCTGAATCGGTGATTTATGGTTTTTGTCAAGGTTTGAGCAGATACCAAGAGGAATATTCACCTTTCAAATATAATCCATGAGTTATAAATCCTTCAATGTCAGCTCCCTCCTTCTCCCCAGGATATGGGCTGTACACCAATTTAGTCACACCCCACCTCTGTCTTTCCCAACAGGACTAGTTAATATCCTTCATCCACCATATCCTTCACCCTTTGCACCGACCTCCCCCCCCCCCCCCCTTACACCTGAACCCCACTTCACCATTCCCTCCCTCCCTCTCCAGTTGTGTCTGTCCCAACTCACTTCCCAGGTAGTATATCTTCCAGCTGGGTTTTATACTTCAGCTCCAGTCTAACTCTCGCCTCTTCTCTGTCTCCTTGTCTCAATGCAGCTTGCTTTTGGAAATACTGTGTCTAAGAGTTAATTCCTTCCCAGGAAGGAGTCCTGGATCAACAATCTGGAAACATTGGATCTCCATGTGGGATTCTTCGCTCGAGCTTTTTCATTGCTTGCGTTTGAACATTGATTCAAGAACTGCCACGATACATGAGGAACTCTCCGAGCGTGTACTGGATGTCTCCAGAAATTGATGCTTACTCTCCCGGACTCTGCAACAAGCAACTCCTGGAATAAATGTCACAGGGTTATTAAAAATATGATATTTTAAATTACCTTTGACTGTCTTTGTCCAGTTGATATTGGGAGTGAGATAAACGTAGCTATTTGACTGGGTGGGGAAGTTGGAGGCTGGCATCGTGCAATGAAATCTCCTGGACGACGTCCAATCAGAGATGGGAACCATGTTGAGAGAACTCTTTCAATGGGACAACAGCCACTGGTGCAGAGGATGATGCCCCTGAGAGGTGGCAGCTGAGGAAGGCCATGGCACAGGGCGCAGAGGGTTATCAAAGAAGGACGTGGGAGAGCCTAAATGAGAGAAAGCCATTTGCCTGATCAATCCCTTCCTATTTACATTCCCTGTCCACACTCTACCCTCTGCCAGACTCTATTTGATCATTTAATCACGGAAAAAAAATCATAGAATTGACCTATCACAGGAGACCATTCAGCCCACCAGATCTTCTTTCACACCCTTCCCCATCTACCCACCAATTTTGCTTCCTAAAGCAGTGTAAATACCCCCTTCTCAAAAACTCAGAATACCTGCACTCCCCCCCCCCCCCCCCCCCCCTCCTCCCCCCACACACACACTGTCCAATCTTAGCCTGTAGGCTGTTCTCATCCTTGATTCCCTGAGGGTCCAGGATTCTCTGAATGATGACAACGCAGCTGGAATCGATTTTCTCCAAAGTACTGATGAACTATTTCTCAGATGAAGGATACTGTTAAAGTGATAGAATTTCATAGAATTTACAGTGCAGAACATAAGGTGTCACTCTGAGCTAAAACTCAACACTTTTAACTCTTCGTTCAAAGCAGAAAGCTCCTTGATTTCAGACCCGAGGTACCATCAAAGTCATAAACTGTATTTTTGGATGGTTCTGTACAAGTTGTTGCCCAATTACTTTGATTCTTAATTATGAAAATGAAATAATGAAAATCGCTTATTGTCACGAGTAGGCTTCAATGAAGTTACTGTGAAAAGCCCCTAGTCGCCACATTCCGGCGCCTGTCCGGGGAGGCTGGTACGGGAATTATCTAACAGAACTTCAAACTGACCTAATTTAAAAGTGCCTCACTTAAAAATACAAAATATATAGACATTAGACCACCCTATACAAAACCCCTGGAAATATAATACTTTTATCAAAATCTTACACTTTTCTCTTACCCCCTCGATGACAACTCACCCAGTATCCAACATAGGCTGACCTCAGGATTGGATTGGATTGGATTTGTTTATTGTCATGTGTACCGAGGTACAGTGAAAAGTATTTTTCTGCGAGCAGCTCAACAGATCATTCAGTACATGGGAAGAAAAGGGAATTAACCAAAATTCAAAAAAATACAAGAAAATACATAATAGGGCAACACAAGATATACAATGTAACTACATCAGCATTGGCATCGGATGAAGCATACAGGGTGTAGTGTTAATGAGGTCAGTCAATAAGAGGGTCATTTAGGAGTCAGGTGACAGTGGGGAAGAAGCTGTTTATGAGTCTGTTCGTGCGTGTTCTCAGACTTCTGTATCTCCTGCCCGATGGAAGAAGTTGGAAAAGTGAGTAAGCCGTGTGGGAGGGATCCTTGATTATGCTGCCCGCTTTCCCCAGGCAGCGGGAGCTGTAGATGGAGTCCATGGATGGGAGGCAGGTTTGTGTGATGGGCTGGGCGGTATTCACGATTCTCTGAGGTTCCTTGCGGTTCTGGGCCGAGCAGTTGCCATACCAGGCTGTGATGCAGCCAGATAGGATGCTTTCTATAGTGCATCTGTAAAAGTTGGTAAGCGTAAATGTGGACATGTCGAATTTCCTTACTTTCCTGAGGAAGTATAGGCACTGTTGTGCTTTCTTGGTGGTAGCGTCGACGTGAGTGGACCAGGACAGATTTTTGGTGATGTGCACCCCTAGGAATTTGAAACTGCTAACCATCTCCACCTCGGCCCCATTGATGCTGACGGGTGTATACAGTACTTTGCTTCCTGAAGTCAATGACCAGCTCTTTAGTTTTGCTGGCATTGAGGGAGAGATTGTTGTCGTTACACCACTCCACTAGGTTCTCTATGTCCCTCCTGTATTCGGACTCGTCGTTATTCGAGATCCAGCCCACTATGGTCGTATCGTTAGCAAATTTGTGGATGGAGTTGGAAACAAGTTTTGCCACGCAGTCGTGTGTGTACAGGGAGTAGAGTAGGGGGTTGGGTACGCAGCCTTGCAAGTGAAAGGCTGTGAAAGAAAGTGAAAGGAAAGGAGAGAAAGGAAATAAACTCATGCATCTATTTTGATGTCACTATTAAAATAAATTCCATTGATGCAAAAAAACATTCAATACATTGAAACTCCAGGTGACCCTTGTTCTGCTGTGTGGCCCTCAATGGCACAATCATCACATCTGGTCTCGGGCGAGATGAACACAATGATGAAGACAAGGGACACAATTCACTCAAAAGAATGATAAAGTGTCATTTTGGAGGGGTTTGGCGGGGAGATTGTCGTCGGTCGTTTTCATAGAATTTACTGTGCAGAAGGAGGCCACTCGGCCCATCGAGTCTGCACCAGCCCTTACAAAGAGACCCTACTCAATTCCACATTTCTACCCTAGCCCCGTACCCAGTAACCCCCACAACCTTTTTGGACACTATGGGCAATTTAGCATGGCCAATCCACCTAACCTGCACGTCTTTGGACTGTGGGAGGAAACCGGAGCACCCGGAGGAAATCCACGCAGACATGGGGAGAACGTGCAGACTCTGCACAGACAGTGACTCCAGCTGGGAATTGAACCTGGGATCCTGGAGCTGTGAAGTAACTGTGCTAACCACTGTGCCACCGTGCTGCCTCTTGGGTACAATTTTCCCATTGTGCCCGACACCAATCCCTTTGTGCCGGGAGAATCATGGGAGCGGTCCAAAACAGGCTTCACGCTGGGCACCAGGTCGATTACGAGTCAACCTATTTGGCATTGCAGGGTGTCAGGGGAAGTGCCCAGGTGCGAGGTTGGCAGCGGTGATTTTGGGGAGATCCAGACCTGTATTCACTCACACTGTCATTTTTGGGGGGGGCTTGGAGAGTTTCTCATTGGTCATTCCCAAAATAGAATTTTTTTCTGCAATGGGGAACGGAACTTGACGGCCAGACCAGTTCCTCAGAGATCGAGGCACTATTTTGAAAGGGTGCCCTGATCTCAAAGTGACCTTGAGGGGCCTCCACACACCCACCCATGGATAATGCCACCCCTGCAGACATGGGCAACTCACCCAACCCTCAACCCCTGAGGAGCAACCTCCCACCCCGTGTCAATAAAAGTTAGCATGAACCTGGCCCCCACCACCCAAGCACGAGGCTAACCCCGCCCCAACACCCATTCATCATTGTCGGCATTGGTCATTCTTCTCAATCCAGTCTTGGTGTGACAATCCTGATTCTTTTGCTGCCAGTCTGGTCTCAATAACATTTGAGACGGATTTGCAGGTATCAATTATTGTTTATTTTAACCAGCTAGCTGGGTGACTCACTCTATTGGAAGAGCAGGACACAACCATGTCTCCTGGTTCTTTAACAGCGAGTGAACAAAGGGACCAAGCATTTCTGTACAGATACATTCAAGTTGCATCAAATTTCACATACATACGACCAAATGAGGCAACGGTACAAATGCAAAGCTCCCATAGGCTTTCCCCACATTCCTCAACCTGGCCTGAGGCCCCTTTTCCTAGTATCCTTGGCAACAAAGAAATGGTCTTAGTGACTGCCCATCCCCCTCTTCCTGCCTTGAATCCCAGTTGATGTTTAAAAGTCCCCAACCTAACTCCTTATTCTACTGCAGTAAAATGTTACTCCTAACTTGGCCTAACTACCCATTATGCCTTTCTGTTCATTTCCTCAGGTGTTTCCTGGTCTTGTTGCCGATGGTTTATTCACAGTTTGAGATGATGACTGTCTTCGGGCTCTTCCCAGTTTTCCTCCAGTCCATTGGATTGGACACTTTGGAGATTTTGGGCAAGACATTGTTAAAAGTTCACCCGTGCACTTGGTTCTTGAAACTGTTCATCGCTGACCTTTGTTCTGAGCTCTTTCTTCATCTTCTGCTGCTTCTCGAAGAGTTTGACCGACATAAGGGAGCGGATGGGCCGGTGGTCTGTCTAGCAGCCATCTACACTGGCCATCGCCTTGGTGATGAGGGCTTCCTTTTTGTCTCGGACCCAGCCCCCATCACCTCTCGCCAATCCCCACAGGGTTTGTCTGTGTGGTGGGGGTGGGGGGGGGGGGGGGGGGGGAGGGGCTGCTGCTGGTTTCCTCTCGGTAGACGCCTGGTGCAGGGCATCGTTTAACGTGGGAGTGCCGTTACACATCAGCAGATATGCGGTCCTTGACAGAGGGTCGGTCCAGTTCCAGTGGCGAGGGAACCTCGATGACTGGGGATCTGCCTCTTGCTGCAGATGTTGATACCAGACGACTATCTTCTGCCCGATCCGTTGAGGACTTGTTTTGGATCATGCTTTGTCTGGCCCCTCCCCTCCTACCTTACCGTCATGGGTGACCCTGCCGGGAGCTTAATTCTCCTAGCGGCAGGCTTGTGTATATTTGCACACAATTGTGTGTCAACTAAAGGTAATTTTCTCCCTCCCGTATTGATTCCCTACGGTTTTTGGACACACCCAGAGGTGGAAACAGTCGTCACAGCCAAAATATTTGCCAACAAATCAACTAGAGGATCTAGAAGAAGTTTATTTACATAAACAGTGATAAGATTGTGAAAGTCACTGCACAGAGACAGGTTGAATCACGGAGAACTGACTCAGTTCTGATGAGACTTGATGCTTACATGAGGAGTACTGGATGGAGGGGGAGTATAAACTCTGGCACTGACCAATTAGGTCAAATGGCCAGTTCCAAAGTTGTACATTCCATGTAATTCTTTAAAAATTATTCTCAAGCTGGCTAGTCCAAATTGTCCATCCCTAATTGTCCTTGGGAAGGTGGTGGTGAGCTGCCCTCTTGGGTCGCTGCAATCTCTGAGGTGTAGGTACATCCACAATGCTGTTAGGGAAGGAGTTCCTGGATTTAGACCCAGCCACAGTGATGGAACTGCGATATATTTCCAAGTCGGGATGGGGAAGGACTTGGAGGGGGACATCCAAGTGGGGATCATAGTGTCTTAGAGTTTTATAGCACAGAAAGAGGTCCTTCAGCCCATCACATCCATGCTGGCCATCAAGTATCTATCTTTTCTAATCCTATTTTCCATCACTTCGCCCGTAGCCTTGTTCGCTATGGTAATTCAAGTTGCTCATCTAAATACTTCTGAAAAGTTGTGAAGGTTCTCGCCTCCACCACCCTTTCAGGCAGCGAGTTCCAGACTCGCACCACCCTCTGGATGAAAGAGCTTTACTTCACAGCTCCTCTAAACCTCCTACCCATTACCCATTACTGCCCGAACAGGAAGCAGAGAGGACCAGGGGATTTTCACAGTAACTTCATTGCAGCGTCAATGTAAGCATACTTGTGACACTAATAAAGATTATTATTATTATTAAATCTATGCCCCCCCCTGGTTATTGACCCCTCCACTAAGGGGAAAAGTTCCTTCCTATCCACCCTGCCAATGGCCCTCATAATTTTATATTAATCAGGTCCGCCCTCAGCCTCTCTGCTCCAGGGGAAAACAATACCAGTCTCATCAGTTTCTCTGGTGAATCTCCTCTGCACCCTCTCCAGTGTTTTATACAGCTCTATGCTGGGAGCTCCAGCATAACCTCCCTGCTCTTCTATTCAATGCCTCAATTAATAAAGGCAAGGATCCCATAGATGTTCTTAACCACCTTATCTCCCTGTCCAGCTGTCCTTAGAGATCTATGGGCATGCACACCAAGGTCCCTTTGATCTATTCCCCTGGCTTGTTAGTCCTCCCAGAATGCATCACCTCACACTTTTAGTGGTTAAATTCCATTTTCCACTCTTCCACACATCTAACCAGCCCGTCTTTATCCTCCTGTAATCCGAGGCCTTGCTCCCCACTACTTACCACACCACCATTTTTTGGTATAATCTCCAAATTTACTTCTCATACTCCCCCACATTCACATCCAGATCATTAATTTCACACCAAACAAGAGAGAACTCAGCACCGATCCCGCAGATCCCTGTGGGGTTCCCATGTGTCTTCTTCCTTTATCCTACTGGTTGGCAGAGATTGTGGGTTTGGAAGGTGCTGCCCAAGGAGCCTTGGTGAGTTACTGCAGGGCATCTTGTAGGTGGTACACACGGCTGCCACTGTCCGTCAGTGGTGGAGGGAGTGAATGTTAAAGATGGGATATGGGGTGCCAATCAATTCGGCTGCTTTGTCCTGGATGGTGTCGAGCTTCTTGAGTGTTGCTGGAGCTGCACTCATCCAGGCAAGTGGAGAGTATTCCATCCCACTCCTGACTTGTGCCTTGCAGATGGTGGACAGGCTTTGGGGGGGTCAGGAGGTGAATTACTCCCCTGCAGGATTCCCAGATTCTGATCTGCTCTGGAAGCCACAGTATTTATATGGCTGGGTCCAGTTCAGTTTCTGATCAATGGTAACCCCCAGGATGTTGCAATGAAATTGCTTGTACATTGCTGTGTTTCTGTTATGCAGTAATAATGACAAAATGGCCGGTACATGACCAGACAGGATGCAATGTGAATTGGAGGGAGCTTTGAGCTGATGGTATTCCCCAGCAGTGTAAATCACCGAGGCAGCTGGCCCACTCATCATTTCAGTCGCTTTCTTCCATCCATTTGAGAAATTAATATTTTACAATCTCACTGAGCCACTTTCATTAATGGAAGTCATTCAGCAACATTAACCTGACGGTGTAAAGGTACAATTTGTTTAAAAGGTTTTAATGCATTATACATTCCAACAAGAGTGAAAGTTCGACAAACTGAAAACACAGATCATAGATACATAAAAGATGGGAGCAGAAGGAGGCCCTTCAAGCCTGCTCCGCCATTCATCACCATCATTTTTTTTTAAATGTTTAAATTTTTTGAATTTAGTGTATCCAATCATTTTTCCAATTAAGGGGCAATTTCGAGTGGCCAATCCAGCTAGCTTGCACATTTTAGGGTTGTGGGGGCGAAACCCACGCAAACACGGGGAGAATGTGCAAACTCCACACGGACAGTGACCCAGAGCCGGGATCAAACCTGGGACCTCAGCGCCGTGAGCGCACAGTGCTAACCACTGCACCACCGTGCTGCCCTCATTCATCACAATCATGGCTGATCATCCAATAGCCTAATCCTGCTTTCTCCCCATAGCCTTTGATCCCATTCTCCCCAAGTGCCATATCCAGCCGCCTCTTGAATATATTCAAAGTTTTAGCATCAACTATTTCCTGTGGTACTGAATTCCACAGGCTCACCACTTTTTGTGTGAAGAAATGTCTCCTCATCTTTGTCCAAAATGGTTTACCCTGAATCCTCAGACTGTGACCCCTGGTTCTGGACACACCCATCATTGGTAACATCTTCCCTGCATCTACCCTGTCTAGTCCTGTTAGAATTTTATAAGTCTCTATGAGATCCCCCCTCAGTCTTCTGAACTCAAGCGAGAACAATCCCAACCTAGTCAATCTCTCCCCATATGACAGTCCCGCCATCCCTGGAATCAGTCTGGTAAACCTTCGCTGCACTCCCTCGAGAGCAAGAACATCCTTCCTCAGAGAAGGTGACCAAACTGCACACAATACTCCAGGTGTGGCCTCACCAAGGCCCTGTATAATTGCAGCAACACATCCCTGCTTCTATACTAGAAACCTCTCGCAATGAAGGCCAACATACCGTTAACCTTCTTTACCGCCTGCTGCACCTGCATGCTTACCGTCAGCGACTGGTGGACAAGCACACCCAGGTCCCGCTGCACACTCCCCTCTCCCAAATTACAACCATTCAGGTAGTAATCTGCCTTCCTGTTTGGATGACGAGGGATAGAGATTAGATGTGGCGCCCCGATAATTACAGGGCTGAGGTGATGGCGGGGTGGGCGAATCAGAGGCCACCCTGCCAGCGATACTGCGTGGAACCTATGCATGTGTGCACAAAGTGCCATGCTGTGTGGCAGGAAAAGCCAGCGGTACCATCAGTGGACCCAATGCTGCTTTTCCTGCCTCTGCTGGTTTCCGGGAAAATTTCATACCATGCTGAAACAAACAAGGAATGGATGCCAGGTGAATTCTTCAAGTAAGAATCAGGTCAAGTATAATAGGTTGAAATATGAGGTGAAGGGGTAAATGAGACAGTCAAAGAGAGAATATGAAAATAAATGGCAGTCAACATAAAATAGAGGCAATAATCTTCTACCAGTATCTAAATCGTAAGTGGACAGTAAAGGGTGGGTCTCATAAGGGACTGAAAGAGTGACAAAGGCTTAGGAGAACGGGATAAGGCCAGATTACTACACGAGTATTTTATACCAGTGTATACAAAAGAATAGAATGCTGACAAAATAAATGCTGAACTGGAAATAGTGGTAACAATGGATGGGGTGAAAATTAAGAGACATGACGTACCGGACAGTTTGGCTATGTTTTTAGTGGATAGGTCACCTGGTCCAGATGGTTTGCATCCCAGGATGTTGAAGAAAGTGAGTGTGGTATAAAGGGTTAACAGATGGGATATGCTAATGTGATGTGGATGGTGATGTACCATTAACATCAGTCAGACATGAGTTGAGACTCTCGAGAGGGAGAGATTGGATCACCCGTTCTAGTTCCAACATGTGCACTCTGTTACCTGTTTACAAATGGTCCTAATAAAAATGGGTTAAGCAGATATCAGAGTGTGCCTACAATCTGCCCAGTAATCAAGTACCATGCCCAGAGTCCACAGATAAGAAGGACCACCTGAGAACAATGTGGGCAGAGGTGGCAGAAGGATTTGTCGCAATCTTCCAATCTTCCCTAGCTATGTGGGGGAGGAAGCAGTGGATTGCAGAGGGCAAATATGACACCCTTATCCAATAAAAATGTAAGGACATTCCAAGCAACTACAGGCAGTGAGATCAACATCAGCGGTGGGTCAGATTCTAGAACCAATAATGGGGGGAAGAAAAATCAAAAAGCAGTTGGAGAGGTTTCAGTTAATCTGGGGGGAGCGAGCACGGACTTGTGAAAGGCAGATCGCCTAATGTATTTGATTATTTTGACGAAGTAACAGATGAGGAAAGGAATAGAAATGTAGAAAATAGGAGCAGGAGGAGGCCATTCAGCCCTTCGAGCCTGCTCCGCCATTCATTATGATCATGGCTGATCATCCAACTCAGTAACCTGTTCCCACCTTCCCCCATATCCTTTGATCCCCTTCGCCCCAGGTGCTATATCTAACTGCTTCATGGAAACATACATTGCTTTGGGTTCAACTGCTTACGGTGGTAACGAATTCCACAGGCCACCTCTGTGTGAAGAAATATCTCCTCATCTCTGTCCTAAATGGTCTACCCCATACCCTCAAACTGTGCCCCCTGGTTCTGGACACACCCACCATCGGGAACATCCTTCCTGCATCTACCCTGTCCAGTCCTGTTAGAATTTTATAGAGTGTTATACTGAGAATATTCCTGTCTACTCATATGTATTGTGATGAATGTAAGAAATTGACATATTTTATATTTTATATGTTTTGCAGTAATGTTATTAAAACCTGGGTTAAGGTGCACACAGACAGTACGACTGCTGGAGCGGTAATTAAGGTGTCATAAAATTGATCTGCAGGTGTTCTGTTAATAGATCTTGAGAACCATTTACTTGCTTACAGATAGCTAGCTAAAGGAATATTCATAGAATTTATAGCGCAGAAGGTGGCCATTCAGCCCATCGAGTCAGCACAGGTCCTTGGAAACAGCACCCTCCGCCTATCCCTGTAACCCAGTAACCACACACAACCTTTGTTGGACATGAAGGGCGATTGATCATGACCAATCCACCTAACCTGCACATCTTTGGACTGTGGTAGGAAACCGGAGCACCCGGAGGAAACCCACGCAGAAACTGGGAGAACGTGCAAACTCCGCAGACAGTGACCCAAACCGGGAATCAAACCTGGGACCCTGGAACAGTGAAGCAACTGTGCTAACCAGTGTCTGACTATAAAGTGAATATCTACTTTATAGTCAAACAGATTGATGAGTCAAACGTAGAATAGGGAACTCTGGGAATGGTGTGTGCGATGGTTACAATTTGGGTCAGTGCAATATATATCATATCAGACTCTTAGAATAAACCCGGAGCTGTTTGCAATAATAATTTGATTGTTTCCTAAAAGAGAGAGAACCTGCATTTATGTATCACCTTTCAAAACATCAGGATAAGTTTTTGAGGACATTACCAGTGCAGTAGGCAACGGGGAGCCAACGGGTGTGGTATATCTGGATTTCCAGAAAGCTTTTGACAAGGTGCCACACAAAAGGTTGCTGCATAAGATAATGATGCATCGTTTTAAGGGTAAAGTAGTAACATGGATAGAGGATTGGTTAATTAATAGAAAGCAAAGAGTGGGGATTAATGGGTGTTTCTCTGGTTGGCAATCAGTAGCTAGTGGTGTCCCTCAGGGATCAGTGTTGGGCCCACAATTGTTCACAATTTACATAGATGATTTGGAGTTGGGGACCAAGTGCAATGTGGCCAAGTTTGCAGACGACACTAAGATGAGTGGTAAAGCAAAAAGTGCGGAGGATACTGGAAGTCTGCAGAGGGATTTAAGGTTAAAATGAGGTTAAGTGAATGGGCTAGGGTCTGGCAGATGGAATACAATGTTGACAAATGTGAGGTTATCCATTTTGGTAGGAATAACAGCAAAATGGATTATTATTTAAATGATAAAATATTAAAACATGCTGCTATGCATGGGTCGTCCTAGTGCATGAGTTGCAAAAAGTTGGTTTAAGGTGCAACGGGTGATTAAGAAGGTGAACGGAGTTTTGTCCTTCATTGCTAGAGGGATGGAGTTTAAGACTAGGGAGGTTATGCTGCAATTGTATAAGGTGTTAGTGAGGCCACACCTCGAGTATTGTGTTCAGGTTTCTTTACCTGAGAAAGGACATACTTCAAGTGGAGGGTGTGCAGAGGAGATTCACTACGTTAATCCTAGAGTTGAGAATAGTAGATTACAAGGAGAGGTTGAGTAGACTGGGACTGTACTCATTAGAATTTAGAAGGATGCGGGTGGGGGGGGGGGGGGGGGGAATCTTATAGAAACATTTAAAATTATGAAGGGAATAGATAGGATAGATGCGGGCAGGTTGTTTCCACTGGCGGGTGAAAGCAGAACTAGGGGACATAGACTCAAAATAAGGGGAAGTAGATTTACGACTGAGTTTAGGAGGAACTTCTTCACCCAAAGGGTTGTGAATCTATGGAATTCCTTGCCCAGTGAAGCAGTTGAGGCTCCTTCATTACATGTTTTTAAGGTAAAGATAGATAGTTTTTTGAAGAATAAAGGGATTAAGGGTTATGGTGTTCGGGCCGGAAAGTGGAGCTGAGTCCACAAAAGATCAGCCATGATCTAATTGAATGGCGGAGCAGGCTCGCGGGGTGAGATGACCTACTCCTGCTCCTAGTTCTTATGTTCTTATGTTCTTATGTTACCGTGCTGCCCACAAAACAGAGATGGTTTAGGTTTGTTCTTCAAACCTATTGTTTAGGTTTGTAGGACGCCTGTGGTGTAGATAATTTCTGAGAGGTGTTGTGTTTGGTCCTGGCTAAACAAATCAAGGGACATTTTATAAGAAGAGACAAAAAAATGCCGAATGCTTTGGGTAAAGGTGATGTCGTTAATGGAAGGAGTCAAGTCTGTCAGAAGAGTCAGTTGGTCCTACAACTCTAATTTGAACAGAGGTGTTTCAGTTTGGTCCTGAAAGATTCTCTCTTCAAAGATTCTGCAGAGGGAAAAGCAAGTAAAACCCCGGTTGTTAACTTTATTCATGAGTGTATTTGAAATATATTGGTTTGTTTAATTGGAATATAGTGGCAGGTTTAGGAAGTAAGTTAAGGTGTATTCATTTACTTAAGAACTGTTCTAACTGTTAACTACAAAAGTATTTCTTTGTTGCTAATATGGTTAATTCTGTGATCAAATTAAAGTTTGTTTTATCATAAAAGATACCGATTGGTCAATGTTAGCTGTCCTGTGGGGCAGTAATATTTCCTCACAGTTTTGCAGATTTTGAAAACGGCTGGGTTCTTGTTCGAGATCCTTTTTTTAAAATATGTTTTATTCCAAACGCAGTCAATAAATCAAAGAATCAAAGATAGAGAAAATGCTGGAAAATCTCAGCAAGTCTTCAAAGCAAATTGACAAAGAGTCATCAGACTCGAAACGTGAGCTCATTTCTCTCCCTACAGATGCTGCCAGACCTGCTGAGATTTTCCAGCATTTTCTCTTCTGTTTCAGATTCCAGCATCCGCAGTAATTTGCTTTTCATCAACAAAAGATATTTTGACAAGTTAACATTTTCCCCTTTTCCTCCGTCCTTAACTGACACAACCCCCTCCCCCTCAACAAACCACCTCCCCCAACAAACCCTCCCCCCCACCCCCCCACCCCCCACTGGCGACAAACAGATCCTTGAATAGAGACAGAAACAACCTCCATCTCACATAAAATCCTTCTTCTGACTCACTACCCTTTTCCAGTTGTTAAGAACTCTGCCAAATCCCCCAGCCACGCCCACATACTCAGTGCCGCTGCCGACCTCCATCCCAGTCAGATTCACCGCCGGGCAGTCAGAGTGGTGAAGGCCAAAACATCGGCCTCCTTCCCCTCCGGCAGCTCCGGCAGCTCCAAAACACCGAAAATCACCACCAATGGGCACGGTGCCATCGTCACCCTTACAATCTCTGACAGTGTCTCAGAAACCGATGCCAGAATCCCTCCCAGCTTCGGGCAAGATCAAAACATATGAACATGATTCGCAGGCCCCCTCACGCACCTCTCGCATTTGTCCTCAGCCTCAGGGACGAACCCACTCAAACGAGCCCGAGTCCGATGGGGCCTGTGCACCAACGTAAACTGTATCGGGCTCATCCTGGAACAGGATGGTGTCGGATTTTCCCAGTGCATAATTTCACTCCAGCCGCCCACCCCCCCGCCAACATCCCCCCAAGCTCTACCCCCAGCTTCTCCTCCCATTTCCGTCTCATCTCCACCACTGGCACCTTCTCCGTTTCCAACAACCATCCATAGATAGCCCCAATTTTCCCCCCTCTCTGACTTTACCCAGCAGAGTAGAGACTTTGGTAGCTGAGGGAACGAGGGGAGCTCCTTTCGTACAAAATCCCCCACCTGTATGTACCTACATCCCCCCCCCCCCCCCCCCCCCCCCCCCCGCGACAGCTGGAACTTCCCCTACGATTCCTCTAACCTTGCAAACCTCCCTTTCCTTGAACAGACCCTTTTCCCACTCTACCCCTTCTCTATGCCAGCTCCTGTACGTCATGTCTATCCTTGCTGGTATGAACCTATCATTCCCGCGTATTGGGACCAGTACCGACACATGCCCCCAGTCCAAAAGGCTGCCTCTGCTGGTTCCCTATCTTGAAGGATGAGACCATAAGGCCATAAGACATAGGAGCAGAATTAGGCCACTCGGCCCATCGAGTTTCCACCGCCATTCAATCATGGCTGATATTTTCTCATCCCCATTCTCCTGCCTTCTCCCCATAACCCCTGATCCCCTTATTGATCAAGAACCAATCTATCTCTGTCTTAAAGACACTCAGTGATTTGGCCTCCACAGCCTTCTGAGGTAAAGAGTTCCACAGATTCATCAGCCTCTGGCTGAAGAGATTCCTCCTCATCACTGTTTTAAAGGATCGTCCCATTAATCTGAGATTGTGTCCTCTGGTTCCTGTTTTTCCAACAAGTGGAAACATCCTCTCCACGTCCACTCTATCCAGGCCTCGCAGTATCCTGTAAGTTTCAACAGGATCCCCCCTCATCTTTCTAAACTTCAGCGAGTACAGAACCCGAGTCCGGGAGAATGGGAGGGGGGCTTTCACCAGAGTCCCTGAAGCACATTACCACACAGGAGGCCTCCTCCACCTGCACCCATTCTGACCCCCAACTCCTCCCATCACCACCGCACCTTCACCACATTTGCCGCCGAATCGTAATATAGCAGGTTTGGAAGTGACAGCAGCCCCCCCCCCCCCCCTCCCCCCACCCCCGACCCCCGCCGTCCCCCCACCCGCTGTCCTCTGCAAAATGCCCTCCGAATCCTGGGCATGTTACCTGCTGATACAAATTCCGGGATGAGCTTGTCAACCCTCTAAAAGAACACCTTTGGAAGGAGCCGCTCGAGATCCTAACAGTGTGGATGTCTTTGCCCAGTGTGAGCGTGCTCGTGTGACATCATCGGTAGCACCTGCTTGCACAAGTTTTCTGTATCGCCGTGAGGAGGTTGTGTATAGTTGTGTATCATTGGCCAATGCATTACAGGAAGGAGGTTATTGCTGTGGAGAGAGAGCAGAGGAGGTTTACAGGAATGTTGCCAGGGCTGGGAAAGTGTGGCTCCGAGGGGAGGTTGGAGAGGTTTGCGTTACTTTCCTTGGAACAAAGACGGCTGAGCGATGACCTAATTCAGGTGAACAAAATTATGAGGGGAAGAGATATTCTTCCCTTGGTGAAGAATTCTAGAACCAGACGATGTAGATTCAAGATAAGTGACAGCCGTGTGGAGGAGACACGAGGAAGAACGTTATTTACGCAGGGGGTAGTGGGAGTCGGGAATTCGCTGCCTGAGCTGGTGGTGGAGGCAGAGACCCTAAACTCTTTTAACAAGTACCTGGATCTGCACCTTAAGTGCTGTAAAGTACAGGGCTATGGACTGGGTGCAGGAAGGTGGGACGCCAAAATCGGGAAAGGTGATTAAGGATATCGGTTTTGACACTGATATCAGGGCGGACGTCGGTTTCACAAGTTACAATTTTCCGGTGCCTCGATAGCGATGTCAATGCATTCTACTCCCCATGTACAATAAACGCTGTTGACGTGTCATTAGCGG
This sequence comes from Scyliorhinus canicula, assembly GCF_902713615.1. Lineage (NCBI taxonomy): Eukaryota > Metazoa > Chordata > Chondrichthyes > Carcharhiniformes > Scyliorhinidae > Scyliorhinus > Scyliorhinus canicula. The sequence goes on along the minus strand of NC_052158.1, from coordinate 159,637,134 downwards.
GCCTGAGCCGGTATTCTCCGGGGCCTCCGCGATTCCCCACCTCCACCGGGGCGAATTCCCAACGGCGAGGTTCACTCGTGAAACTGGCGCCGTGGCTGCTGATGGAGAGAGAGGGGGTACGGAAAGTGCCCAACATCGCCATTGTTTGCTGACAGTTGCCATGGTGGCAGGGAGTAGTGGGGTGTGGCCAGGAGGTGGGCTGTGGGGTCGGGGTGAATGGGCACGGAGCACCATTGCCGCAGCCAGCAAGGCAGCCATGCAGCTGCGCACGCCGCTGACAGCCCGCTGTGAACTTAGGGCCACAGGTCCACCACCCTAGGGAACCAGCCGATCCATCAACAGGTTGGACACACCATCTCATTGACTGGGATGGTGTGTGTGGAGACTGCAGCCTGTCAGCCTCCTGAGTGTCAATCACGGACCCGGTGAATCCTGCACCGCTTGACATTGGAATCGATTGTGTTCCACGTGGCGACGGTGATAGACCCGTAACAGTCGCTAAATCAGTCCAGGTGCGGCGCCAGCTTTGCTGTCGTGGAACTCCATGAATCCTCCCCCGGCATCAACACTTAGTCTCAGGAACGGACAATCCCGGCCTTAATCTTTCGGATCAGATATCAAACTGAGATCTTGGGCAGAATTCTCCGTCTCGTCAGCCGGCCAATGGAGTTTCCCATTGTGGGCACCCCACACTGTCAGGAAATCCCCAGGCGTGAGTGCGCTGCCGGAGGAGCGGAAGATCCTGCCGACGGATTCCGCCAACGGATCCCGCCAACGGAGAATCCAGGTCCTTATCTTCCCTCTCAGGTGAGTTTTAAAGGTGCCATGATCACTACTTTGATGTGAGCTTCAAGGCTCGTTGTGTGTCCCATTTAACATGAAACAAAGTATTGAGGGCAACAACTGGTTAATGACCTTCAGCCAGGTACCTTCGTGGGGAGACGATGACGTCGTAGTCATGTCAACCTACTCTAATGTTGTGGGGGTCACAGGTTTCGCTGGAATTAAATATACCAAAGCAGTTTAATTTCATTTGATAAACGTAGAATATAAAACGAGCCTCAGAAACGATGAGCGTGAAACCAATGTCAATTCCGTAAAAGCCCATCTCAGCGCGGCGATAAGGGAATCTGCAATCATACTCCGTCTGTCTGCACCTGACTTCAAAGTGGTTGACTATTTTTTATACGTTTAGAGTAACCAATTCATTTTTTCTAATTAAGGGGCAATTTTAGTGTGCCCAATCCACCTCCCCTGCACATAGAACATAGAACATAGAACAGTACAGCACAGAACAGGCCCTTCGGCCCTCGATGTTGTGCCGAGCCATGATCACCCTACTCAAACCCACGTATCCACCCTATACCCGTAACCCAACCCCCCCCCCCCCCTTAACCTTACTTTTTAGGACACTACGGGCAATTTAGCATGGCCAATCCACCTAACCCGCACATCTTTGGACTGTGGGAGGAAACCGGAGCACCCGGAGGAAACCCACGCACACATGGGGAGGACGTGCAGACTCCACACAGACAGTGACCCAGCCGGGAACCGAACCTGGGACCCTGGAGCTGTGAAGCACCCAACATGTTTGGGCAGTGACCCAGAGCCGGGATTGAACCTGGGACCTCGGCGCCGTGAGGCAGCAGTGCTAACCACTGCGTCACTGTGCTGCCCTAAAGTGGTTGACTTTTAACTGCCCTCTGAACAAACCATTCAGTTCAAGGACAAGTGTACTGACACCCACAAGGCCCAAGGGAAAATCATAGAACCATAGATTACACAGTGCAGAAGGAGACCATTCAGCCCATCGAGTCTGCACCGGCCCTTGGAAAGAGCACCCCACTTAAGCCCACTTCTCCACCCTACCCCCGTAACCCAGTAACCTTTTTGGACACAATTTATCACGGCCAATCCACCTAACAGCACGTCTTTGGACTGTGGGAGGAAACCGGAGCACCCGGAGGAAACCCACACAGACACGGGGAGAACGTGCAAACTCCGCACAGACAGTGACCCAATCCGGGAATCGAACCCTGGACCCTGGTGCTGTGAAGCAACTGTGCTAACCACAGTGTTACCGTGCTCCTCCTGGGCGGAGAGGCCTGGGGCTCATAAGATGAAGCGTAAAAATCGTCCCGAGCCAAGACGTCAGTCACGTCAGCGAATCGCAGATGGCATGAAAAAATAAAAAGGCAGGAAAAGAACCTTAAACAGTCCTGCACCACCCTCTAGTGGTGAGTTATCATACAACAACCAGTAGAAAAAAATAAGGATACCTGTAATTCGTGTGCAGGACCTAAGATCATTTCAAACAGAATTATTGAATTTGAAATGTAATTAATTTGTAGGCATTTCTGCACAGCACGATCTTTGCTGGGAGCACTGTTGTTCATCAGTTACATAAATGATTTGGACTCTGGTATCAAAAGAGCAATTTAAAAATTTGCGGATAACACAAATTTGGGGGGGTGATTAATAGAGAGTTAGGACTCTCATTATTTATCTTGCAGAGTGGCTGTGTAATTGGAAGGCGAACTTTAATTTGAATAAGTGTGAAGTAATACATTTTGATTGGAAGGATTAATGTCTGATTGGGGGTGAGGGGGAGAGGGATCTGGGTTATAGAAAAACATTAACTCTGCTTCTCTCTTCACTGAGGCTCCACAATGTGCCGAATATTCCCAGCACTTTTCTTAAATGTCAGATTTCCAGAACCAACATATGAATTAGGATCAGGACTAGGCCACTCGGCCCCTCGAGCCCGCTCCACATTCAATAAAATCGTGATTTTTCCAATTGTAATTTCAACACCACATTCCTGCCTCCCCGATAACCTTTCACCCCCTCTTCTTAATCAGGAATCTATCCAGCTCTGCCTTAAAAATATTCAAAGATTCTGCTTCCACTGCCTTCTGAGGAATGGAGTTGCAGAGACTCACTATCCTCCGAGAGAAAAAATTCTCCTCAACTCTGTCTTAAATGGGTTACCCCTTATTGTTAAACAGTGACCCGAGTTCTAGATTCTCCCACAAGAGGAAACATCCTCTTCACATCCACCCTGTCAACACCCCTCAGGATCAGAAAGGTTTCAATCAAGTTGTTTCTCACTCTAAACTCCAGCGGACACAAACCCAGCCTGTCCAACCTTTCCTCATATAACCCGCCCATTCCAGTTTTAGTCTGGTAAACCTTCTCTGAACCAAAAATGTGTCCACAAATGTGCAGGTTAGGGGGATTGGCGATGCTAAATTGTCCCTCAGTGTCCAAGAGGTTAGGTGGGGTTACTGGGTTTACAGGGATAGGGTGGAGGCATGTGTTTAAGTAGGGTACTCTTTCCAAGGGCCGGTGCAAACTCAATAGGCTGAATGAAATGAAAATGAAATGAAAATCGCTTATTGTCACGAGTAGACTTCAATGAAGTTACTGTGAAAAGCCCCTAGTCGCCACATTCCAGCGCCTGTTCGGGGAGGCTGTTACGGGGCTGTTACGAGGCTGCTACGGCCTCCATTTGCACTGTAAATTCTATAATTCAGTGAACTGCTTCCCACTTATATTCTTCCTTAAATATGTAGACTAATACTGTGCACAATACTCCAGATGTGGTCTCACTAGTGCCCTGTACAACTGAAACGTAACCTCCGTAATCTCTGTAATCAACTCCCCTCACAATAAACAAACACATTGTATTATATTTCCTAATGACTTGCTGTACCTGTCTACGAGCCCGATCCCTCTGAGCCTCAGAATTCTGTAATCTCTCACCATTTAGATAAGCACCTTTTTTATTATTCATGCCAAAATGGACAATTTCACACTTGCCCACATTATACTCTTATCTGCGAGATCGTCGCCCACTCAGTTAGCTGATCTTTATCCTTTTGTGACCTGCTTCTGTTCTCTTCACAACTTACTTTCCGACCTATCTTTGCATCATCAGAAAATCTGGCAACCTTCCCTTCGATCCCCTTATCCAAACCATTTATATAAACAGTGAAATGTTGAGGTCCCAGCTCTGATCACGGTTGACTCTTCTGCCAAAGACAATCTCACTATTTTGTTTCTGTATTGAACCTCGGTTTGACACTTACAGTAATTCTGGTCTCCATATAACAAAAAAGATACAAAAGTACCAGAGAAAATGCAAAAGAGATTTACTATGCTGGTAGCAGATTGGGTTGTACCACATCAGGAAAGGCTGAACAGACTGGGCACCTTTCTTGTAGAAAGGTTAAGAATGGGAGGTGATAAAAGCAAATTACTGCCGATGCTGGAATCTGAAACGAAAGAGAAAATGCTGGAAAATCTCAGCAGGTCTGGCAGCATCTGTGGGGAGAGAAAAGAGCTAACGTTTCAAGTCCAGATGACCCTTTGTCAAAGCTGAAGACAGAGAAAGTGGGAAATATTTATACTGTGGAGTGAGAATGAAAGATGAGTCATAGCCACAGAAACCCAGGGAAACGGGGTGCTTATAGAACATAGAACATACAATGCAGAAGGAGGCCATTCGGTTCATCGAGTCTGCATCGACCCACTTAAGCCCTCACTTCCACCCTATCCCCGTAACCCAATAACCCCACCTAACCTTTTTGGACACTAAGGGCAATTTATCATGGCCAATCCACCAAACCTGCACGTCTTTGGACTGTGGAAGGAAACCGGAGGAAACCCACGCAGACACGGGGAGAACGTGCAGACTCCGCCCAGGCAGTGACCCAAGCTGGGAATCGAACCTGGGACCCTGGCGCTGTGAAGCCACAGTGCTATCCACTTATGCTACTGTGCTGCCCACGAATAGCCACAGAAAGCAAGGGGAAAGAGTGCTAGTGGCAGTCCCCAGAGAGAACAAAAAGTGTGAAAGGCTGGCGGAATGGGAGGAGACCTGGTAGAGGTCTTTAAGATGATGCAATGTTTTGAGAGTGGAGATGTTCAAAGATGTGCAGGTTAGGTGGATTGGCCATGATAAATTACCCCGTACTGTCAAAAAGGTTTTGTGGGGTTATTGGGTTATGGGGATAGGGTGGAGGTGTGGGCTTAAGTAGGAACCCCTTCCAAGGGCTGGTGCAGACTCAATGGACCAAATTGCCACCCTCTGCACTGTAGGGATTCTATGAATCTATTTTTTTTTTTAGAAAATATTTTATTGAGGCATTTATTATTTTAACATTTTAAACAAAGAGATCCAACACACACAGTAACCCCACAATGACATACCCAACCCCCCCACCCCCCCCCATCATAAACCCTAAATACCCATACATTAGATTCCCTACCCTTATTCTTCACTTCCTTGCCCCCCCCCCCCCCCCCACCTCCTCCTCCCCCCGCTGACGGTCAAATTTCCTTGAAGACGTCGACTGCTGTCGTGAACTCCTTAAGGTGAACTTCATTTTCTCTAGTCACTGACCCAAACACCCGACTTTGGAGCCTCCGAGTCTCTCCATTCCAACAAAATCCACCTCCGGGCCACCAGGGAGGTAAAGGCCAAAACGCCAGCCTCTCTCCCCACCCCCCTGGATCTTCCAACACTCCAAATATTGCCACCTCTGTACTCGGAGTCACCCTCCCTTCCAGGACCTCTGAGGGATTCTATGAATCTATGATTCTATGGAGAGAAGATATTCCCACTGGCCAGGGAGACCAGAACTAGGACATAAATATAAAAGGGTCACTAATATCTAAAATCTGGATTCAGGAGAAATTTCTTTACTCAAAAGAATGGTGAGAACGTGGAACTCGCTTCCATGGGGAGTGGTCGAGATGAAGCAATGGATAAATTTAAGGTGAAGCTCAATAACCACATGAGGGAGATATGACCAGATATCTAGTTATTCAACTATTTGCTGTTTGTGGGGGCTTGTTGAGTTTAAACTAACATTGACATTCCCTACATTCCGACAATGACGCCATTGACTGTGAAGCACGTTGGAATACCTTGAGGTGAAGGAAACCGCGATATAAATGAAAATTCTTTTTAATTTTCCAAACTCTGTTAAATTTAATGGCGAGGATACTTTGACAGGGCATTCTTCAGGTTATTGACACATTTCAAATTACAATCACATCGATACAGCAATAAAAGATTGAACAGAATTAGCAATGCACACGCCCTCGGGAAACGATCATGTTTTCTGCTGATAAGCTTTCGATGATCCTCATTTTAAAATCTTGTCCAGGCCAGGAAACTATGAAAAGAAGATAAGAAAATATCTCAAAACAGCAAGATATTCTGGTCCTTTATCCCTCCAATTTCCTTCCCTCTTTTCCTGAAGGTATTGATCCATTATCAGGCTTCTGTGTAACTGTGCAGCTTTGATGTAGGGCTCACGTTATGTGTCAGCACTCTTTCCATATCAACATGTGCCCTGGGACAGCGATGTCAGTTTTGAGTTTAGCCATGGTGTGGAGATGCCGGAGTTGGACTGGGGTGAGCACGGGAAGAAGTCTTACAACACCAGGTTAAAGTCCAACAGGTTTGTTTCAAACACGAGCTTTCGGAGCACTGCTCCTTCCTACAGTTTTGAGTTTAGCTCTGGGACTGCGTTATCTATATGTCGGGTTTAGGCTTAGGTCTGTGCTGTCATGGTGCCAGGGCTGTCAGATGTCCCTCACTTTCCTGTACCTTGTTCAGATCCTCGTTCCTCAAGTACGTCCCAAACAATGAGTTCTCACGGGTAACGAACAAAAGGATCAGCATCTATCTGGGCCTGTCCTCACTCTCCGCTCTCAGCACAGGACCCAGAGGCATTCCCTGGGTCTAACAATCAATGTACTCCCTCGTGAGTGGAATTTTAAATCCCTCCCCCCCCCCCCCCCCACCCCCCCCCCCCCCCCCCCCCCCACCCCGGCCGGGAATGGGGCTGCAGAATGCAGGGAGCCATTCAAAACTCCATGACTTCAGTGGGGCGGGAAATACCCCCGGCATAAAGTTCAGCTCCATCTGTCTCCAAACAGGAGGTGCCATTTAAAATTTTTATTCATCCACCAGATGTGGGCGTGGCTGCTTAGGCTAGCATTTATTGCCCATTCTAATTGCCCTCGGGAAGGTGGTGGTGAGCTGTCTTCTTGAACCGCTGCAGGTGTAGCTACACCTACAGTGCTGTTAGGGAGGCAGTTCCTCACTGTTGCCCCAGCGACAGTGAAGGAATGGCGATATATTTCCAAGTCGGGGTGGTGAGTGATTTGGAGGGGAACCTCCAGTCGGTGGGGTTCCCAGGTAGCTGCTACCCTTGTCCTTCTAGATGGTCGAGGTAGCTGGTTTGGAAGTTGCTGTCTAAGGAGCCTTGGTGAGCTACTGCAGTGCATCTTGTAGACGGTACACACGGCTGCCACTGTACGTCAGTGGTGGAGGGTTTGAATGTTTGTGGAAGGGGGAGCAATCAAGTGGGCTGATTTGTCCTGGATGGTGTCAAGTTTCTTGATTGATTGATTGATTTATTGTCACATGTACCGAAGTACAGTGAAAAATATTTTTCTGCGGCCAAGGGAACGTACACAGTACGTACATATTAGACAAAAAGAATAATTGGCAGAGTACATTGACAAATGACTAACAGGACCAGACATGGTAGATGCAGGGAAGATGTTCCCAATGATTGGTGTGTCCAGAATCAGGGGTCACAGTCTGAGGATTCAGGGTAAACCATTTCGGACAGAGATAAGAAGACATTTCTTCACACAATGAATGGTGAGCCTGTGGAATTCATGACCACAGGAAGCAGTTGATGCTAAAACATTAATATATTCAAGAGGTGGCTAGATATAGCACTTGGGGCAAATAGGATCAAAGGTTATGGGGAGAAAGCAGGATTAGGCTATTGAGTTGGATGATCAGCCATGATGGTGATGAATGACGGCGGCTCGAAGGGCCAAAAGGCCTCCTCCTGCTCCGATCTTCTACGTATCTATGTATCTATGTACATCGACATAGTGATTGATTCCAGCGCAGTGCATACAGATTGAGTGCAGTGTTGTTGGAGCTGCACTCATCCAGGCAAGTGGTGAGTATTCCATAATACTCCTAACTTGTTCCTTGTAGGTGGTAGATAGACTTTGGGAAGGTGAGTTACGCATTACAGAATTCCCAGCTTTTGATCTGCCCTTGTGGCCACAGTGTTTATATGTCTAGTCTATTTTGGTTTCTCATCAATGGTCAAATACTTGAGGAACTCCTGCAGTGATATCCTGTGAAATGATTGACCTCCAACAACCACAACTATCTTCCTTGTGCTGGCTATGATTCAAAGCAGTGGAAAGTTCACCAACCATTAGCCAATGACTTCAGCTTTGCGAGGGTTCCTTCATTCCAATACTCATTGAAATGCTGCCTTGCTGTCAAGGGCAGTCACTCTCATCTCACCTCGCCCACAGCTCTTTTGTCCATGTTTGGACCGAGGTTTTAATGATTGCGGGGAGCTGAACGACCCAGGCAGAACCCAACTGAGCGTCAGTGAGCAGGTCGTTGTTTTGTAACTGGGGCTTGTAAACACTGTCTATTCACATGATAATAGGACAGCAGGAATAGGAGGGCATTTAGCTCCTCAAACCTATTCCGTCACTCAATTAGATCATGGCTGATTTGTTATCTTAATTCTATTTACTCACCGTGATTCTTTAATTGAAGAATAAAGGGACTAAGGCTTATGGTGTTCAGGTGGGAAAGTGGAGCTGAGTCCATAAAGGATCAGCCATGATCTCATTGAATGGCGGAGCAGGCTTGAGGGGCCAGATGGCCGACTCCTGCTCCTAGTTCTTATGTTCTAATGCCCTTATCTAACAACAAAAATTATTTGCAATTTTCAAATTTTCCATTGATCATCAACCTCAGCAGCTTTTTGCAGAGAGTTCCAGAATCCCGCACCCTTTTGAGTGTAATCGTGCATCCTGGCATCACCCATGAATGGCCTGCCACTAATTTTGAGCTGAGGGTTTGGTAATACCCTGGAGTGTGAATATTGGATGTTGAGCCATGGATTCAGGATTGGTTAAAGGACAGAAAACAGGGAGTAGCAAAGAAGCAGTAATTTTCAGGCTGGCAGACTGTGACCTCGGGGGTACCACAAGGATCAGTGCTGGGGCCTGTCACGTGGATCTATGGGTGAGGTGCCGTGTAAAATATATCCAAACTTGCTGATGGTACAAAGCTAATGTGTAATGTCACATTTAGCCATGTTGTACTGCATCTGCCATGTGTTTGCCCATTCACTCAACTTGTCTGAATCATGGGAAGCACGGTGGCGCAGTGGTTAGCACAGTTATCTCATGGCGCCGAGGACCCGGGTTCGATCCCGGCTCTGGGTCACTGTCCATGTGGAGTTTGTACATTCTCCCCGTGTCTGGGTGGGTCTCACCCCCACAACCCGAAGATGTGCAGGATGGGTGGATTCGCCGTGCTAAATTGCACCTTAATTGGGAAAAAAAGAATTGGATCCTCTAAATTTATTTTTTTTAAACTTGTCTGAATCACATTGAAGCCTCATTGCATCCTCATCACAATTCCACCCAGTTGTGTGTCATAGAAAGGTATGGGTAGGATGGGCGGGATGGGTGAGAGGGCAGATTGGGTGAGTGGGCAGGTTGGGTGAGTGGGCAGGTTGGGCGGGTTGGGCGGGTTGGGTGAGAGGGCAGGTTGGGTGAGAGGGAAGGTTGGGTGAGTGGGCAGGTTGGGTGAGAGGGCAGGTTGGGTGAGTGGGCAGGTTGGGCGGGTTGGGCGGGTTGGATGAGAGGGCAGGTTGGGTGAGAGGGAAGGTTGGGTGAGTGGGCAGGTTGGGTGAGAGGGCAGGTTGGGTGAGTAGGCAGGTGGGTGAGTGGGCAGGTTGGGTGAGTGGGCAGGTTGGGTGAGTGGGTGGGTTGGGTGAGAGGGCAGGTTGGGTGAGTGAGTGGGCAGGTTGGGTGAGCGGGCGGGTTGGGTGAGTGAGTGGGCAGGTGGGTGAGGGGGCAGTGTTGGGTGAGGGGGCAGTGTTGGGTGAGTGGGCAGTGTTGGGTGAGTGGGCAGTGTTGGGTGAGTGGGCAGGTGGGTGAGTGGGCAGGTTGGGTGAGTGAGAGGGCAGGTTGGGTGAGGGGCAGGTTGGGTGGAGTGGGCAGGTTGGGTTAGTGGGCAGGTGGGCGGTTGGCGGGTTGGGGGTTGGGTTAGTGGGCAGGTTGGGCGGGTTGAGCGGGTTGGGTGAGTGGGCAGGTTGGGTGAGTGGGCGGGGGTGGAGTGAGTGGGCAGGTTGGGTGAGTGGTAGGTTGGGTGAGAGGGTTGGTGGAGGGAAGGTTGGGTGTGAGGGAGTGGGCAGGTTGGGTGAGTGAGTGGGCAGGTTGGGTGAGTGGGCAGGTTCAGTGAGAGGGCAGGTTGGGTGAGTGAGCAGTTTCAGTGAGAGGGCAGGTTGGGTGAGTGGGCAGGTTGGGTGAGTGGGCAGGTTGGGTGAGTGGGCAGGTTGGGTGAGTGAGTGGGCAGGTTGGGTGAGTGAGTGGGCAGGTTGGGTGAGTGGGCAGGTTGGGTGAGTGGGCAGGTTGGGTGAGTGGGCAGGTTGGGTGAGTGGGCAGGGGGGTGAGTGGGCGGGTTGGGTGAGTGAGTGGGGGGTGGGGTGAGTGGGCAGGTGGGGTGAGTGGGCAGCGTTGGGTGAGTGGGCAGGTTGGGGGGTTGGGCGGGTTGGGTTAGTGGGCAGGTTGGGGGGTTGAGGGTTGGGTGAGTGGGCAGGTTGGGTGAGTGGGCAGGTGGGTGAGTGAGTGGGCAGGTTGGGTGAGTGGGTAGGTTGGGTGAGAGGGCAGGTTGGGTGAGAGGGAAGGTTGGGTGAGTGGGCAGGTTGGGTGAGTGAGTGGGCAGGTTGGGTGAGTGGGTAGGTTGGGTGAGTGGGCAGGTTGGGTGAGAGGGCAGGTTGGGTGAGTGGGCAGGTTCAGTGAGAGGGCAGGTGGGTGAGTGGGCAGGTTGGGTGAGTGGGCAGGTTGGGTGAGTGGGCAGGTGGGTGAGTGGGCAGGTTGGGTGAGTGGGCAGGTTGGGTGAGAGGGCAGGTTGGGTGAGTGGGCAGGTTGGGTGAGAGGGCAGGTTGGGTGAGTGGGCAGGTTGGGTGAGAGGGCAGGTTGGGTGAGTGGGCGGGCTGGGTGAGTGGGCGGGTTGGTGATGTAGTGGGCAGGTTGGGTGAGAGGGAAGGTTGGGTGAGAGGGCAGGTTGGGTGAGTGGGCAGGTTGGGTGACGTGGGCAGGTTGGGTGAGAGGGAAGGTTGGGTGAGAGGGCAGGTTGGGTGAGGTGGGCAGGTTGGTGATGAGTGGCAGGTTGGGTGAGAGGGCAGGTTGGGTGAGTGGGCAGGTTGGTTGTGAGTGGGCGGGTTGGGTGAGGGGCAGGTTGGGTGAGAGGGAAGGTTGGGTGAGAGGGCGGGTTGGGTGAGTGAGTGGGCAGGTTGGGTGAGAGGGCAGGTTGGTGGGAGTGGGCAGGTTGGGTGAGTGGGCGGGTTGGGTGAGTGGGCAGGTCAGTGAGAGGGCAGGTTGAGTGAGTGGCAGGTTGGTGAGTGGGCAGGTTGGGTGAGAGGGGGGTTGGGTGAGTGAGAGGGCAGGGTGGGTGAGTGGGCGGGTGGGTTGGGTGAGAGGGTAGGTTGGGGGAGTGGGCAGGTTGGGTGAGAGGGTAGGGGGTGAGTGGGCAGGTTGGGTGAGTGATGTGGGCAGGTTGGGAGAGGGCAGGTTGGGTGAGTGGGCAGGTTGGGTGAGAGGCAGGTTCAGTGAGAGGGCAGGTTCAGTGAGAGGGCAGTTGGGGGGTTGGGCGGGTTGGGTGAGTGGGCAGGTTGGGTGAGTGGGCAGGTTGGGTGAGTGGGCAGGTTGGATGAGTGGGCAGGTTGGGGTGAGGGCAGGTTTGGGGAGTGGGCAGGTTAGGTGAGTGGGCAGGTTGGGTGAGTGGGCGGGTTGGGTGAGTGAGAGGGCAGGTTGGTGGGATGTGGGCGGGTTGGGTGAGAGGGCAGGTTGGGTGAGTGGGCAGGTTGGGGAGAGGGTAGGTTGGTGAGTGGGCAGGTTGGGTGAGAGGGCAGGGGGTGAGTGGGCAGGTTGGTGGGTGAGAGGGCAGGTTGGTGAGTGGGCAGGTCAGTGAGAGGGCAGGTTCAGTGAGAGGGCAGGTTGGGCGGGTTGGGGGGTTGGGTGAGGGGGAAGGTAGGTTGGGTGAATGGGCAGGTTGGGTGAGTGGGCAGGTGGATGAGTGGGCAGGTTGGGTGAGAGGGCAGGTTGGGTGAGTGGGCAGGTTGGGTGAGTGGGCAGCTTGGGTGAGAGGCAGGTGGTGGGTGAGAGGCAGGTTGGGTGAGTGGGCGGTTGGGTGAGTGGGCGGGTTGGGTGAGTGGGCGGGTTGGGGCGTGAGTAGGGGCAGGTTGGTGAGGTTGAGGGCAGGTTGGGTGAGAGGGCAGGTTGGGTGAGTGGGCAGGTTGGGTGAGTGGGAAGGCTTGGGTGAGGCAGGTTGGGTGAGAGGGCAGGTTGTGGTGGTGGGCAGGTTGGGTGAGGGGAAGGTTGGATGAGTGAGGGGCAGGTTGGGTGAGTGGGCAGGTGGGTGAGGGGTGGGTTGGGGAGTGGGCAGGTTGGGTGAGGGGGTGGGTTGGGTGAGTGGGCTGGTTGGGTGAGTGGGCAGGTTGGGTGAGTGAGTGGGCTAGTGGGTTGAGTGGGCAGGTGGTGAGTGGGGGCAGGTTGGGTGAGTGGGCAGGTTGGGTGAGTGGAAGGTTGGATGAGTGAGTGGGCAGGTTGGGTGAGTGAGTGGGCAGGTTGGGTGAGTGGGCAGATTGGGTGAGTGAGTGGGCAGGTTGGGTGAGTGGGGCAGGTAGGTGAGTGAGTGGGCAGGTTGGGTGAGTGGGCAGGTTGGGTGAGTGGGCGGGTTGGGTGAGTGGGAAGGCTGGGTGAGTGAGTGGACAGGTTGGGTGAGTGGGTAGGTTGGATGAGTGGGAAAGAAGGTGGCAGATGGAATGCGATGCAAGAAAACGTGAGGTTATTCACTTTGGAAGGAAGAAGAGAAAAAATGGAATGTTTTATCCATGGAGTTTCTCGTGTTCGTGGTGATTTGGGTCTTCCTGCACAAGACGGTTAACGGTGGTACAGCAAACAATTAGTAAAGCAAATCTTATGTTAACCTTCAATGTAAAGGAGTTGCAGCATAACAATAAGTCTTGCTGAAAATGTGCAAAGCTTTGGTGGGACTTTTGGAGCAGATATTTGGTTCCATACCCAAGGAAGGTTATATTTAATTAAGTGATGGCGCAACATCGGTTGACAAGACTGATTCCCAGAATGAGAAGTTTGTCCTGGGAGAAGGAATTGAGTAAAATGGATCGATAATTTCTGTAGATTAAAAGAATGAGACATGATCTCATTGAGACATAAATTATTCAGAGAGGGTTTTTCATGGTGGCTTCGCCCGGTTGGAGAATCTAGAACTAGGGGCGTGTTGTGTCAGGATAAGTGGTCGGTCATTTAGGACTGAGAAATTTCTTCATGAACGATCACCTGGGATAGTGTGCTTGGCTCACCTTGGTAGAGACCAGTGTTAAATGGCACTCACTCTGGGTCTCCGAGGCACAGAGATTAGACCCCGCACCTTGGCCACCGCCGGCGAGAGCATATACAAGTGAGCCTGACTGAACATTTTGATCAGTAAAATTTAGGACCCGTCCATTGGGGCAGGATCCAGAACGCGAGGCCTCGTGAGATGCCATTTGACCTCGCAACATGTGACAAGGCCTGTAAATCTCATCAGAGGCCTCAGGCGAGATTTAACGGCCATGTCACATCCCGAGTCGGACGTCAGATCGTGCCCTGCATTTATGTTCTCATGTCCAAAGGTTAATGATATACCATGTCAGTTTCTGATCTTTGGTAGGTACATGTGACCAATCCGATCCATTGGGAAATTAACTCGTCTCCTTCGACCATCTGGAACTTTCCTAGAACGATCAAGAATAATTACAGATTGAAATGCTGTGCTGACAAATCAAAGCCAAGCAGCAAGATAGCAGCGTCCAGACACCATTAAACATTCCAATTCCTCGTCCACATTCAACCATTGACCAGCCCAGAGATTCCAAGCATGATAATACCGGAGGTGCACACTGGGCCACTGAGTCAAACACTGTCCTTTCACACTTTGGGACAGTGGGTCCCACACTGTCCTTTCACACTCTGGGACAGTGGGTCACACACTGTCATTTCACACTCTGGGACAGTGGGTCACACACTGTCCATTCACACTATGGGACAGTGGGTCACACACTGTCCTTTCACACTATGGGACAGTGGGTCCCACACTGTCCTTTCACACTCTGGGACAGTGGGTCACACACTGTCCTTTCACACTCTGGGACAGTGGGTCACACACTGTCCTTTCACACTCTGGGACAGTGGGTCCTTTCACACTCTGGGACAGTGGGACACACACTGCCCATTCACACTCTGGGACAGTGGGACACACACTGTCCTTTCACACTCTGGGCCACTGGGTCACACACTGTCCTTTCACACTTTGGGACAGTGGGACACACACTGTCCTTTCACACTCTGGGACAGTGGGTCCTTTCACACTCTGGGACAGTGGGACACACACTGTCCTTTCACACTCTGGGACAGTGGGACACACACTGTCCTTTCACACTCTGGGACAGTGGGTCCTTTCACACTCTGGGACAGTGGGACACACACTGTCCTTTCACACTCTGGGACAGTGGGACACACACTGTCCTTTCACACTCTGGGACAGTGGGTCCTTTCACACTCTGGGACAGTGGGACACACACTGTCCTTTCACACTCTGGGACAGTGGGACACACACTGTCCTTTCACACTCTGGGACAGTGGGTCCTTTCACACTCTGGGACAGTGGGACACACACTGTCCTTTCACACTCTGGGACAGTGGGACACACACGGTCCTTTCACACTCTGGGACAGTGGGACACACACTGTCCTTTCACACTCTGGGACAGTGGGACACACACTGTCCTTTCACACTCTGGGACAGTGGGTCCTTTCACACTTTGGGACAGTGGGACACACACTGTCCTTTCACACTCTGGGACACTGGGTCACACACTGTCCTTTCACACTCTGGGACAGTGGGACACACACTGTCCATTCACACTCTGGGACAGTGGGACACACACTGTCCTTTCACACTCTGGGACACTGGGTCACACACTGTCCTTTCACACTCTGGGACAGTGGGACACACACTGTCCTTTCACACTCTGGGACAGTGGGACACACACTGTCCATTCACACTCTGGGACAGTGGGTCACACACTGTCCTTTCACACTCTGGGACAGTGGGACACACACTGTCCATTCACATTCTGGGACACTGGGTCACACACTGTCCTTTCACACTCTGGGACAGTGGGACACACACTGTCCTTTCACACTCTGGGACAGTGGGTCACACACTGTCCATTCACACTCTGGGACAGTGGGTCACACACTGTCCATTCACACTATGGGACAGTGGGTCACACACTGTCCTTTCACACTCTGGGACAGTGGGACACACACTGTCCTTTCACACTCTGGGACAGTGGGTCCTTTCACACTCTGGGACACTGGGTCACACACTGTCCTTTCACACTCTGGGACAGTGGGTCCTTTCACACTCTGGGACAGTGGGACACACACTGTCCTTTCACACTCTGGGACAGTGGGACACACACTGTCCTTTCACACTCTGGGACACTGGGTCACACACTGTCCTTTCACACTCTGGGACAGTAGGACACACACTGTCCATTCACACTCTGGGACAGCGGGTCACACACTGTCCTTTCACACTCTGGGACAGTGGGACACACACTGTCCTTTCACACTCTGGGACAGTGGGACACACACTGTCCATTCACACTCTGGGACAGTGGGTCACACACTGTCCTTTCATACTCTGGGACACTGGGTCACACACTGTCCTTTCACACTCTGGGACAGTGGGACACACACTGTCCTTTCACACTCTGGGACAGTGGGACACACACTGTCCTTTCACACTCTGGGACAGTGGGACACACACTGTCCATTCACACTCTGGGACAGTGGGTCACACACTGTCCTTTCACACTCTGGGACAGTGGGACACACACTGTCATTTCACACTCTGGGACAGTGGGACACACACTGTCCTTTCACACTCTCGGACAGTGGGTCACACACTGTCCTTTCACACTCTGGGACAGTGGGTCACACACTGTCCTTTCACACTCTTGGACAGTGGGTCACACACTGTCCTTTCACACTTTGGGACAGTGGGACACACACTGTCCTTTCACACTCTGGGACACTGGGTCACACACTGTCCTTTCACACTCTGGGACACTGGGTCACACACTGCCCATTCACACTCTGGGACAGTGGGTCACACACTGTCCATTCACACTATGGGACAGTGGGTCACACACTGTCCTTTCACACTCTGGGACAGTGGGACACACACTGTCCTTTCACACTCTGGGACAGTGGGTCCTTTCACACTCTGGGACACTGGGTCACACACTGTCCTTTCACACTCTGGAACAGTGGGTCCTTTCACACTCTGGGACAGTGGGACACACACTGTCCTTTCACACTCTGGGACAGTGGGACACACACTGTCCTTTCACACTCTGGGACACTGGGTCACACACTGTCCTTTCACACTCTGGGACAGTAGGACACACACTGTCCATTCACACTCTGGGACAGCGGGTCACACACTGTCCTTTCACACTCTGGGACAGTGGGACACACACTGTCCTTTCACACTCTGGGACAGTGGGACACACACTGTCCATTCACACTCTGGGACAGTGGGTCACACACTGTCCTTTCATACTCTGGGACACTGGGTCACACACTGTCCTTTCACACTCTGGGACAGTGGGACACACACTGTCCTTTCACACTCTGGGACAGTGGGACACACACTGTCCTTTCACACTCTGGGACAGTGGGACACACACTGTCCATTCACACTCTGGGACAGTGGGTCACACACTGTCCTTTCACACTCTGGGACAGTGGGACACACACTGTCATTTCACACTCTGGGACAGTGGGACACACACTGTCCTTTCACACTCTGGGACAGTGGGTCACACACTGTCCTTTCACACTCTGGGACAGTGGGTCACACACTGTCCTTTCACACTCTGGGACAGTAGGACACACACTGTCCATTCACACTCTGGGACAGCGGGTCACACACTGTCCTTTCACACTCTGGGACAGTGGGACACACACTGTCCTTTCACACTCTGGGACAGTGGGACACACACTGTCCTTTCACACTCTGGGACAGTGGGACACACACTGTCCTTTCACACTCTGGGACAGTGGGACACACACTGTCCTTTCACACTCTGGGACAGTGGGTCACACACTGTCCTTTCACACTCTGGGACACTGGGTCACACACTGTCCTTTCACACTCTGGGTCATTCAGTTATAGGAGCAGGAACAAGGGCCGAATGTCCTACCTCTTGTCCCACTTTTTTGTTGTGTGAATCACAGTGTAATACAGTATAAATAGTCACTTTACGCTTAATATCATTTACCCTTTATGGCTGTTTGAAAGAACAATCCACATATAGAGTCAGCCAGAGTTTTACAGAATGGAAAGAGACCCTTCTACCCATCGTTTCTGCCCTGCATCAAGCACCTATCTCTTCTCTGCCCATTTTGCAGTACTTGGTTCGTAGCCATGTGGGCTGTGGTATTTCAAATGCTCATCTTAATGTTGCGAGGGTTCCCGCCTCAACCATCATTTCAGGCAGCGAGTTCCAGATTCCCACCACTCTCTGGGGGAAACGGTGTTTCCTCAAATCCCCTCTCAACCTCCAGCCTCTTACCTTAAATCTATGCCGCCCGGTTATTGACCCCTCCACTCCCCCTCCCCGAACAGGCGCCGGAATGTGGCGACTAGGGGCTTTTCACAGTAACTTCATTTGAAGCCTACTTGTGACAATAAGTGATTTTCTTCTTTCTTTCTAAGGGGAATGGTTCCTTCCTATCCACCCTGTGTATGTCCCTCATGATTTTATACACCTCGATAAGGTCTCTCCTCAGCATCTATGCTCGAAGGAAACAACCCCAGTCTATCCAACCTCTCCCTCACAGCTGAAACACTCCAGCCTAGGCAGCATCCTGGTGAATCTCCTCTGCACTCTCTCCAGTGCAATCACAAACTTCCTGTAGTGTGGTAACCAGAACTGCACTCACTGCTCCAGCTGTGGCCTTATACAGCTCCAGCATCACCTCCCTGCTCTTAAATTCTATGCCTCAGCTAAAATAAGGGCAGTGTTCCAGAGGCCTCCTTTTAAAAATAAATAAATTTAGAGTACCCGATTCATTTTTTCCAATTAAGGGGCAATTTGTTTTTGGCCAATCCACCTACCCTGCACATCTTTGGGCTGTGGGGGCGAACCTCACGCAGACACAGGGAGAATGTGCAAACTCCACACGGACAGTAACCCAGGGCCGGGATTCGAACCCGGGACCTCAGTGCCGTGATGCAGTAGTGCTAACACCTGTGCAACCGTGCTGCCCTCCCAGAGGCCTTTTAACCACCTTATCTACCTATCTGCTGCCTTCAGGGATCTGTAGACTTGCACAGCAAGTTCCTTCTGGTCCTCTGTACTTCCTCATGTCTGACCGTTCATTGTCTATTCCCTTGTCTTGTTAGTTCTCCTAAAATGCATCACCTCACACTTTCCATGGTTAAATTCCATTTGCTACTGTTCTGCCCAGTCTCTATCGTCCTGCAATCTCAGGCTTTCATCCTTACCACCAATATTTTTAAAATATTTTCATTCAAACTAAGGAATACATACATAAACACATACTCAATACCATAACATCCCCATATCCTTCAACACCCCCCCCCCCCCCACCCCCCGCGCCCCCCCCCCCCCCCCCCCCCCCCCCAGCCCGTACCCGCTGGCAATGGACTGGGCTTCACATAGAGACACGAATAGTCCCCATCCCACCCCGAAACTGCCCCCCCCCCCCCCCAGCCCGTACCCGCTGGCAATGGTCTGGGCTTCACATAGAGCCATGAATAGTCCCCATCCCACCCCGAAACTGCCCCCCCCGCAACTCACATTTCTCCTGCCTCAGGTGGTTCCAAAGTCACCACCGCCTCACCGTATCCATCCCCGGGGCTAAGGGGAGCAGGGCCACAGCCAGACCTGCCCACCCACACACGGTGCCACCTCCACCCAGTCCCCTCCTTCCTCCCCCCACCACTGCCGGACCTTCTCCGCATTCACCGCCCAATAATAATGCAGAGAGTTCGCGAGCGTATACCACCCCACCCCACCCCCAACCCGCTGCTTTCTCGGTAAAACACCCGCCGAGACGTCTCGCAAATTTCATCTGAACATCGGCAGGCGTCGCAATGGGCGACTACGCTGGGCGAGATCCAGATATACATATTTAAATAAGCTGTACGGCACATTCAAATATGCTTGTGCTGGATTCTCCCGGGGCACAGGAACTAACAGCATCACCAGCGAGGCCAGGACCAGGTGCCATTTTGTACTGGTCCACATTGACCAGGCCTAATGGTAATTGAAGGGTCTTCAAGGCCTTTGGTGACCTCTAGGTGGTTGGGGACAAGGCAAGGTGGCTCCCTGGCATTCTCTCTAGCACCTGGGCACTTTGCCACTGCCAGGTTTGCACTACTACCCTGGCACCACCAAAGTGACCGGATAACACTGCCAGGGTGGCAGGGGCAGTGACAGGATGGCAGGGGCAGTGACAGGGTGGCAGGGGCAGTGACAGGGTGGCAGGTGCTGTGACACAGAGGCAGGGGCAGTGACAGGGGCAGAGACAGGGTGACAGGGGCAGTGATAGGGTGGCAGGGGCAGTGACAGGGTGGCAGGGGCAGTGACAGGGTGGCAGGGGGAGTGACAGGGTGGCAGGGGCAGTAACAGGGTGGCGGGGCAGTGACAGGGTGGCAGGGGCAGTGACACGGAGGCAGGGGCAGTGACAGGGTGGCAGGGGCAGTGACAGGGTGGCAGGGGCAGTGACAGGGTGGCAGGGGCAGTGACAGGGTGGCTGGGGCAGTGACAGGGCGGCAGGGGCAGTGACAGGGTGGCAGGGGCAGTGACAGGGTGGAAGGGGCAGTGACAGGGTGACAGGGGCACTGCCAGGGTGGCAGAGCAGTGGCAGGGTGACAGGGGCAGTGACAGGGTGGCGGGGCAGTGACAGGGTGGCATGGGCAGTGACAGGGTGGCGGGGCAGTGACAGGATGGCAGGGGCAGTGACAGGGTGGCGGGGCAGTGACAGGATGGCAGGGGCAGTGACAGGGTGGCGGGGCAGTGACACGGAGGCAGGGGCAGTGACAGGGTGGCAGGGGCAGTGACACAGAGGCAGGGGCAGTGACAGGGTGGCAGGGGCAGTGACAGGGTGGCAGGGGCAGTGACAGGGTGGCAGGGGCAGTGACACGGAGGCAGGGGCAGTGACAGGGTGGCATGGGCAGTGGCAGGGTGGCAGGGGCAGTGACAGGGTGGCAGGGGCAGGGACAGGGTGGCGGGGCAGTGACAGGGTGGCAGGGACAGTGACAGGGTGGCAGGGGCAGTGACAGGGTGGCAGGGGCAGTGACAGGGTGGCAGTGACAGGGTGGCAGGGGCAGTGACAGGGTGGCAGGGCAGTGACAGGGTGGCAGTGACAGGGTGACAGGGTGGCAGGGGCAGTGACAGGGTGGCAGGGGCAGTGACAGGGTGGCAGAGGCTCTGCCAGGGTGGCAGGGGCAGTGACAGGGTGGCGGGGCAGTGACAGGGTGACAGGGGCACTGCCAGGGTGGCAGGGGCAGTGACAGGGTGGCAGGGGCAGTGACAGGGTGGCAGGGGCAGGGGCAGGGTGGCAGTAACAGGGTGGCAGGGGCAGTGACAGGGTGGCAGTGACACGGTGGCAGGGTGGCAGGGCCAGTGACAGGGTGGCAGGGGCAGTGACAGGGTTCCCTTCCAGGCAGACCATTCCCAATTATCTTAAATCTGTGCACTCTGATTACTGACATTTTCCCCATTGCAAACACTTTCTCCTCATTTACTCTATCAAATCCTTCTTACACACCTCTGTTAAATCTATCCTCAACCCTCTCTGCTGATACGATTGAAACATATAAAATTCTTAGGGGGTTAGTCAGGTAAATGTTGGAAGGATGTTTAATAATAATCTTTTTATTGTCACAAGTGTTACATTAACACTGCAATGAAGTTACTGTGAAAAGCCCCTAGTTGCCACACTCCGGCGCCTGTTCGGGTACACAGAGGGAGAATTCAGAATGTCCAATTCACCTCACAGCACGTCTTTCGGGACTGTGGGAGGAAACCGGAGCACCCGGAGGAAACCCACACAGTCACGGGGAGAACGTGCAGACTCCACACAGACAGTGACCCAAGCCGGGAATCAAACCCAGGACCCTGGCGCTGTGAAGCAACAGTGTTAACCACTGTGCTACTGTGCCACTCTTCCACTTGTGGGAGAGTGCAGGACCAGAGGGCAGAGTCGCAGAATAAGGAGCTCATTTAAGATGGATTTGAGGAAGAATTTCTTCCTCAAAGAGCGGTGAATCAGGAAGCTGTGGAGGCTGAGTCCCTGAACATTTTCAAGTTTGAGATCAATAGGTTTTTAATCCGGAGGAAAATTGAGGTTCACAGAACTAAGACAGGAAAGTGGAGTTGGTGAATGTTCGATCAGCCAGGGTAATAGAATCACAGAATCCCTACAGTGCAGAAGGAGACCATTTGGCCAATCGAGTGAGCACTGACCCTTCAAAAGGCCACGCTACTTAGACACAATGCCTCACCCTATTCAAGTAACCTCACCCTAAGGGGCAATTTAGCATGGCCAATGCACCTAACCTGCACATCATTGGACTGTGGGAGGAATCCTGAGCACCACGCAGACACGGGAGAACGTGCAGCCTCCACACAGTCACTCAAGGCCGGAATTGAACCCGGGACCCTGGATCTGTGAGGCAGCAGTGCTAACCACTGTGCCACCGTGCCGCCCCTAGTCTTATCTTATTAAATGGCAGAGTAGGATGGATGGGCTAAATGGCTGACTGCTGTTCCGATATTCTATGGTTAAAGAAGAACATTTGCAGCTTCCCCAGTCTCTCAGCATTGAAGTCTCTCATTCCCAGTCTCATTCCAGTAAATCTACGCTAAGGGCCCGATCGAATGACCTCATCATGCCCGACCCAGGACGCGACGAGGCTGTTCAATCTCGCGGGAGGCCTCTCACAAGATTGGTGACGCTTGGGATGCCTCGCGAGATTGAATGAATTTCACGATTTCACGAGACGTCGCATCCTGCCCAATGAGGGTGGGTTCCAGATTTACATATTTAAGTCAGCAGTTAGCTTCACTGAAGGATGTCTGCGCTGGACTCTTCCAAAGCGTAGGAATGAGCGGCTGCGCCTGGGAGTCCACGCTGTGGCACCGTTCAATCACTGGTCCGCAAACACATGGACCGGGCGTAACGACACCTGAGGGGCTCTCCCAGGCCTCCAGAGGGCCCTGGGTGGTCGGGCTCTAGGAAGGGTGATACCCTGGCATTCCCTCTGCTTTTGCAGTGCCCCCGATCACCCTGGCGGTGCCCAGTTGGCAATACCAGGCCGGCAGGGGCACTGCCAAGGTACCAGGCTGGCAGTAGCAAGGTGCCCGGATTCCAGGTTGTCCATGCCAAGGATTGGGCCCAGGAGTGCCCTGTCCTTATGAGGCCAGAAAAAGGACCGTTTAACAGCGGGGTCGCTCTTCGTGTTGCAGGCGCTGAGAAACACACCCAAAACGGAACTCTGTTTCCCCTTAAACCACCTTGACATTCTTCCGAAAGTGCTGCCCAGAATTGGCCAAAATAGTCCAGCTGAGGCCTGACTAATATAAAAATGTCACATAATTGTTTTTGTACTCTATGTGTCTGATAACAAAGCCACAAATCCTCGCTGTCTGCTCTTCCACAGGCATCTCAACTTGTCCTGTCACCTTCAAAAGGTTGTTTTTTTTTTTATCACTGGCATCTCTCACTCAGGGATAGGGCAGGGAGTGGGCCTAGGTTCAGGGTGCTCACTTGGAGGGTCGGTGCAGACTCGATGGGCCAAAAGGCCTCCGCCTGCACTGCAGGGATTCTTTGGCTCTATGGACAGAGAGACTTGCAAGCGTGCGACATTCAGGGAGCCAGGTCGCCATGAGCAACCAGAGCCAGTACAGGATTGAATTCAAGCCTTTGGTTTCATTCTGTGTCTCAACCAACCAATCTAGCCAACTAACCGACCCCTACCCTTCCGAGGTGTGTGGAAAGACCCCCATCCTCTGCCCCTTTAACATTCCCCCATTTTGTTTTCATTGCCTCTCCTCAATTTTGCCACCAACGTAAATCAGTTCACATTCAGAGTGAGCCCTGAGGGGATGGTTGGGGAGACCTTCTGAAGGGGGGAGTGTGGAAGACTCACCTCTGTTTCGACTTGCCGGTTTTGGGTTTGGCAGAGCTCCGGTTTGAACGGAAACCTAACTGGGGCACGCTCCTCCTCTTTTTCTTTGATGCGACATCAATTTGGCGACTGGTGAGGTGATTGAAGGGAGGAAGCCAGGCTGACGGACCGGAATCGTTCCCCTCCATGGATGCTGAAGTCAGAACTGCCCACGGTATGGGGTCTGAGGACTGTGGAAAGGTTAACTCTGAAAATGACAATCTTCAACAACCTGTCCCAGGACAAGTTAGAATGTTTCATTTCTGCCTGTTTTACATAAATGTACAGATATTGTTCAGACTCAGAAACACAGAGTTCCAACAGTGCAGAATGAGGCCATTCGGCCCATCGAGTCTACACTTGACCCTCTGAAAGAGCACCCTACCTAGGCCCACTCACCTGTCCTAACCCCATACCCACCTAACTTCCACATCTTTGGACACTAAAGGGTAATTTATCATGGCCAATCCACGTAGCCTGCACATCTTTGGACAGTGGGAGGAAACTGGAGCACCCGGAGGAAACCCACACAGACACAGGGGGAAAGTGCAGACTCCACACACTGATCCAAGGTTGGAATTGAACCCAAGTCCCTGGCGCTGTGAGGCAGCAGTGTTAACCACTGTGCCACCGGGAAAAGAATAAAATTAAAAAATAAAACTTAAGTGATCATGTTTTCTGCTAAAAACAAATAAAATCCAATTATTTCTGACTGTACCTAAGTACCATCGAAAGGTTTAATTCAGAGGGAATATCCATTCTGAAAGAAGGGTCAAACACAACATTCTGAGCACATCGTCCGATTCTTTTCCCCCAAAGACACAAATCTTTTCTGCCTCAGGCTATCAGCTGTGGGGCCAACACTCTCATTTCTGACACAGAACGTTGTCGGTTCAAGTCCCACTCTGGAGACTTGGGCACAAAGTGCAGACTGGCAGAGCCAGTACAATACTGACGGATTGCCGCACGGTCAGAGGTACCATCGTTCAGTTTAAATGTTAAACCGAGGTCTTATCTGCCCTCCCTGGTGTACTCGTCACTATCTGTACCTCAATCTACACATTATCTGGTCAACATCACATTGATGTGGGATCTTGCTGTGTAATTTGAACAGTGACTGCACTTCACACGTACCTCATTGACCTTCAATGGCCTTACAACATCCCGAGTTTGTGAAAGGTGCGCTGGATGTGCAAGTCTTTCTTTCTTTTTTAATTTAGAGTACCCAATTCATTTTTCCAATTAAGGGACAATTTAGCGTGGCCAATCCACCTACCCTGCACATCTTTGGGTTGTGGGGGCGAAACCCACGTAGATATGGGGAGAATGTGCAAACCCCACACGGCCAGTGACCCAGAGCCAGAACCGAACCTGGGACCTCGGAGCTGTGAGCCTGCAGTGCTAACCACTGCACCACCGTGCTGCCCCGTGCAAGCCTTTCTTTACAGCTACACAAGCGCTACTTGTACTCTTATTTGTGTTCAACATTCCCAAGTCTGCACACTGATTGTTGGCAGGTCACAGGTGGTGAGACAATCAGCAGAGAGCAATCCAGCTCGTACCCCACCGGGAGGACCAGGCAGGGCGCAGCAACGGAATCCAACACAGAACTGTCTCACACACACATCGCATACCCCCTTCACTCTCCCCATCATCCCCCGCCACTCTCCCCACACCCCCTTCACTCTCCCCATCATCCAACGCCACTCACCCCACACCCACATCACTCTCCCCATCATCCCCCGCCACTCACCCCACATCACTCTCCCCATCATCCAACGCCACTCTCCCCACACCCCCATCACTCTCGCCATCATCCCCAGCCACTCTCCCCATACCCACATCACTCTCCCCATCATCCCCAGCCACTCTCCCCACACCCCCATCACTCTCCCCATCATCCCCGCCACTCTCCCCACACCCACATCACTCTCCCCATCATCACCCGCCACTCTCCCCACACCCACATCACTCTCTCCATCATCCCCCGCCACTCTCCCCACACCCCCATCACTCTCGCCATCATCCCCAGCCACTCTCCCCACACCCACATCACTCTCCCCATCATCCAACGCCACTCTCCCCACACCCACATCACTCTCTCCATCATCCCCCGCCACTCTCCCCACACCCCCATCACTCTCGCCATCATCCCCAGCCACTCTCCCCACACCCCCTTCACTCTCCCCATCATCCAACGCCACTCACCCCACACCCACATCACTCTCCCCATCATCCCCCGCCACTCACCCCACATCACTCTCCCCATCATCCCCCGCCACTCTCCCCACACCCCCATCACTCTCGCCATCATCCCCCAGCCACTCTCCCCACACCCACATCACTCTCCCCATCATCCCCCGCCACTCTCCCCACACCCACATCACTCTCCCCATCATCACCCGCCACTCTCCCCACACCCACATCACTCTCTCCATCATCCCCCGCCACTCTCCCCACACCCCCATCACTCTCGCCATCATCCCCAGCCACTCTCCCCACACCCACATCACTCTCCCCATCATCCCCAGCCACTTTCCCCACACCCACATCACTCTCCCCATCATCCCCCGTCACTCTCCCCACACCCCCTTCACTCTCTCCATCATCACCCGCCACTCTCCCCACACCCACATCACTCTCCCCATCATCCCCCGCCACACTCCCCACACCCACATCACTCTCCCTACACAGCCCCACACCCCCATCACTCTCCCCACACCCCCATCACTCTCCCCATCATCCCCGCCACTCTCCCCACACCCCCATCACTCTCCCCATCATCCCCCGCCACTCTCCACACACCCACATCACTCTCCCCATCATCCCCGCCACTCTCCCCACACCCCCATCACTCTCCCCATCATCACCCGCCACTCTCCCCACACCCACATCACTCTCCCCATCATCCCCCGCCACTCACCCCACACCCACATCGCTCTCCCTACACAGCCGCACACCCCCATCACTCTCCCCATCATTCACCGCCACTCACCCCACACCCACATCACTCTCCCTACACAGCCCCACACCCCCTTCACTCTCCCCATCATCCCCCGCCACTCTCCCCACACCCCCATCACTCTACCCATCATCACCCGCCACTCTCCCCACACCCCATCACTCACCCCATCATCCCCAGCCACTCTCCCCACACCCCCATCACTCTCCCCATCATCCCCGCCACTCTCCCCACACCCCCATCACTCTCCCCATCATCCCCCGCCACTCTCCCCACACCCACATCACTCTCCCCATCATCACCCGCCACTCTCCCCACACCCACATCACTCTCCCCATCATCACCCGCCACTCTCCCCACACCCCCATCACTCTCCCCATCATCCCCCGCCACATTCCCCACACCCCCATCACTCTCCCCATCATCCCCCGCCACACTCCCCACACCCACATCACTCTCCCCATCATCCCCCGCCACACTCCCCACACCCCCATCACTCTCCCCATCATCCCCAGCCACTCTCCCCACACCCCCATCACTCTCCCCATCATCCCCCGCTACTCTCCCCACACCCCCATCACTCTCCCCATCATCACCCGCCACTCTCCCCACACCCCCATCACTATCCCCATCATCCCCTGCCAGTCTCCTCACACCCCATCACTCACCACATCATCACCTGCCACTCTCCCCACACCCCCATCACTCACCTCCTCACCACCATCACTCACTACCTCACACCCCCATCACTCACCTCCTTACCACGATCACTCAATACCTCACACCCATCACTCACCACCCATCACTCACTACCTCGCCCCATCACTCACTACCTCACACCCCCATCACTCACTACCTCACACCCATCACTCACTACCTCGCACCCCCTCACACAGTGCCTCACACTCATCACTCACTACCTCGCACCCCCCTCACTCTACCTCACCGCCATCACTCACTCCTCAACCCCCATCACTCACTACCTCACACCCCCATCACTCACTACCTCACACCCCCATCACTCACTTCCTCACCAACATCACTCACAACCTCACACCCCCATCACTCACTACCTCACACCCCCATCACTCACTACCTCACACCCCATCACTCACTACCTCGCACCCCCATCACTCACTGCCTTACACCCCCATCACTCATTACCTCACCGCCATCACTCACTACCTCACACCCATAACTCACTACCTCACACCATCACTCACTGCCTCACACCCCATCACTCAACCCCCTCACTCACTACCTCACCCCCATCACTCACTACCTCACCCCCATCACTTACTGCCTCACCCCCATCACTCACTACCTCACACCCCCATCACTCACTGCCTCACCCCATCACTCACTGCCTCACACCTCCATCACTCACTGCCTCACCCCCATCACTCACTACCTCACCCCGTCACTCACTACCTCACCCCATTACACACTACCTCACCCCCATCACTCACTACCTCACCCCCATCACTCACTGCCTCAGCCCATCACTCACTACTTCACACCCCCATCACTCACTACCTCACCCCATCACGCACTGCCTCACCCCATCACTCACTGCCTCACACCCCATAACTCACTGCCTCACACCCCCATCACCCACTAACTCACACCCCCATCACTCACTACCTCACACCCCCATCACTCACTACCTCACACCCCCATCACTCACTAACTCACACCCCCATCACTCACTACCTCACTCCATCACTCACTGCCTCACACCCCCATCACTCACTGCCTCACACCCCATCACTCACTGCCTCACACCCCCATCACTCACTGCCTCACACCCATCACTCACTACCTCACACCCCCATCACTCACTGCCTCACTCCCCCATCACTCACTACCTCACACCCCCATCACTCACTCTCTCACTCCATAACTCACTGCCTCACACCCCCAACACTCACTGCCTCACACTCCATCACTCACTACCTCACTCCCAACACTCACTGCCTCACCCCTTTCACGCACTACCTCACACCCCCATCACTCACTACCTCACACCCATCACTCACTACATCACCCCATCACTCACTGCCTCACCCCCATCCCTCACTGCCTCACACCCCCATCACTCACTCCCTCACCCCCATCACTCACTGCCTCAAACCCCATCACTCACTGCCTCACACCCCCTTCACTCACTGCCTCACACCCCATCACTCACTACCTCACCCACATCACTCACTGCCTCACCCCATCACTCACTGCCTCACCCCCATCACTCACTACCTCACACCCCCATCACTCACTGCCTCACACCCATCACTCACTACCTCACACCCCCATCACTCACTGCCTCACACCCCCATCACTCACTGCCTCACCCCCATCACTCACTGCCTCACACCCCCATCACTCACTGCCTCACACCCCCATCACTCACTGCCTCACACCCCCATCACTCACTGCCTCACCCCATCACTCACTGCCTCACACCCCCATCACTCACAACCTCACACCCCTATCACTCCCTACCTCGTACCCCCATCACTCACTGCCTCACACCCCCATCACTCACTTCCTCACACCCCCATCACTCACTGCCTGACCCCCATCACTCACTACCTCACCCCATCACTCACTGCCTCACACCCATCACTCACTACCTCACCCCATCACTCACTCCCTCACACCCATCACTCACTCCCTCACACCCATCACTCACAACCTCACCCCATCACTCACTGCCTCACATCCATCACTCACTACCTCACCCCATCACTCACTCCCTCACACCCATCACTCACTCCCTCACACCCATCACTCACTCCCTCACACCCATCACGCACAACCTCACCCCATCACTCACTCCCTCACACCCATCACTCACAACCTCACCCCATCACTCACTGCCTCAACCCCATCACTCACTGCCTCACCCCATCACTCACTGCCTCACACCCCATCACTCACTGCCTCACACCCATCACTCACTGCCTCACCCCATCACTCACTGCCTCACACCCCCATCACTCACTGCCTCAACCCCATCACTCACTGCCTCACACCCCATCACTCACTACCTCACACACCCATCACTCACTGCCTCACCCCATCACTCACTGCCTCACACCCCCATCACTCACTGCCTCAACCCCATCACTCACTGCCTCACACCCCATCACTCACTACCTCACCCCATCACTCACTGCCTCACCCCATCACTCACTGCCTCAACCCCATCACTCACTGCCTCACCCCATCACTCACTGCCTCACACCTCCATCACTCACTGCCTTACCCCATCACTCACTGCCTCACACCCCATCACTCACTACCTCACACCCATCACTTACTGCCTCACACCCATCACTCACTACCTCACACCCATCACTTACTGCCTCACACCCATCACTTACTGCCTCACACCCCCATCACGCACTGCCTCACACCCCATCACTCACTGCCTCACACCCCCATCACTCACTCCCTCACACCCCATCACTCACTGCCTCACCCCATCACTCACTACTTCACACCCCCATCACTCACTACCTCACCCCATCACGCACTGCCTCACCCCATCACTCACTGCCTCACACCCCATAACTCACTGCCTCACACCCCCATCACCCACTAACTCACACCCCCATCACTCACTACCTCACACCCCCATCACTCACTAACTCACACCCCCATCACTCACTACCTCACTCCATCACTCACTGCCTCACACCCCCATCACTCACTGCCTCACACCCCATCACTCACTGCCTCACACCCCCATCACTCACTGCCTCACACCCATCACTCACTACCTCACACCCCCATCACTCACTGCCTCACTCCCCCATCACTCACTACCTCACACCCCCATCACTCACTCTCTCACCCCATAACTCACTGCCTCACACCCCCAACACTCACTGCCTCACACTCCATCACTCACTACCTCACTCCCAACACTCACTGCCTCACCCCTTTCACGCACTACCTCACACCCCCATCACTCACTACCTCACACCCATCACTCACTACCTCACCCCATCACTCACTGCCTCACCCCCATCCCTCACTGCCTCACACCCCCATCACTCACTCCCTCACCCCCATCACTCACTGCCTCAAACCCCATCACTCACTGCCTCACACCCCCTTCACTCACTGCCTCACACCCCATCACTCACTACCTCACCCCCATCACTCACTACCTCACACCCCCATCACTCACTGCCTCACACCCCCATCACTCACTGCTTCACACCCCCATCACTCACTGCCTCACCCCATCACTCACTGCCTCACACCCCCATCACTCACAACCTCACACCCCTATCACTCACTACCTCGTACCCCCATCACTCACTGCCTCACACCCCCATCACTCACTTCCTCACACCCCATCACTCACTGCCTGACCCCCATCACTCACTACCTCACACCCCCATCACTCACTAACTCACACCCCCATCACTCACTACCTCACTCCATCACTCACTGCCTCACACCCCCATCACTCACTGCCTCACACCCCATCACTCACTGCCTCACACCCCCATCACTCACTGCCTCACACCCATCACTCACTACCTCACACCCCCATCACTCACTGCCTCACTCCCCCATCACTCACTACCTCACACCCCCATCACTCACTCTCTCACCCCATAACTCACTGCCTCACACCCCCAACACTCACTGCCTCACACTCCATCACTCACTACCTCACTCCCAACACTCACTGCCTCACCCCTTTCACGCACTACCTCACACCCCCATCACTCACTACCTCACACCCATCACTCACTACCTCACCCCATCACTCACTGCCTCACCCCCATCCCTCACTGCCTCACACCCCCATCACTCACTCCCTCACCCCCATCACTCACTGCCTCAAACCCCATCACTCACTGCCTCACACCCCCTTCACTCACTGCCTCACACCCCATCACTCACTACCTCACCCCCATCACTCACTACCTCACACCCCCATCACTCACTGCCTCACACCCCCATCACTCACTGCCTCACACCCCCATCACTCACTGCCTCACCCCATCACTCACTGCCTCACACCCCCATCACTCACAACCTCACACCCCTATCACTCACTACCTCGTACCCCCATCACTCACTGCCTCACACCCCCATCACTCACTTCCTCACACCCCATCACTCACTGCCTGACCCCCACCACTCACTCCCTCACACCCATCACTCACTCCCTCACACCCATCACTCACAACCTCACCCCATCACTCACTGCCTCACACCCATCACTCACTACCTCACCCCATCACTCACTCCCTCACACACATCACTCACTCCCTCACACCCATCACTCACTCCCTCACACCCATCACGCACAACCTCACCCCATCACTCACTCCCTCACACCCATCACTCACAACCTCACCCCATCACTCACTGCCTCAACCCCATCACTCACTGCCTCACCCCATCACTCACTGCCTCACACCCCATCACTCACTGCCTCACACCCATCACTCACTGCCTCACCCCATCACTCACTGCCTCACACCCCCATCACTCACTGCCTCAACCCCATCACTCACTGCCTCACACCCCATCACTCACTACCTCACACACCCATCACTCACTGCCTCACCCCATCACTCACTGCCTCACACCCCCATCACTCACTGCCTCAACCCCATCACTCACTGCCTCACACCCCATCACTCACTACCTCACCCCATCACTCACTGCCTCACCCCATCACTCACTGCCTCACCCCATCACTCACTGCCTCAACCCCATCACTCACTGCCTCACCCCATCACTCACTGCCTCACACCTCCATCACTCACTGCCTTACCCCATCACTCACTGCCTCACACCCCATCACTCACTACCTCACACCCATCACTTACTGCCTCACACCCATCACTCACTACCTCACACCCATCACTTACTGCCTCACACCCATCACTTACTGCCTCACACCCCCATCACGCACTGCCTCACACCCCATCACTCACTGCCTCACACCCCCATCACTCACTCCCTCACACCCCATCACTCACTACCTCACACCCCCATCACTCACTGCTTCACACCCCCATCACTCACTCCCTCACACCCATCACTCACTCCCTCACACCCATCACTCACTACCTCACCCCATCACTCACTACCTCACCCCATCACTCACTACCTCACCCCATCACTCACTGCCTCACACCCCATCACTCACTACCTCACACCCCCATCACTCACTGCCTCACACCCCATCACTCACTACCTCACACCCCCATCACTCACTGCCTCACACCCCCATCATTCACTGCCTCACACCCCCATCACTCACTACCTCACCCCATCACTCACTGCCTCACCCCCATCACTCACTACCTCACCCTATCACTCACTACCTCACATCCCCATCACTCACTGCCTCACCCCCATCACTCACTACCTCACCCCCATCACTCACTGCCTCACCCCCATCACTCACTACCTCACCCCATCACTCACTACCTCACATCCCCATCACTCACTTCCTCACACCCCCATCACTCACTGCCTCACCCCCATCACTCACTGCCTCACACCCCCATCACTCACTCCCTCACACCCATCACTCACTACCTCACCCCCATCACTCACTGCCTCACCCCATCACTCACTACCTCACCCCATCACTCACTCCCTCACACCATCACTCACTGCCTCACCCCCATCACTCACTAACTCACACCCCCATTACTCACTGCCTCACCCCATCACTCACTACCTCACCCCCATCACTCACTACCTCACCCCATCACTCACTGCCTCACACCCATCACTCACTACCTCACACCCCCATCACTCACTGCCTCAACCCATCACTCACTGCCTCACCCCATCACTCACTGCCTCACCCCCATCACTCACTGCCTCACACCCCCATCACTCACTGCCTCACCCCATCACTCACTACCTCACCCCCATCACTCACTACTTCACCCCATCACTCACTACCTCACCCCCATCACTCACTGCCTCACCCCATCACTCACTGCCTCACCCCATCACTCACTACCTCACCCCATCACTCACTACCTCACACCCCGATCACTCACTCCCTCACACCACCTCACTCACTGCCTCACCCCCATCACTCACTTCCTCACACCCCGATCACTCACTCCCTCACACCACCTCACTCACTGCCTCACCCCCATCACTCACTACCTCACCCCCGTCACTCACTACCTCACACCCCCATCACTCACTGCATCACACCCCCATCACTCACTGCCTCACCCCATCACTCACTGCCTCACACCGTTACTCACTACCTCACACCCCCATCACTCACTGCATCACACCCCCATCACTCACTGCATCACCCCATCACTTACTGCCTCACACCGTTACTCACTACCTCACACCTCCATCACTCACTGCCTCACTCCTATCACTCACTACCTTACACCCCATCACTCACTGCCTCACACCCCCATCACTCACTACCTCATCCCCATCACTCACTGCCTCACCCCCATCACTCACTGCCTCACCCCCATCACTCACTACCTCACCCCATCACTCACTACCTCACTCCCCCATCACTCACTACCTCACCCCCATCACTCTCCCGGACACATTGACCCAGTCTCTCTCTCTCACCCTGGTCTCTCTTCCCCTCTACCCCACATTCTCTCTCTCTCTCTCTCGCTCTCTCGCCTTTTTCCTTCTCTCTTACTCCAGTGTCTCCCCCGTCTCTCCCTATCCCCTCATCTTTCTCTCGCGGCCTCTCTCTTGCTCTTCTACATTCCAACTCTCTCCCTCTCACACACTTCCAATCTCCCCCCTTACCTCCAATCTCCCTCCCTGCCACCCTCCCTCTCTCCACCTCTCCACCTCTCCCAGACACCCTCCCTCTCTCCACCTCTCCGTCTCTCCCAGACACCCTCCCTCTCTCTCTCACTGCCAGTCACTCTCTCTCTCTCATTCCCACTCCAGACTCTGTCTCTCCCCCTCTCTTTATCCCAGACACTCCCCTTACCTGTTCAGCCGCCTCTGTCCCGGGTGATGCTCCGTCGCTGGAGCCCATCAGACTGAGCACCAGGAACAGGTGAAGGAAGTTCTGTCCGGATGCCAGCATCTGGCGAGAGATTTACTTTAGTGAATAACACGAATCGGGGGCTGGATTCTCACCTCTGGCTGTTCAGTAACATTAAGGGGCAGCAGGGATTAGAATGCAGAATATCCACTCCAATCCCACTCTGGGAGAATGAGTGACAGACTGGAATCAATTCTACATTCTCCTGCTGGCTGAGGTTTGAGGCAAATCCAAACGGTATCATCAGCAAATTTACCTTAAAAAGAATCAATCTTCAACCTTGAAAGGAATAAAAGTATTGAGTTGTGAACAATTAAAGATGCGAATGCATCCAGAGCCGCTGAGTTTGATTTATTCCAGGTCCCCAGCAGCATTATAACTGTTCTGAACATTGGAATAAAGAACTGGATGCATCGCCAATCATCATTCCAATTGCTAGAAGCTGGTTAGTTTTGCCAACATTTTGGAACAATTCTAAAAGTTTGAATTCTTCGCATTTTGATGGAATAAAGGAGTCAGCCCCCCCACCCCCCCTCCCCCCCCCCTCTTCTCCTCCTCCCCTCCCCTCCTCTGGGTCCCCCCTCCTCCTTCCCTCCCCTCCTCTGCGTCCGCCCTCCTCCGGCTCTCACCTCCATCCCCCTCCTCTGTCCCCCTCCTCCGGCTCTCACCTCCATCCCCCTCCTCTGTCCCCCTCCTCTGGATCTCACCTCCATTCCCCCTCCTCTGGGTCCCCCCTCCTCCGGCTCTCACCTCCATCCCACCTCCTCTGTCCCCTCCTCTGGATCTCACCTCCATTCCCCCTCCTCTGGGTCCCCCCCTCTCCGGCTCTCACCTCCATCCCCCCTCCTCTGTCCCCCTCCTCTGGATCTCACCTCCATTCCCCCTCCTCTGGGTCCCCCTCTCTCCGGCTCTCACCTCCATCCCCCCTCCTCTGTCCCCCTCCTCTGGATCTCACCTCCATCCCTGTGCAGGATCTCAGATTCCTGCTCCTCCGCCTTCACTCCCACTGTATTTATAACCAGGCCCCCACCCTCCTTGCCTCTCTCTTACCCCCTCTCTGTCTCACCAACACGCCTCTTGGCTTCCGCACCTGCTTCTCGGTCACTTTCCCTTTCATTGAGTGTCTGCGGTTTGGGCGAAAGTCGAATCGCAAATGTTCAGCCTGTGCCAAGATGCGGAAATCATGCAGCTGGCTGGCTGGCTGAGGGTAACATTCCTCCCGGCAGAGCAGCTCTTCAATGATCCAAATCAGATCTGACCCGCACTCGACGTCTGCACAACACCAACCTTCCTGCCCATCACTTCACTTTCTAGGGAGAGGCCAGACCGTTCGGCCCCTCTTACAGGCCAGCATTTGTTGCCCATCCCTAATTGCCCCTTGAGGAGGTGGGGGTGAGCTGCCTTCTTGAACGGCTGCAGCCCCGGGTGTGTAGGTACACCCACTGTGCTGTTAGGGAGGGAATTCTAGGAGGTTGCCCCAGGGACAGTGAACGAGCGGCCGATATATTTCCAAATCAGGATGGTGAGTGACTTGGAGAGGAACCTCCAGGTGGTGGGGTTCCCAGGTATCTGCTGATCTTGTCCTTCTAGATGGTAGTG
The DNA here is from genome assembly GCF_902713615.1 of Scyliorhinus canicula. Classification (NCBI taxonomy): domain Eukaryota; kingdom Metazoa; phylum Chordata; class Chondrichthyes; order Carcharhiniformes; family Scyliorhinidae; genus Scyliorhinus; species Scyliorhinus canicula. The sequence continues at coordinate 159,601,105 of NC_052158.1, read as the reverse complement.
GTTGTGCGTTTGGAAGGTGTTGTCTAAGGAACCTTGATGAGTTACTGCAGTGCATCTTGTAGATGGTACACACGGCTGCCACTGTGCATCGGTGGTGGAGGGAGTGAATGTTTGTGGAAGGGGGAGCAATCAAGCGGGGTTGCTTTGTCCTGGATGGTCTCAAGCTTCTTGAGTGTTGTTGGAGCTGCACTCGTCCAGGCAAGTGGAGAGTATTCCATTACACTCCTGATTTGTGCCTTGCAGATGGTGGACAGGCTTTGGGGGGGGGGGGGGGGGGTGGTCAGCAGGTGAGTTACTCACCATAGGATTCCCAGCCTCTGACCTGTCCTTACAGTCATAAAAGTGGGAGGCTGAATAGGGGAGAACTGAAAAGGAGGGGGGGCGTTAAAGGCAGGGATCCCTCAGTGATCCCATGGTGGGGTATGCTCACTTGGGGATGGGGGGAATGCCCTGATGCCTACAAGGGTGCATGGGTGTGGGGCTGGGTCCCCTTCATGCCTGGGAGGTGATGCCCATGTCTGCGGAGAGTCGCGATGTCTGTGGGGAATGGATGAGAGGGACCCTCAACCTGACTTTGAGATCTGAGGGCAGCCTTTAAAAGGGCACTGCGATCTCTGAGGAGCCGGTCTTTAGTTCCCCACTGCAGAAATAAATTTGTAGTGTGGGATTTGCTCGTGAGAAACTCCCCAAGCGACTAAGTACGGGTGAATACTGCTCAGGATCGCGGCCAAACGCACAGCAGGAAACACCCCACCAAACCTGCCCAAAATGATTTGGGGAGAATCACCTGAGAAGCTACAAACCCTGAAATACACATCACTGGCAAGTTCCAACATCCTGTGGACAATGTGTGGCAGACTTTACCTTTCAGAAATCTGCATCTTCGGCCATCAAAGAAAGAGGAGCAGATGATCCCCTCTGAGGCTGCATTCCCAACATCCCTCACAGATGGATGGTGCCCATCAGAGTTAACACAGGTATAGAAGAAGGTTTCAGCGGCAGATGAGCAGAGACGGGAAGGGAATTGGTGACGTTAATGTAACCAAGCAGAGTTGCGAATGTTACAGAGGTGAGAATAGTCAGTCTGAGTGAGGCGAGGGTATGTGTCCAGAAGCTCATTTCACGAGAATGTTGCAAAGAATCTGGTTCAGCTGCAAACAGCTGCGAGGGATGTCGTTGCCATAGGGACCGATAACAGGCACTTTGGTTTTCCCAGTCCTTGGTTGGGGAATATCCTGTTCACACACATGGGGTGGGATTCTCCATCCCGCAGCCAGCCAATGGGGTTTCCCATTGTGGCCACCCCAGGCCATCGGGAAACCCGCGGGCGTGGGTGCGCTGCCGGCGAAGCGGAGGATCCCACAGAAGGACTGCGGTGGTTCAAGAAGGCCGCTCACCACCACCTTCTCCAGGACAATTAGGGATGGACATTAAATGTTGGCCTAACCAGTGACACCCACATCCCATAAGCGATTCTGTGGGCAGCACGGTAGCACAGTGGTTAGCACAGTTGCTCCATAGCTCCAGGGTCCCAGGTTCGATTCCCGGCTTGGGTCACTGTCTGTGCGGAGTCTGCACGTTCTCCCCATGTCTGTGTGGGTTTCCTCCGGGTGCTCCGGTTTCTCCCATAATCCAAAGATGTGCAGGTTAGGTGGGTTGGCCATAATAAATTGCCCTTAGTGACCAAATAGGTTGTGTGGGGTTGCGGGGATGGGGTGGAGGCGTGGGGCTTAAGTGTAGTGCTCTTTCCAAGAGCCGGTGCAAACTCGATGGGCTGAATGGTCTCCTTCTGCACTGTAAATTCTATGATTCTATGAAAACAAAAAAAGAGTCGCTCTGGATCCAGGATAATCAATCTGATGATGTAGAGACAGTTAAGGTGTTGAGGAAGGTTACATAATCTAAATGCAAGGTATCTAAACTAAAAAGCTCAATGAAGGTTGGAGGAATGTATGCCAGGAACACCTGCTGTACGTAAAAATAAGGAATCACCTAGTGAAGCTGTAACACAGGACTACTTGCAGGCCAAACAGCATGAGCAGCAAGTGCGACACAATTTGAGCGATTCCACAAGATATCTAAGCTCTGCAGTCCTGCCACATCCAGTCGTGAATGGTGGTGGACAATTAAACAACTCACTGGAGGAGGAGGCTCCACAAATATCCAGCGGGGAGTCTGACACATCAGTGCTAAAGACAAAGCTGAAGCTTTTGCTCCAATCTTCAGCAGGATGCTGCAAAGGATCTAGTCCCTGACAGTATACCAGCAATGCTACTGAAGGCTTGTCCAGAACTTGCCGCACCCCTAGCCAAGCTGTTCCAGTACAGCTAGACCACTGGCATCTACCCGGCAATGTGGAAAATTGCCCAAGTATGCCTGTACACAAAAAGCATGACAAATCCGACCCAGCCAATTACCGCCCTCTCAGTCTACTCTCTATCATCAGTAAAGGGATGGAAGGGGTCATCAACTGCACTATCAAGTGGCACTCGCTGAGCAGTAACCTCCTCGCTGATGTTATGTTTGGGTTTTCTGAGGGTCAAAGATCCCTAGCTAAACATGAATTAATGGAAATCAGAAGGAAACTCTCCACTGGTTTGAGTCATACCTGGCACAAAGGAAGATGGTTGTGGAAGTTGGGGGTCAGTCATCTCAACTCCAGGACATCGGTGCAGGAGTTCCTTAGGGTAGTGTCCTAGGCCCAACCATCTTCCGTCATACGATCAGACGTTCACTGATGACTGCACAATCTTCATCCCAATTTGTGATTCCTCAGATACTGAAATGCTCCATATCTAAATGCAGCAAGACCTGGGCAATATCCAGGCTTGGGCTGACAAGTGACAAGTAACATTTGCACCACACAAGTGCCAGGCAATGACCATCTCCTACAAGAGAGGATCTAACCATCACCCCTTGTCATTCAATGATATTAACATCACTGAATCCCCCACAATCAACATCCTGGGCATAACCATTGACCAGAAACTGAACCATGTTAATACTGTGGCTATCAAATCAGGTCAGAGACTAGGAATCATAGAATTCATAGAATTTACAATGCAGAAGGAGGCCATTCGGCCCATCGAGTCTGCACCGGCTCTTGGAAAGAGCACCCTACCCAAGGTCCACACCTCCACCCTATCCCCATAATCCAGTAACCCCACCCAGCACTAAGGGCAATTTTGGACATGAAGGGCAATTTAGCATGGCCAATCCACCTAACCTGCACATCTTTAGACTGTGGGAGGAAACCGGAGCACCCGGAGGAAACCCACGCACACACGGGGAGGATATGCAGACTCCGCACAGACAGTGACCCAAGCCGGGAATCGAACCTGGGACCCTGGAGCTGTGAAGCAATTGTGCTATCCACAATGCTACCGTGCTGCCCTAAATCCTGCAGCGAGTAACTCATCTCCTGACTTCCCAAAGCCTGTCCATAATCTACAAGACACAAGTCAGGAGTGTGACGGAATAGTATCAACTTGCCTGGATGGGTAAAGCTCCATCACCACTCATGACGGCGGAACGGTAGCACAGTTAGTGGTTAGCTTCACAGCTCCAGGGTCCCTGGTTCAATTCCCGGCTTGGGTCACTGTCTATGCGGAGTCTGCACGTTCTCCCCGTGGCTGCGTGGGTTTCCTCCGGGTGCTCCGGTTTCCTCACGCAGTCCAAAGACATGCGGGTTAGGTGGATTGGCCACGATGAGTTGCCTTTAGTGTCCAGAAAGGTGGGGTGAGGGGGGTTGCTGGGTTACGGGGATAGGGTGGAGGCGTGGGCTTAAGTAGGGTGCCCTTGCCAAGAGCCGGTGTAGGCCCGATGAGCTGAATGGCCTCTTTCTGCACTGTAAATTCTATGTTCGATGATGAGGTTCGACACCATCCAGGACAAAGCAGCCCCGCTTGACTGGCACTCCATCCAGAAATATTCACCGCTCCCACCATCAATGCACAGTGGCAGCAGCGTGTACCATCTATAAGATGCACTGTAGGAGCTCACCAAGGCTCCATAGACAGCACCTACCAAATCCACGACCACTGCCATATAGAAGGAGAAGGGCAGTAGATACATGGGGGCACCACGGGCAGGAAGTTCCCCTCCAATGTCACTCACCATCCTGACTTGGAAATATATCAGCCGTTCCTTCATTGTCACTGGGACAAAACCCTGAAACTCTCGCCCTAACAGCACTGCGGGTGCACCTATATCACATGGGCTGCAGCGGTCAAGAAAGCAGCTGACCACCACCTTCTCAAGGCCAAACATTGATGGGCTATAAATGCTGGCCCAGCCAGCAGGAAGTCGACATCCCATGAATGAAGTTTAAAAATGTATGATACCACTGTTTGCACCCTCATCTCTGCACAGTCGGTATTTCTATGTGCTTAGTTAAGTGGATTGAGAGCTGAGATGGTTTCTCTTGTTTGAGTGGGAATAAAGATAGCAGTTAAGGGTATTGTATTCACAGTATTTAAAAGTATTGTTTAAGGGTTAATTGTAAGCTATTTTTCGGTGCGATGTTAAAGATATTTAATACTGTGTGAGTAATAAAGTTTGTTTTAATATACCGTATCCCTATTTCACTGTGAAATTACAAAATTAAAATAAAATGTTGGGGTTTCTATCCAGTATCCTCGTCACTGTTGCGGTCTTCTGGGATCGTAATATTGGTAAGTGAAGCAGAATTGATATGAGAAAATACTTTTTCACACAGTGAGTGGCTAAGTCCTGGAATGCAATGCCAGAGAGAGGTGGAAACAGGTCGAATTGGGACATTCTGAAGGAAATTAGATGATTATTTGAAAAGAAAAAATATGAGGAACAGACAAGAGAACAGCATTAAGGGAATTGTTTATTTGGAGGGCTGGCGCAGAGTGGCTGGGCTGAATGGCCTCCCACAGCACTGTGGCGAATCTGTGATTGTCATGAACTCGTCACGAACCTGACAAGACTCAAGCTAAAGCTTCCACCATTTGTATTGTCTCAAAAGTAAATGCACACGGTATATAATTGTTCCTGTGTTGAACATATAAGTTTTAAAAAGGAAATAAGCTCTGACATAGTGAAATTTATTTTCACTCTTCGCCAAGGAAATGATGGGCTTTTTGCAGCATTTTCTTCTCCTCCCACCAACCTACTCACTCTTGTGAAGCCACATTGACTAAATTCCTGTGGCCACCCGAACCGGCCTCCTTCTGCACTGTAAAAGTTTATGATTCAAATGCTGAGTTTGAAAGACTTTCTTCTCTCTGTTCCAACACTGTGTCTCGCTCCTCCATCCTCCTTCCCCCCCCCCCCCCCCCCCCCCGCCCCTTGCCCCCATTTTCTCCGAGGTCTCTTCTGGTATTCAGCGATCAATAGCTGGTTCCTCTGCTTCGATTGGGACTCCTAATTAGGCAATGGACTAATTTGGTGCAGTTGCATTGACGGCCTCACTGTACCAAGAATATGCCCCAATCCAATTTCTAAGCCATTCCGATCAACAGACCAGTCAGTAACATCGCCTACACCTCCTGAGGTCTCTGTGAGAAACTGGAAGGACCAGCACTGAGGGGGAGATGGTGTAGACCTGTTCGAAGGCATTTCATTTATTTATCCTTTCACAGGACGTAGGTATAACTGGAAAGTGTAGCGTTTGTTGCCCATCCGTAACTGCCCTCGAGAAGGTGGTGGCGAGCTACCTTCTTGAACCGCTTCAGTTCATGTTTTGTACGTACACCCACAGAGCAGTTAGGGAGGGAGTTCCAGGATTTTAACTCAGGGACAGTGAAGGAACGGCGATATATTTCCCAGTCAGGATGGTGAGTGGGTTTGAGGGGGACTTGCAGGAGATTGCCCATTCTCTGCTGCCCGTGTGCTTTTGGGAAAAGGAGAGTCAAACACTGTACAATGGCCAAGGAACCGTACCAGCCTCCCCGGACAGGCGCCGGAATGTGGCGACTAGGGGCTTTTCACAGTAACTTCATGAAGCCTACTCGTGACAATAAGTGATTTTCATTCATTTTTTCATGGGAAGAACTTCCTGTTGCACGTCTGCCATGGAATCCATAGAAGGATTCGTAGAATTCCTACAGTGCAGAAGGAGGCATTCGGCCCATCACATCAGACAGGTTCAGGAACCAGAGCACAGATATAAGATGATTGTCACAAAACCAGAGATGAGATGAGAGACATTTTACTGCACTGTTATAATCTGGATGCTGCTGATTGAAAGGGCGATGGAAGCAAGTTATACAGTGACTTAGAAAAGAGCACTGGATAAATGTTTAGAAAGGAAATATTTGTGGGTCTGTGGGAAAGGACCAGAGAAGTGGTACTCATTGAATATAGAACATACAGGGTAGAAGGAGGCCATTCGGCCCATCGAGTCTGCACCGACCCACTTAAGCCCTCACTTCCACTCTATCCCTGTAACCCAATAACCCCTCCTCACCTTTTTGGACACTAAGGGCAATTTATCATGGCCGATCCACTTAACCTGCACGTCTTTGGACTGTGGGAGGAAACTGGAGCACCCGGAGGCAGCCCAGGCAGACACGAGGAGAACGTGCAGACTCTGCACAGACAGTGACGCAAGCCGGGAATCGAACTCAGGACCCTGGCGCTGTGAAGCCATAGTGCTATCCACTTGTGCTACCGTGCGGCCCATTGTTATGCTTTGAGGTGAAAATATACTCAGGTTTACGTGCAGAATTGTGTATATGAGTGTCTATATGTATGTGAGTATCAGTATGTACCAATATATGCGTGTTTGGGTGTGTGTTGAGTGTGTGTGTGTGTATGTGAGTGTCCATGATATGCCTATGTGTACATGAGTGAGTGTATGTGTGTGTGAATGTGATTGTCAGTCCGTGTCACTGTATATCAGGGAGAGTGTGTCTGTTGTGTGTCACAGAGTCTACAACACAGAAAAGGCCCTTCCGCCCATTGCATCAGCGCCGCTCAAAAACAACCACCTCACTATTCTAATCCCATTTACCAGCACTTTGCCCATAGCTTTATCCACCCTCCAATTGCAAGTGCAGATCTAAATACTTTAAAAGTGTTATGAAGGTCTCTGCCTCCACCACCCTTTCAGACAGCGTATGTGTTTATGTATTTGTGCATGTGTGTATGTATGTTTGCATATGTGTGTTTGTGTGCATATGTGTGTATAAGTATGTATCTGTGTATACCTATGTGTGTATGCTTATATATGTATATGTATGCTTATATGTTTGTATCTATGCGCGTGTGTGTGTGTAACTTTGTGTCTGTCTGTGTTTGTGTGTCTTTTGTATGTGGATGTGCGTGTGCCACTGTCTCCATGTGAGTGTGTTTATGTCTGTGTTTGTTGGTGTATGTACGTGTGTATGCATGTGTATGTTTAAGTGCATGTCTGTCTGTATCTGTCTGTATGTCTGTGTATGTTTGTGTGTGTGTGTGTATTTGTCTGTCCATGTGTATGTATATATTTATGTATGTTTTGTGTGTGTTTGTGCGATGTCTGTGTGTATATCTGTGTATGTTTTGTGTGTGTGTTTGCGTGTGCATGTGTATATGTTTGTACATATGTATATATCTGCATGTATGTATGTATATGTACTTGCATGTGTGTGTATGTTTGTAACTGTGTGTATATGTGTGGGTATGTGCATATTTGTGTGTGCATGTGTGTGTTTGAATGTGTGTGTGTGTATGTATCTGTGTGCATTTTCCAAAATTCTTTGGACCTTGTATAGTTCCTACAGATTGGAGGGTAGCTAATATAACTACTCTATTCAAAATGGGAGATAGAGAAAACAGGAAACTATAGACCAGTGAGCCTGACATCGGAAGTAGGGAAGTTGCGAGAGTCCATTATCACATTATATATTAATGATTTGAATGAGGGAACTAAATGTATTGTCTCCAAATTTGTAGGTGATATAACGTTGGGTGTGAGGGTGAGCTGTGAGGAGGCAGAGATGCTTCAGTGGGATTTGGACAGGCTGAGTGAGTGGGCACATGCATGGCAGATGCAGTATAATGTGGATAAATGTGAGGTTATCCACTTCAGTAGCAAAAATGGGATTATTATTTGAATGGACATAAATTGAGAGAAGTGGATATTCAGCGAGACCTTAGCGTTCCCATGCATCAGTCGCTGAAATAAGTGTGCAGGTGCAGCACAGAAAGGGTTCTGCGCTGTGAATTATCAAGGCACCTTTTCTAATCCTGGAGAGAAACAACCTTTTGAAGAGTCTGAGGAAATAAGCAGGAATTTGGATTAATTCTGCCTCCCCACCCCCTTGGCCTCTTTCTCCTCCCTCCCCCTTTCTCCTCCCGGATGGATGCCCAGGGCCAACGCACCATCGCCCCCCCCCCCCCTGCATGCTGCTGCGCCCTACCTCAACCCCCTACCCCTACCCCCTACCTCTACCCCTACGAACATGTATTAGTGTGTGTTTATGAGTGTATTTTTAAAATTCATTTTTACGGCATGTGAGCGTTGCTGACTAGACCAGAACTGCCCTTGAGAAGGTGGTGGTGAGCTGCCTTCTTGAACCACTGCAGTCCATGTCATGTAGGTACACCCACTGTGCTGTTAGAGAGGGGGGGGTCCAGGATTTTGACCCAGCGACAGTGAAGGAACGGCGATATATTTCCGGGTCGGGGTGGTGTGTGACTTGGAGGGGAACCTCCAAGTGGTGGGGTTCCCAGGTATCTGCTGCTCTTGTCCTTATAGATGGTAGTGGTCATGGGTTATAAACCCAGTGCATCTTGTAGATGGTACACACGGCTGCCACTGTGGATCGAGGGTGAAAGGTTTGAATGTTTGTGGAACGCGTGCCAATCTAGCGGGCTTTGCCCTGGATGGTGTTGAGCTTCTTGAGTGTTGGAGCTGCACTCATCCAGGCAAGTGGAGAGTATTCTATCGTAGTCCTGGCTTGTGTCTTGTAGATGGTGGAAAGGCTTTAGTAGGGGTCAGGAGGCATAGCATTCCTAGCCTCTAACCTGCTTTTTATAGCCAGAGTATTTATATGGCGAGTCCAGTTCAGTTTCTGGTCAATGGAAACTCCCAGGATGTTGATGGTGGTATTCAATGACAGTAATACCATTGAATGTCAGTAGTTTGAATGGTTTGATTGTCTCTTATTGGAAATGATCATTGCCTGGAACCTGTGTGGCGCACATGTAACTTGCCACTTGTCAGCACAAGCCTGGATATTGCTGCATTTGGACATGAACTGCTTCATTATCTGAGGAGCCTTGAATGGTGCTGAAAATTGTGCAGTCATCCGCAAACATCCCCACCATTGATCTTGGAAGGAAGGTTACTGATGAAGGTGGTTGGGCCCAGGACACGACTCTGAGGAGCTCCTGCAGTGCTGGCCCGGGACTGAGATGACTGACCTCCAACCACCACAATCATCTTCCTTTGTGCCAGGTATGACTCCGACTAGCAGAGAGTTTTCCCCCTGATTCCCATTGAGTCCAGTTTAGCTCGGGCTCCTTGATGCCATACTCGGTCAAATGTTTTAATGTGAATGTGTGTATGTTTATGTGGGGAATGTGAGTTTCTATGTATGTATGTGTGTGTGAATATGTTTGCGTGTGTGTGTATCTGTGCATGAATGTATGTGTGTGAGTTTGTGAGTGTGAAGACAGTCTGAAAGATCAGTAACACTTATTCCTCGACTGACACATAAAGAGAAGTCAGTTGAAGATGTACGAGAACTAAATCATATCCCAACGAGAGTCAGCACCTTCAGGCGAGCTGCAGAGATGAAAACAGCCAACAAAAAGGGAGGGAGATGGGCTAGTGGATTGGCACTGCCCTGAGGGGACAGCAAAGCTAATATGGGCGAATGTTGAACTTGGAGACCAGTCTAACATTTGATGTTATGACTGGATCAAGAAATCAAGCTAATCAGAGGAAATTGGAAGTCACTTGTGTACATTGGAAGTGCATATCGAATGAAAACCACAAAAGGAACCTTCAACTAGCTGTACCTTCAAACACACCTCTCAGCTGCCTCTGGGTGTTGTGTTTTACTTCTATTCATATTTAAACAGAGGTTTTCTTCTCTTATGTCCAGCTCGATAACTGCAATTTAAAGAATGGGAAGGCGGGGAACAATGAATCAAAAGCCAAATGACCTTCAGCAACGTGTTCTGTTTCGCGAGACATGGGCAAGCTCAAAATAGTTTCCATCAGCCTTGTATTGAAGTGCCCAGCACAGTGGAACCGTTTATGGGACAAAGCTACATTTGTAGTGAAAATAATTCACTCCGCAGCAGGAAGGAAGGGTGGGGGAACTTTCTAATGCACTTTGAGCACAGACAGAATGAGAGGGCATTCTATTCTGTCCTGAATGCCAGGCTTAATAAAGTAAGGGCGCCGATGGCGACTAGCATACTCTATTCCTTGGACACCAGTGTTCGGATCAAAGGGAAGAAACAAAAGAGATGGCATTTCTATAGCGCCTTTCATGACCTCAGGACATCCCAAAGTACTTTATAGCCAATAAAGTACTTTTGAAGTATAGTCTGGGGCTGGTTTAGCACAGTGTGCTAAGACAGCTGGCTTGTAATGCAGAATAAGACCAACAGCGCAGGTTCAATTCCCGTTCCAGCCTCCCCGAACAGGCGCCGGAATGTGGCGACTAGGGGCTTTTCACAGTAACTTCACTGAAGCCGACTTGTGACAATAAGTGATTATTATTATTATTAGTCACTGTTGTAATGTAGGAAACGCAACAGCAATTTACACACAGCAAGATTCCCCACACAGCAGTGTGATAATAACCAGATAATCTGTTGTGGCTAATTGAGAAAAATATATTGGCCATAACATTGCACCTAACAGGACGTCCGAAGACGTCATGCATGAAATGTGACTCATGGCTGGGTCTTTGTTTTTGATCCTTTTTAACCCATTTTTTGTGGGGAGTTTGATGAGCAGGCGCCTGCTGTGGGCTTAGGGAACTGTTACTCGACCGGGTCATGTAAAAACCGTTGACAAAAAAGCCCAACTAGAAAAAAGCCAAAGGAAGGTGACTTTAGACACATGGGGGGTAGTGGGGAGGGGAATGCTAACAATGTCCAAGGATTTTTTCTTTGTCTAACCTTAGGGGCGGGGCCAGTGACCATCTAAGGTGAGCCTGGGATCCGGCAATCTGGGCAGGAAAGATAATTCACAGTGTTGATGACTGACTCGAGGGTGAGGAGGGGTGAGAGACCCTTAACAAGGTTAATCACCTGGAATGTGTGGGGCCTGGGGCGGATGGGGGGGGGGGGGGGGATGTGATGCTCCTGCAGGAGACGCACCTTCGGGTGTGGGCCCAGCCCAGGTTGCGGAAGGATTGGGTGAGCCAGGTTTTTATTCAGGGCTTGGCAGTAGGTCAAGGGGGGGTTTCGATTTTGGTGAGTAAGATTTCAGGCACAGAAGGCGGTGACGGATTGGTGCGGGGGTCGCTATGTGATGGTTACAGGCACACTGGAGGGGAAGGAAGTGGTGTTAGTGAATGTGTACGCCCTGAATTAGGGCAATGTTAACTTTATGAAGCAGCTGTTGGCGGGCATTCTAGAGCTGGGCACACATGATGTGAGGGGGGAGGGGGGGATTTTAACTGTGGTTTAGATCCAAAGTTGGACCGTTACAGGCCAAGGTCACTATCCCTTTTGGGGATGGCGAAGGTGTTGGCGGTGTTCATAGATGAGGCAGCAGGGGTACATCCCTGGTGGTTTGTGAACCCAGTGGGTATGGAGTTTTCGTATTCTTCCCCGGTGCACCAGGTGTACTCAAGGGCTGACTTCTTTGTGATGGGTAAAACATTGCTCCTTGGGGGTTAGAGGGGCAGAGTATTCAGTGATGATTATTTTGGACCATGTGCTGCATTGGGTGGATTTGAAGCTGGAGGTGGGTCGGCTGCAGTGTACGGTGTGGAGGTTAGATGTGGGTTTGCTGTTTGACCTTGGGTTCTGTGTGAAGCTTTCTAGGGCCATAGGGGGCTATGTGACATGGAATGAAAATGGGGAGATCCCACCCTCTGCTGTGTGGGATCAGGGCTGAGATAATCTCGTACAAGGCTCGTGTTGATAGGGAGACAAGACAGGAGTGCCTGGAGTTGGTGGATGAGATCTTGTTGATGGATAGGGAGCATCTATGCCAGAGCTCTGGGCGCGCAGGAAGAAGCTGCAAATGCAGTTTGACTAGTTGTCCATGGACCGGGTGGTGTGTCAGCTGCAGCGGGTAAAGGGGGCTGTGCATGAGTACAAGGAGAAGGCCAGTCACCCGTTTGCTCAGCAGTTAGTGCAGCAAGAAGCAGCGAGGGAGATTGTGCTAAGGCTGGAGCCTGAGTTTGGGGAGGAGATTACTGTCTGCCCCAGATAAGATTAATGGGGTTATTTGGGCCTTCTGTTAGGGGCTTTATAATTCGGGGCTGCCGAAAGACAAGCAGGAGATGTTGGGGTTCTTTGAAAGGTTGGAGTTTCCTCAGGTAGCAGAGGGACAATTGGAGACATCATTGGGGTTGGAGGAGGTGCATACAGCTTTGGCTGAGATACAACCTGGGAAGGTGCCAGGGCCAGATAGGTTCCCGGTACAATTTCATAAAAAGTTTGTGGATCAGTTGGCCCCACTGATATTTTTAAAACAAATTTAAGAGTACCCAACACTCTTTTTACAATTAAGGAGCAATTTAGCATGGCCAACCCACCTACCCTGCACATCTTTGTGTTGTGGGGGGTGAGACGCACGCAGACAGAGGGAGAATGTGCAAACTCCACATGGACAGCGACCCTGGGCCGGGACCGAACCCGGGTCCTCGGCAGCATGACGCAGCAGTGCTAACCACTGCACCACCATGCTGTCCATGTTGGCTCCATCATACTACAATGTATTTCCTTGACCCAGTTGATTTTAAAAGCTGCATCTCTAGAGCAGCTTTCATTACCCAGGGCATCCCAAAGTGGGACAGCAATTTGGCAAAATCCAAGTTCCCACAAAAGACAATGAAATAAATAGTCACCCTTCAACATCCTAAACTAAGTTAATACAGCTCGTCCCCAAAACCTGACCTCCTAGCCTCAGGGTATAGAATCTTGGCAGAGCAGAGATTCCACAGGTTTTTATAACTCACCACGGGACTGAGAGCACTCAGAACAATTATTCTCCTTCAACACCAGTTGCACTTTGTTTTGTTCATTCATGCATTATAGATATCGCTGGCAAGGTGGGATTTATTGTCCATCCCTAGTTGCTCTGACTTCTTGTTCCATTGCAGTCAATGTGGGGTAATAATATAATAATTGCTTATTGTCACTAGTAGGATTCAATGAAGTTGCTGTGAAAATCCCCTAGTTGCCACATTCCAGCGCCTGTTCAGGGAGGCCGGTTTGGGGAAGCCGGTAGGTATACCCTCTGTGCTGTTATGGAGAGAGTTTCAGGATTGTGACCCAGCGACAGTGAAGTTGCGAAGGTATGTTTCCAAGTCAGGGTGGTAAGTGACTTGGAGGGGAACCTCCAGGTGGTGGGGATCCCAGGTATCTACTGCTCTTGCCTTTCTAGATGGTAGTGGTCGTGGGTTTGGAGGGTGCAGGCTAAGGTGCCTTGGTGAGTTTCTGCAGTGCATCTTGTGGATGGTACACAAGGCTGCCACGGTGTGCCGATGGTGGAGGGAGTGAATGTTTGTGGAAGGGATGCCAATCATGCGGGGCTGCTTTGTCCTGGATGGTATTGAGCTTCTTGAGTGTTGCTGAAGCTGCACTCATCCAGGCAAATGGAGAGTATTCCATTATGCTCCTTATCTATGCCTTGTAGATGATGGAAATACTTTGGGGGGAGAGAGGGGTGCATTCAGGGCTGATATATTCATCACAGGATTCCTAGCCTCTGACCTGTCCTGGTAGCCACAGTATTAATATGGCTAGTCAATTCAGTTTCCGATCAAGTGTAACCGCCAGGATTTTGATTGTGGGGGATTCAAGGATGATCATGTCACAGAATGTCATAGGGCAATGGTTAGATTCTCTCTTGTTGGAGGTGGTTATTGCCTGGCACTTGTGTGGAGTGAATGTTATTTGTCAGCCCAAGCCTGGATATTCTCCAGGTCTTGCTGCATTTGATGTGGAGATGCCGGCATTGGACCGGGGTGAGCACAATAAGATGTCTTACAACACCAGGTTAAAGTCCAACAGGTTTGTTTCCAATCACTAGCTTTCGGAGCGCAGCTCCTTCCTCAGGTGAATGAAGAAGTGGGTTCCAGAAACATATGTAGAGACAAAGTCAAAGATGCAATACGGTACTTTGAATGCGAGTCTTTGCAGGTAATTAAGTCTTTACAGGTCCAGATGGAGCGACTGGGGAGAGGGATAATCACAGGTTAAAGAGGTGTGAATTGTCTCAAGCCAGGACAGTTGGTAGGATTTTGCAAGCCCAGGTCAGATGGTGTAGGGTAAATATAATGTGACATGTATCCAAGGTCCTTGTTGAAGCCGTACTCATGTGTGCGGAACTTGGCTATAAGCTTCTGCTTGGCGATTCTGCATTGTTGCGCGTCCTGAAGGCCACCTTGGACATGGACTGCTTCATTATCTGAGGAGTTGTGAATGGTGCTGAACATTCTGCAATCATCAGCAAACATCCCCACTTCTGACCTTACGATGGAAGGGAGGTCAGTGATGAAGTAGCTGAAGATGGTTGGGCATAGGACACTACTCTGAGGAACTCCTGCAGTGATCTCCTGGAACTGAGATCATTGACCTCCAATAATCACAACCATTCTGCTTTGAGCCAGGCATGACTCGAACCAGCAGAGAGTTATCCCCAATTCCCATTAACTCCAGTTTAGTTAGGGCTCCATGATGCCATAGCCAAATGCTGCCTCAATGTCAAGGGCAGGGCAATAATTCCAGGAGGGGTCGAGTAAAAGGCCAAACTGGTTTATTTTAAAATAGAGCCACGACCGCGACACACAAAACAAACGTCCCAGCCCAGGGCGAGTCGGGGAGGGACAGTTAAAGGTTGCACGAATGGGCCCAGCTGAAGAGGCCTCCAGCCACTCCTCAGGGAGATCAATCAGCATCCCCCTTGGTCCTCGTGAGGATTATCGCATCCCACCCCCCTCAAGTCTGAATCATCCCCTCATCACTTGGAACAAGGCCTTGAGTCAGCGTCAGGTGGAACCGGATCGGGTGCGTGAAGCGGACCTGGGATCGTCACTTCCTTATTGAGCGCCAAAGGGCCACAGACAGAGGCTTGTATTTGGTGCTGACCTCAGCAGAGCAGGAATCTTCTTGTTCTTCATTTCGGACTCCGGATCTTTATTGACGGAGGTGGGGGATGACTCTCGGGTCCCCCATAGGCTGAGGCCCCTTGCCGGACGTAGTTGCAACAGGCAACAGGGACGTCGTCTCTGTTGAAATGGTCTGTGCTGAAGTGGGTTCCCTGCTTCTCAGGTGGTCCGGGTGTTTTTTCACAGCCTTCCTTTGGATTTTGACTTTGGAAGAAACTAGGCCAGTCCTTTCCAGCACGAATCCGGGGGTCCATTGGGAGCCACCTCCAACACCACCCATCCCCCTCCACCCAAGTTAGGAAACAGCAGGCGGAGCCGAGTGCGCAGTTGCCGTTCCATTAACAATTCTGCTGGCGCGACTCCCGTTGTTGTGCGCGGTGAGGTTCTGTAATCAAAGAGGAACCGGGACAATTTCATATCAAGGGAACCAGCAAACTGCTTCTTCATTCCAGGCCATTAGATGATGGATGGTACAGAGCGTTTTGATATGTTTACTGCCATTCAACTTCATCAACACCTGAAATTGTCCATTGATAAAGGGAGTACCATCATCGGATACGAGGACCTCTGGCATGCCATGGGTAAAGAAACTTTGCCAACGTTTTTCGATTGTTTGATGAGTAGGTATTGAGGACATATGATCTATTTCTAACTATTTGAGTAGATTTTGACCATAATAAGGAACATCGATCCCAGGAATGGGCCAGTGCACCCGTCCCATGGTCCTCCTGGCCATTGCCATGGGTGCAGTGAGGCCGAAGGTGGGAGCTTCTGGTTCGCCTGGCACCAGGAGCACCGCTTCACTAGATTATTGATGTCTATTGGGTCCAGGGCACTAGACGTAGCTCCTTATGAGCATTTTTACCTTGGATACCCCGGAGTGTCCATTGTGTTATTCTGTCAGGAGTGGGCGCTGACCTGGATGGGGAACAACCACTTGGGCTTCCTATGCCGTCTTCTACACTCAGCTCTTGTCGTTTAGTGAGGGAGGACTTCATATCATCCGTGGGGTTTCCTCGGATTCCGCCATTGACGATCATATGGTGCAATTTTGCCAGTGTGAGGTCCTTCTGGGTCCACACTTGAATTTGCTTCACAGATACTGGCACGATACCCAGGAAGTTCAAGGCCATGATGACTCCTTCCAATTCTGGCAGAGGGACCGAGATTGTGGGTAGCAGGAGGTGACTCAGGACAACCGCATTGGCAATGTATGTTCCTGGGCAGTGCTCGAGAGAGAGAGAGTATTTGTAGGCCGCTAACAGTAATGCCCAATGTTGGATCTGAGCTGAGGCGGTGGGGTGGATCATTTTATCCTCTTTGAAAAAGCCCAGCAGGGGTTTATGTTATGGCCAACCATGGACATATGGGTGTAACTTCTTCACCCCAAAAGTAACAGCCAATCCTTCCTTTCTAATCTGAGAATAGCATCTTTCCCCATCGACTAAGGTTCTGGATGTGCATGCTATAGGTCTCTCTGTGACATCGTCCCACCGATGGGGACAGACTACCAGTATTCCATATGGAGAGACATCTATGTTTATACCAGTTCTCTCCTGGGGTCGTGTTGAGCCAGGATGTTTATTGATAGTAACTGCTGCTTCATCTTCACAAAGGCTTCATCCTGTGGTGCCTGCCTTGACCACGTCTGGTGTTTTTTCAACAGGATGTGCAGGGATGACAATAAAGTGGCCAAGTTTGGGATTGTGGTTAGTTCAGAGTGGTTTATGAGGCCCAGCAAAGATTTTAGTTCTGTCGTATTTTGCGGGGTCGGTGCCTCTTTGATGGCCTTAACTTTAAGCTCCACGTGGTGTAGGCCTTTTATCTTGGATACCCCGGGGTGTCCATTGTGTTATTCTGTCTGGAGTGGCCGCCCGACCTGGGTGGAGAACAACCACTTGGGCTCCCCACAGGATGATGCCTGTGGTCAATCACTTCGCCTACCTGGAACACACAGGCATCTGTGTCAGAAAATCATTAAACCTCCTCCAGGTTTGCTAAGTGCTCTGTTTCAATTGCTCCTGTGATTAGTATGTCATCTAACTATACTGCCACCTTAGGTCACCGCTGGAGAATGTTCTCCATCACATGTATTCTGAAGGGTAGGTGTGTGTATTCATGTAAAGTCTTATAGGTGTCAATCGTCGTGAACTTCCTAGTTGGACGTAGGCACTGCTCATATCTAGTTTGGTAAAGGTTTGACCCTCTGCCAGCTTGGCACATAGATCTTCTATGTTTGGCATGGGGTACCGATCTAAACATCAGGCTTTATGAACCGTTACTTTAAAGTTTACGCAAAGGCAGACCAACTTGTCGAGCTTGGGGACAGGGACGATTAGTGCAGCCCACTCTGTGAACTGCACTGCTCGTATTATCCTGAGGCTGTCCAGTAGGGGCGGCATGGCAACACAGTGGTTAGCACTGCTGCCTCACAGCACCAGGGACCGAGGTTCAATTCCGACCTTGGGTGACCGTGTGAAGTTTGCACTTTCTCTCGGTGTCTGCGTAGATTTCCTCCAGGTGCTCTGAATTCCTCCCACAGTTCAGTGAGGTGGATTGACCATGATAGCTTGCCCCTTAGTGTCCAAGGATGTGCAGGTTAGGTGGATTATGGGGTTCTGGGGATAGGGCCGGTGAGTGGACCTAGATAGGCTGCTGTTTCAGAGGGTTGGTGCAGACTCAATTGGCTGAATGGCCTCCTTCTCCACTGTAAGAATTCTAACCACTTGAGTTCTACTTTGGTAAGTAAAGCATATGGGACTGGCTGCCCACGGGGAGAATGTGCAGATTCCGGACAGACAGTGACACAGGCCGGGAAGCGAACCTGGGACTCTGGTTTCTTGCCATGGAAAACCTTAGGCGGGATTCTCCGTTCCCGACAGCTGGCCAATGGGGTTTCCCATTGTGGCCACCCCCACGCCGTCGGGAAACCCGTGGGCGTGGGTGTGCTGCCGGCGAAGGGGAAGATCCCGTCGATAGAGAGTGCTTGTCTTTAGTTGACCTCCTGCATTGGTGAACAGAGTTAGCAGCTGGAGTCTAACCTTCAGCTCTTTAGCGAGCTCCACGTCTGGATGCAAAGCAGATAGGGTAGCTCAGTTTCCGCTGAAGAAATTACATCTTGCTTCATTTTTTTTTTCAAAGTTATATTTTTTGGAATCCTCCGATTTTTTTTGAAAGCGGATTCAAGATTTGGAAGGCCAGAACAAACATTTATTTCTCCCTGAGTGAGACAGGGTCAAGATTTG
Source organism: Scyliorhinus canicula (assembly GCF_902713615.1). Lineage (NCBI taxonomy): Eukaryota > Metazoa > Chordata > Chondrichthyes > Carcharhiniformes > Scyliorhinidae > Scyliorhinus > Scyliorhinus canicula. The sequence continues at coordinate 159,582,597 of NC_052158.1, read as the reverse complement.
CCTGGACTTGCTCTGCCTCTCCAGGGTAGAACCAAGCTCACAGGTTCATTGTTTTGCTTGGGGAACCTTCAGAACATTCACAGTAATGTCGGGATTGGCCCCAACTCAAAAGAAATTGCTTGAGATTTCTGCCATGGCAGAGGTTTTTCCGACCTTGATGCTAATGTGTCCTCAGCAGTGGAGATGGATGCTGTCGTGCCAAGATGCTTGCTGTATTTCAGGTTCTTTGACACACATCTCTGTTGAACAATGTTTCTGGTTAAAGCAGCTATGTAACACTTCGGTAAGTTTTTCCAATGAGGATACGCTGAGGTTTCTCTTGGTAGCCTGTGCAAATGTATTATTAAACACCCAGCACTGTAGAAGGAAGGCGATTGCCTCATTGTCTTGTGGTTGCTGGTTTCAGTCTTAGCTGAAAGGAATATTTCTACTTTCCAGTCAGACACAGGTTGACATTGGTTGGCTCCAGGCTAGGTGTCGGGAGGTGGGAGGGCAGTGTTCCCTTGGAAAAGGCTGATTTGTGTTCAGCTCATAAGAGCCATTTGGCCACCTCTGGGCCTTTTTATGGAGAGAGATTGCATTATATTAACCCATTGATTGCTGGTAGATTCAAAGACATTGGTTGGGCCTAGAGTATTGTGTGCAGTCCTGGAATGCACATTCGAGGAGGGATGTGATAGCACCGGAAAGGGTACCGAGGAGATTCACCAGGATGTTGCCTGGACTGGAGAACATAGAACATAGAACATAGAACAGTACAGCACAGAACAGGCCCTTCGGCCCTCGATGTTGTGCCGAGCAATGATCACCCTACTTAAACCCACGTAACTCGTATACCCGTAACCCAACAATCCCCCCATTAACCTTACACTACGGGCAATTTAGCATGGCCAATCCACCTAACCCGCACATCTTTGGACTGTGGGAGGAAACCGGAGCACCCGGAGGAAACCCACGCACACACGGAGAGGACGTGCAGACTCCACACAGACAGTGACCCAGCCGGGAATCGAACCTGGGACCACTGGAGCTGTGAAGTATTGATGCTAACCACCATGCTGCCGTGAGGCCCCTTTTTTTTTTAAAGGAATTATAGAAACAGAAAATAGGTTTATTTTTCTTCACTGCTTTCCTTTTTAACTTCTTCATAAGAGTTTTAGGTACGAAGAGAGATTGGATAGACTGGGGTTATTTTCCTTGGAGAGGAGACTGAGGGGGGACATGATTGAGATGTATAAAATTATGAAGGGCATAGATGGGGTAGACAGGAAGAAACCTTTCTGCGATGTGGAGGTATCAATGACCAGGGGGTGTAGATTTATGGTAAGGGGGCAGGAGGTTGAGAGGGGTTGGGAGGAAAAACATTTCACCCAGAGGGTGGTGGGAGTTTGGAACTCGCAGCCTGAAAGGATGTATCATAGAATCATAGAATTTATAGTGCAGAAGGAGGCCATTCAGCCCATCGAGTCTGCACCAGCCCTTGGAAAGAGTACCCTACCTAAGCCCACACCCCCACCCTATCCCTGTAACCCAGTAACCCCACCCAACCCAACCGTTTTGGACACTAAGGGCAATTCAGCGCGACCATACCACCTAACTTGCACTATTTAGACTGTGGGAAGAAACCGGAGCACCCGGAGGAAACCCACGCAGACACGGGGAGAACGTACAAACTCTGCACAGACAGTGACCCAAGCCGGGAATCGAACCTGGGATCTTGGAGCTGTGAAGCATCTGTGCTAACCACTGTGCCACCAACCCCCAAGGGTTGAGGCAGAGACCTTCATAACATAAGTATTTAGATGTGCACTTGCGATGCCAGGGCAGACAAGGCTATCAGCCGAGTGCTGGGAAATGGGATTAGAATAGTTAGGTGGTTGTTTTTGACTAGCGCAGACACGATGGGCCAAAGGGCCTCTTCTGCCCTATAGACATTTATAACTTTGTAACATTCCGATATCTTTTGGACTGACTGACTTTTCTTTTATTTTTAATCATTCTGATCTCATGGCACTAGCTGGACGGAAGACTTTGTGAATTACTGCTCTGCCCAACATTCTCCTTCAAATCCAGAAAGCAAAATTAGCCAGTTGTCCATCCATGCCGATGCTGCCTCCAACCTTGCCCATTCGAGCAGGCCCATTGGCTGACCTCACAAATTTTACCTTTTGCAAACTTGAGGTGATTTAAAACTCTTCAGCTCATGTCCTTTCTCACACCAATCCCCGTTCCCCTATCACTACGTTCTTGCCAGCTTACATTGCCCCCACCCCCGTAAAGCAAATCCTCTGCTTCACAATTTTCATCCTCATTTTCAAATACCTCCATGGCCTGGTCCTCCAACATCACGCCCCCCCCCCCCCCCTCCCCCCTCCCCCTCGGTGATATCTGCACAAATCTAATTTTGGCCTGTTGAGCAGCATCTGTTTTAATTGCTTCACCATTTGTGGTCGTGTCTTCAACTACGGAAACTCTAAGCTCTGGAATTCTCTTCATAATTTCCTTTCATTTCTCCTTTAAATTACTTCTTGTAATCTACCTCTTTGACCAATCTTGTGGCCATTTGTCCTAATCATAGAATCATGGAATGGATACAGCACAGAAGGAGGCCTTTCAGCCCATTAGATTGATGCTGGCCCTCTGCAAGAGTGAACCAGTTAGCCCCACCCCTTGCCCTTTTCCCCGAGGCCTGAACTGCTTCTCTCTTCAGGTACTTATCCAATTCCCTGATGAAAGCCACATCTGCTTCCACCACACTATTAGGCAGAGCATTCCAGATCCTAACAACGCGCTGCATGAATTATATTATCCTCACCTCATTTTTGGTTTGTTTGCCTATCACTTCAATCCTCCCTCCCGTCAATGGGACTTTCTCAAGACCTCTCATGATGTTGAACAGCTCCATCAAATCTCCTCTCAACCTTATCTTCTCTAAGGAGGCCCACCCCAGCTCCTCCAATCTTTCCACATAATTGATATCCCTCATCACTGGAGACATTTTTGTAAACCCTTTCGGTACCCTCTCTCAAGCCTTCACATTCTTCCTGAAGTGTGGCGCCAGAATTATGCAGAAAATCTAGCTGAGGCCGAACTAGCGCATTATAAAAGTTCAGCGTAACTTCCTCACTTTTGCACTCTATGCCCAAAATGTCTTTTAAACCACTTTCTCAACCCCCAGGTTCCTCTGTTCCTCCACCCCCATTGAAATTGTATCCTTTATTTTACATGAGCATCTCTTTGTTCTTCCTGTTAAAATGAATCATTTCACACTTCTCTACATTAAACTTCATCTGCCAAGTGTCCACCCATCCTCCCGGCCTGCCCATGTCCTCTTTAAGTATGTCATTATTCTCCTCACATACTTCAATAATAATAATTGCTTATTGTCACAAGTTGGCTTCAATGAAGTCACTGTGAAAAGCCCCTAGTCGCCACATTCCGGTGCCTGTTCGGGGAGGCCAGTACGGGAATTGAACCCGCGCTGCTGGCCTTGTTCTGCATTACAAACCAGCTGTTTAGCCCACTGTGCTAAACCAGCCCCATGTTCAAGTTCTGTGTCATTTGCAAATTTTGAAATTGTGCCCTGTACACCCAGGTCTAGGATATTAATTTATGTAAATAAATACAGTGGCTCAAGTACCGACCCCAAGGGAACCCCACTGTAAATCTTCCTCCAGTCCGAGAAACAATCAGTCACCACTACTCTCAGTTTCCTGTCACTCAGCCAACCTCATACAAAGAACAAAAACAAAGTACAATACAGCACAGGAACAGGCCCTTCGACCCTCCAAGCCTGTGCCGACCATGGTACCTGTCTAAACTAAAACCGTCTGCACTTACAGAGTCCGTATCCTTCTATTCCCACTCTATTCATATGTTTGTCTAGATGCCCCTAAATGCTGCTATTGTACCTGCTCCCACCACCTCCCCAGGCAGCACGGTCCATATATTTGCCACATTCTCTGTAAAAAAACTTGCCTCTCACACCTGTTCTAAACTTTTCCCTATGTCTCTCAGTACTTGACTCTCCTACCCTTGGAAAGAGCTTCTGACTATCCACTCTGTCTATGCCACTCATAATCTTGTAGACCTCTATCAGGTCGTCTCTCAACCTCCGTCATTCCAGTGAGAACCGACCGGGTTTATCTAATCTCTCCTCATAGCTAATGGTCTCCATACCAAGGAACATCCCAGTAAACCACTTCTGTACCCTCTCCAAAGCATCCACATCCTTCTGGTAGTGTGGCGACCAGAATTGGACACATTATTCCAAATGAGGCCTAACTGACACCAATTTTTATATTCAATGCCCCGACCGATGAAGGCCAGCATCTTCTTGACCACCTTATCCACATGCATTGCCACTTTCAGCGATCGGTGAACATGCACGCCCAGATCTCTCTGCCTGTCAGTACTCACAAGAGTTCTACCATTAATTGTGTAATTCCTACATGCATTGGACCTTCCAAAGTGCATTGCCTCACCATTGTCCGGATTAAACTCCTTCTGCCAAGACTGCAACCAGTTTCTCTCCTGCTGTATCCTCTGACAATCCTCTTCACTATCCGCAACTCCATCAATTTTTATATAATCGGCAAATTTACGAATCAGTAAATGTTATCCGTGTTGTCAATCTGACATTTAATCCATGGCTTCCACTTTTCTAATAAACTATGATGTGTAATTTCATCAAAAACCTTCGAAAGTCCTTTCACACCACATCAATCACAATCCACAGCCCTCTCTGTTAGATCATCAAAGAAAATCCAGTTAGCCAAAGATGAGTGAGCCCCGATCGCAGACCAGACCCCATCGGAGGCCCCCCCCGGTGAAGGAGTGCTGTTCCCCGCCCCACAGGCCGCCCCCCTGACACTTCATGCAGAGTTCTCGCCGGCAGCGACCAGGGGTGAACGGTGCCGGCTGAACTCTGCCGTTTCCGCACAGCCACTCGGCCCATCCGGGCTGGAGAATTGGCGGCCCAGCGGCGGACAGCGGCCTGCGACCGGTGCCACACCAAACGCGCCGGCCCAAATGGCGCCGATTCTCCGCACCACAGAGAGTCGCGCGTCAGGGCGGCGTGGTGCAGTTGCGGTAATTCTCCAGCCCAGCGTGGGGCTGGGAGAATCGCGCCCATGATCTTCGCTAATGACGCTTCCCAACGAGTGCTGCCCTATAGAAAGGAGAGGTGGGGTGGCACGGTGGTTAGCTCTGCTGCCTCCCAGTGCCAGGGTCCCGGGTTCAATTCAGTCCTTGGGTGACTTTGTGGAGTTTGCACTTTCTTCCTGTGTCTGTGTGGGTTTCCTTCGGGTGCTCTGGTTTCCTCCCACAGTCCAAGGATGTGTAGGTTAGGTGGGGTTACATGGATTGGGCCTAGGTAGGGTGCTCTTTCAGAGGGTTGGTGCAGACTTGATGGGCTGAATGGCCTCCCTCTGCACTGTAGAATGGATCCTATTGAAGCAAAGTGCAGAGGGAGTGGTGCATTGTTGAAAGGGCTGGGTTTTGGATGAAACTTTCAGCTGAGGGCCTACCTGCACTCCCTGGTGGAAATAAATGATCCCGGGGTATTAGTGTGAAATACAAGAGATTTCTCCCTTGCGCCCGAGCGATAGTTCGCCTTCCAGCAACATGACTGAAATAGGTTACCTGGTTATTATCACATTGCTGCTTGGGGGAGTTTGCTGTGTGCAACTTGGCTACTGTATAAGTAACATTGCAACGCGGTTGGCACCGTGGCTTAATTGTTTAAAGCGCCTGTCTCATAAACAGGAGTTATATTTACTTTTCTAATTCTTTCACCAGGTATTGGCTGTCTCTGGTTGGGCCAATGTTTATCACCAATCCGAATTGCCTTTAACAAGTTGGTGATGAACTGCCTTCTTGAGCTACTCTAGTCCATATGGTGTTGGTACACCCATGGCGCTGTTCAGAAGGGGAGACTACTCTTCGAAAGCTTTGTCGACTGTACAGCACTTTGGTATAGGATACATAGGAGCAGGATCAGGCCCATCGAGCCTCTCAACCATTCAATATGATCATGGTTGGTCATCCAATTCAATGCATTTTTCCCACATTATCCCCATTTCCCTTATTTTCATAGGTATTTACAAATCTGTCAATCTCTAAACATACTCAGTAACTGAGTTTCCACATGTCTCTGGGATAGAAAATTCCAAAGATCCACAACCCTCTGAGTAGAAACATTTCCCTTCATCCCGGTCCTAAGTGGCTGTCCCCAGCTTGAAATTGTATCCCCGGTTCTAGGCTCGCCAACCAGGGGAAACATCTTACCTGCAGCTACCCTGTCCATTCCCTGAGGCATTTTGTAGGTTTCAATCAGATCACCTCTCATTTTTTGAAATTCTAGACAATACAGGCCCAGTTTTCCCCAATCTCACCTCATGGGACAGTCCTGTCATCCTGTGAACCTTTGTTGTAATTCCCTCTATGGCTATAATATCCTTTCTGACATAAGGATCCAAACCACCAGGTGCCATCCAAACATGGCCTGGTGTATATGTGACTCCAGACCCACAGAAATGTTGTCTCTTAAAAAATGCTTTCTGAAATGGCCTAGCAAACCGCTCAGTTCAAGGGTAAATAGCGATGAACAATAAATTCTGGCTCTGCCAGCGAAGCCCACATCCCATGAATGAATGAGAAAAAAAACACATCTTTCTCGCTGCCACTACCTCCTCTTCCTCTCCCTCTATCTTGTTCCCACTCTCCATGCTGAAAAGCTTTCAGTAACGTTAGACAGCAGTGTTGGTCACGGGCTCCCTGCTTCCCCAATACCGGTAGCCTGTTCCACCAGCCCCATGGACTCCAGGCTGATAATGATTCTGCTGTCCAAAGCTCCCATTTAAATCAGAGGTACAGGGTCACACAGGGGTCACTGAAAATGAAATGAAAATCGCTTATTGTCACGAGTAGACTTCAATGAAGTGACTGTGAAAAGCCCCTAGTCGCCACATTCCGGCGCCTGTCCGGGGAGGCTGGTACGGGAATCGAACCGTGCTGCTGGCCTGCTTGGTCTGCTTTAAAAGCCAACGATTTAGCCCAGTGAGCTAAACCAGCTAAACTGTGTGGTCCTATCGACACATTGGGCATACTTGACTTCAGCCAACCCGCCGTTTAAGCTCTCTGTAAATCACAACCGGGTGAAGCCTGAAATCAGAGGACAGAATTGGGGACGAGATGCTTTCTGGTTAGGTTCTGGTTGCTCTTGTTGATCCCACGTAGATACAGATTATTCCGGTTAGATTGGGACCCGTTTAAAGCTGTTTTTCCTTCTGGGATATACATACTGCGGCTACAAGGACAGGCCATAGGCTGTGAATCCTGCAGTGGGTAACTCACTTCCTAACTCCCTAAAGCCTGTCCACCATTTACCAGGCACAAGTTAGGAGTGTAATGGAATACTCCACTTGTGGCTCCAACAACACTCGAGCAGCTCCACTCCAGCCAGGACAAATCAGCCGGCTTGATTGACACACCGTCCACCTATTTACATATTCACTCCCCCCACTGCCGACCCAGTGACCACAGATGCACTACAGCAACTTACCAATGTTCCTTTAATGGCGCCTTTCAAACCTGTGATCCCCAACAACTGCAAGGATAAAGGCAGCAAACATTTGGGAATCCACCATCCTGAGGGTGACACAGTGGAACAGTGGTTAGCACTGCTGCCTCAAAGCGCCAGGGACCTGGGTTCAATTCCAACCCAGGTGACTGTCTGTGTGGAGTTTCTCCCCGTGTCTGCATGGGTTTCCTCCGGGTGCTCCGGTTTCCTCCCACAGTCCAAAGATGTGTAGTTTAGGAGGCTTGGCCATGATAAAAGTGCCCCTTAGTGTCCTGGGATGTGAAGATTGGGTTACAGATAGAGGGTTGAGTGGATCGGTACAGCTTCAATGGGATGAATGGCCTCCTTCTGCACTGTAGGGATTCTATGATGGGAATATATCGCTGTTCCTTCACCATTGCTAGATCCAAATCGTCGAACTTCCTTCCTAACAGCACTGTACATGTACCTACACCAGAGAGTCTCAATAGGTTCACCACTACCTTCTCAAGCGCTATTGGGGATGAGAAACATCCGCTTTGCAGGCGACACTCATATCCCTTGAAATAATGAAGAAAAATAAGTGGCTACCCTTAAAAAAGTTTCAAGAGCTATAAAAATTGTTTTATAATTGCCATATTTTGACACTTTATTATTATTAGCAGCTAGATGTAAACAACACACATTGACATGCTTTCACCCACTTAAAATATGACAGGTGTTCTGTTGCGTGATATGTGCATGCAGAAGACATTGCCAATCCGCGATTCACAGCCATTAAATCATACAATCGCATGCAACTGTGGGTGCTTAGTGAAAGGACATCTGCATATGGCTTTCCATATTAAGCACTACTCATAAAACGATAATGGGATCCAACTCAGTAACAAAGAATTCAGCTTTCTTCAAAGAACATGAATTTTGGTCACTTACTTTAAACGAATTGGATGGAGGCCAAGTAAAGTCAGAGCCTAGGAAGGCACACTGCTTTAGGGGAATTTCTGTTCCCGCTGCCTCACTTCACATCATGGTTTGTGCACAAAAAGAGACACCCTGAATATCAGTGAGTGCCTGGTCCATACAGGTCATAGATTCATAGAATTTACAGTGCAGAAGGAGGCCATTCGGCCCATCGAGTCTGCACCGGCTCTTGGAAAGAGCACCCTACCCAAGGTCAACACCTCCACCCTATCCCCATAACCTAGTAACCCCACCCAACACTAAGGGCAATTTTGGACACTAAGGGCAATTTATCATGGCCAATCCACCTAACCTGCACATCTTTGCGACTATGGGAGGAAACCGGAGCACCTGGAGGAAATCCACGCACACACAGGGAGGATGTGCAGACTCCACACAGACAGTGACCCAAGCCGGAATCGAACCTGGGACCCTGGAGCTGTGAAGCGATTGTGCTATCCACAATGCTACCGTGCTGCCCTGACGGCCCTGTGCCCTGTGAGGTTTCAATAGCGATTGGGTAAAGGAAATCAGGGTTTGAAGGGAACTAATTAGGTAGGGTTCCCACCAGTGATCACTTTCCAGTGAATCCCTTTATGTTTATACTTTACAGAAAATCAGGCAAAGTTTTGGGTACCTCAGACAGTCAAATAGCTTATTCAGGTCCCGTGAGGTGAATGGTCAATTGGGGCAATTGGCAGCTATGCCTCAATGTGTAGCATAGGAGGCCATGAGATCACTGCAGATTTGAGCACACAGCACAGGCTGACAGTTCTGTGCCGGGCTGAGGAAATGCTACCCAGTTGGCATTGCCATTTCTTGGATGTGATGTCAAGACAAAGCCCCGTCTGTCCCCTCAGGTGGATTTAAAACAATCGCATGGTTCTATGTTGAAACAAGCACGGGGGTTTTCCTGGTATCCTGCATCCCTAGACCAAGACCACCTTAAAGTTGCCTGCTCACTGTGGGATCTTGCTGTACGTAAAGTCAGCTGCCACATTTGCCTGTAAAGTTACAATGGCTGTGCTTCAAAAAAAGTACTTCATTGGCTGTGAAGCATTTGGGACGCCCTGAGGGTATTAAAGTTGGTAATAAATATAAAATTGTTCTTTCCACCAGGGTCTATGGAACTGGTCCCACCTAGAATCAGCGCTCTTAGGAAAGGGAGAAAAATGGGCAAAAGCTGCATTGACACAGACAGGCCACAGACAGGTCACAGGCAGGTCACAAAGAGGGGCCAAAGTGAAAAAGGGTTAGAGTTCAAATACCATAAATATTCTCCTTTCCTGAGATCAGTTAGATTTGTCTGATGTGTTTGACAGAAAAAACTTTAACTCCCTATATTTCTTGGGTGATTACTTATTGAGCAAAAATCAAAAAGATGTCAGTGTTTTATTTTGAAGCATTTTAAACTGAGTACCAATCGTTAAATATGTTACTTCAGGCTAATTGTGCTACGGGACCGAGTTAGCTTAGTTGGCGAGACAGCTAGCGTGTGGACCAGATTAGGACCAACAGCACAGTTTTGGATTCAGGTTCTGGCTGACACCTGCCTCTTCGCCCTACCCGTAGTAAAAAGAAATCACGCCACTTTGCTGAGGCTCGGTGAATAAGCACGAGGACCTGGCGTGAGGCTAAGAGCTCAAAAAGAATGGCGTTTCCCTCTGCAAAACAAACCAACCGGATTCCACGCAAAATAATTAGGCAGCACGGTAGCATGGTGGTTAGCATAAATGCTTCACAGCTCCAGGGTCCCAGGTTCGGTTCCCGGCTGGGTCACTGTCTGTGCGGAGTCTGCACGTCCTCCCTGTGTGTGCGTGGGTTTCCTCCGGGTGCTCCGGTTTCCTCCCACAGTCCAAAGATGTGCAGGTTAGGTGGATTGGCCATGCTAAATTGCCCGTAGTGTCCTAAAAAAAAGTAAGGTTAGTGGGGGGTGGGGTTGTTGGGTTACGGGTATAGGATGGATACGTGGGTTTGAGTAGGGTGATCATTGCTCGGCACAACATCGAGGGCTGACTGTTCTATAATAAAAGTGAACAAACATGGGCAGAATTCTTTGAAAATGGGGCAATGCTCACGAGAAACGGGCGCAAATCATTCTGGACTTTCTTGGAGTCTAGAGTGATTCTCCATTTTGAAAGGGACTAGCAGGGCCCAGGAGTTGTCCACGCAGCCCCGGCTGCCGATAAGGGGTCCTGCACTACCAGCCGCAGGTCCATGCAATATGGCGGACCCACACAGCAAGCCGGCTCCAACAATATAGGGCCCCCCCCCCCCAGATCGCAGGCGCCTGCTGAACGGTGGCCCCCGATCGCGAGCGTTGCCGTCCTGGAGGCCCCACCCGGTGACAGATCCCCCCCCCCCCCAACCAGGGCAGCCGCGGACTGGGTCCGCAGCTGCCACTCCGAGCTCCCGCTGGGGGGACCTGTGAGTGAACCAATGCCGGCGGGAACTCAGCCAGCTGCCAGCTAAGAACCTCCGTGGGGGCCTCTTTCAATGGCCCCCAACCGACGCCACGCTGGCCACGCGCGCACAATTTCGGCTCGGAGAATCCCGCCCCCACGCGTCAAAATGCTGTCTGACCACTGAACGATTCTACCTCAAGAAGTTGTACTAAAACTATAAAATGGCAACTGGAACCCAAGTGCAACTTGTAATTTGTGAATTTCTGAAGAAAACCCAGAAAAGATGTATCCAATGTAGACAGAGCGTCAGTGGTTGAATTCAGTATTCTAGGCTGTTGCCACTAATTTGTTATAGATTAGGATTTGACTCTGATCCCTTCTCTCCAGCTTTAATCACCTTGTCATCCGTGTCTGAGCCTTCAGATCCCTACGCCCTCAGCTCTCATATTCCTCCTGAAACCTCTCTGCCTCGCCCTTCTTTTTAAAGATGCTTCTTCGAACCTATCTCTTTGGCCAAACTTAGGACTACAGATCTCTTTATGTGGCCCTGTGTCAAATTTTGTTTGATAACAAGCATGAGCGTCTTGGGATGTTTTACTGCTCAAAAGGCACAAAATAAGTCTTGTTGCTAATCAGTTGGTTCCATAAGTGGTCTGAGCCTCTTACAGTGGTTGAGTCATGGCCTTGAACTTGTTCAAGAACGCACTGTATAATACTCCCACATGTACTCTAGAATATAAAAGCAAACCCTTGTGAGTTGGATCGCTTATAAATGCATCTTTCAGGCATATATTTTTTTAACCTCTCCGTAGAGGGTCAAAGTAAAGAATTATTCTGCTGCTTTAGGGCAGCACGGTAGCATGGTGGTTAGCATAAATGCTTCACAGCTCCAGGGTCCCAGGTTCGATTCCCGGCTGGGTCACTGTCTGTGTGGAGTCTGCACGTCCTCCCTGTGTGTGCGTGGGTTTCCTCCGGGTGCTCCGGTTTCCTCCCACAGTCCAAAGATGTGCAGGTTAGGTGGATTGGCCAGGCTAAATTGCCTTTAGTGTCCTAAAAAAATAAGGTTAATGGGGGTTGTTGGGTTACTGGTATAGATATACGTGGGCTTGAGTAGGGTGATCATTGCTCGGCACAACATCGAGGGCCGAAGGGCCTGTTCTGTGCTGTACTGTTCTAATTCTAATTCTAATTCTAATTTATGGCCTATCGGATGAAAATACAGGACTGTAATTTTTACCGGATTTATGTATTTTTATTAAGTGAATAGATCCTTATGATAATACAAAAAGAATTAAACGTTGCACTATTCCACTTCAGTGGGTCAGTGAATGAATGATTACAAAATATATCGATCATACCTGGAATGTTGTGAACAGTTTTGGTCCCCTTATCTAAGAAAAGATATACTGACGGCACTGGAGGCAGTCCAGAGAATTTACATAGAATTTACAGTGCAGAAGGAGGCCATTCGGCCCATCGAGTCTGCGCCGACTCTTGGAAAGAGCACCCTATCCAAGGTCAACACCTCCACCCTATCCCCATAACTCAGTAGCCCCACCCAACACTAAGGGCAATTTTGGACACTAAGGGCAATTTATCATGGCCAATCCACCTAACCCGCACATCTTTGGACTGTGGGAGGAAACCGGAGCACCCGGAGGAAACCCACGCAGACACGGGGAGGATGTGCAGACTCCGCACAGACAGTGACCCAAGCCGGAATCAAACCTGGGACCCTGGAGCTGTGAAGCGATTGTGCTAACCACAATGCTACCGTCACTAGGTTGATCCCAGGTATGGAGTTATTTTCTTATGAGGAGAGATTGAGTGAGTTGGGCCTATGCTCATTGGAGTTTGGAAGAATGAGAGGCGACCTTATTGAGACATTTCGGATTCTCAGGGGGTTTGACAGGGTCGATGCTGAGAGGTTGTTTCCCCGTGTGGGAGAGTCTAGGACCAGAGGGCAGAATCTCAGAGTAAGGGGTCATCCATTTAAGACCAAGATGAGGAGGAATTTCTTCTCTCAGAGGGTGGTGATTCTGTGGAATTCTTTACCGCAGTGGGTTGTAGAGGGCTGAAATAGACAGACTGTTAATCAATAAGGGGATCAAGTGTCATGGGAATAAAACATAAAAGTGGAGTTGAGGATTGTATCAAATCAGCCAAGTCCTCATTGAATGGTGAAGCAGGCTTGATGGGCTGAATGGCCTATTTCTGCTCCTGTGTCTTATCGTCTTTGTTAATATTGTTCTACCTGTATTTCAACTTTCTCATGGATCTTCTGGTTCCAGAATGCCTCTAGTTTTTGACTATGTAAGATTACTTGTGACACTAATAAAGATTATTATTATTATTTTAAAATGTTGCTCACATTTTTAGTTAAATATCGGCTTTTCAGTATTAATTTTTAGTTCCCATCCTTCCCATCCTCAAGGCAATCCAGCAGCCTAATTCAGCTACAGTACCTGCTAAATTAACCCAAATAGAGTCATCGCAGTAACAAGTGTGACCAGTCATTAGAATGCCACACTATCCTTCATTGTCTGTTGCTTCAGATGCTGTCTGGAAATGTGGGCTGGATGCTCCGTCGGCGGGATCCTCCGTTTTGTCGGCAGCGCACTCATGGCTGCGAATTTCCCGACAGCGTGGGGTTCCCACAATGGGAAACCCCATTGGCCCGCTGCTGGGACGGAGAATCCTGCCCTTTATCTATAGATGCATGAACCTGCTGCTTTGTGAATTGATCCTATTCCCAAGGTCACCGTCCACTGGGGCACAGTTTGAAATCCCAATTCAACCCGAGCTCCTCAATTTCCACACAAATTTGCCTCCAAATTCGGTCTGCTTTAATTTTTTCCCAAGTATTGCTTGTGCAGAACTTTATCAAATACCATTTGGAAATCCCAACTTTCTTCTTATTTGGCAGCCCCTCAGGGTCAAAGATGATTTGCTTCCACTCCAGGGGGGAAGGGTTCTGTGACTCTGCCACAGTTGGGACAGGTGGTGATCGATGAGGCGAGTGGGCGGGGTGCTCTGGATTCTGCACGCTCTGTCTGCTGCTTACGCTTACGCTTAGCTTCCACGTGCTCTGGTCGGTGACGCTCGGGGTGGTTGGCGCTGTCGTGGATGCTTCTTCTCCAGTTTGTGCGTTCTGAGGCAGCGATTCCCACGTGTCAGTGGCGATGATGGATTTTTTAGGGAGGTTTTCAGAGTGCCCTTGTCGCATTTCCTCTGCCCTCCTGGTGACCGCTTGCCATTGTGGAGCCCGGATTGGACCAACATCGCAGTTGGTCGAGCATGATCAGTTTCTCGGCACTCGGTATATTGGCCTGGGAGAGGACGCTCATGTTGGTCGACCTATCCTGCCAGTAGATTTGCAGGATTTTGCAACATTATTGATATCTCTCCAGGGATTTGAGGTGTCTGCTGTGCATTGTCCATGTTTCTGATACAAACAGCGAGGCGGCGACCACGGCTGCTCTGTAGACCATGAGCTTGGTGCTGGGTTTGAGGTCTCGGTCGCCAAGCACTCTGTTCCTCAGGCAAAGACTGCACTGGTGCATTGGAGTCGATGTTGGATTTTCGTGGGTGTCTGCCCGTGCCAAGAGGAGGCTCCCGACGTATGGGAAATGGTCCATGTTGTCCAGGGGCTTGCTGTGGATTTTGACAGGCAGGGGGCGGTTTTGTGTGGCAAGAGCAGGCTGGTAGGGAACCTTTGTTTTCCGGATGTTTAGTCTGAGGCCCATTCTCTCATACGCCTCTGTGAATGCGTTGGCGATGGTTTGCAGTTTGGCCTTTGCATGCGCGCACACACAGGCATCGTGAAAGCTCAATGACGGAAGTTGGGTAGTCTTGGTTCTGACCTGGAGATATTCGAAGGTTGAACAATTTCCTGCTTGACTTGGAGGTTAGTTTCACTCTGGTGAAGAGCATCATGGTGATCGGGTAGAGTGTTGCAGTGAGGAAGATTGGTGCAATGTCGCAACCCTGCTTGATCCCATTTGCACTCATATTAGGTCTGCGGTGGATCTGTTGATGAGGATCATGACTTGCATGTCATTGTGGAGCAGGTGAAGAATGATGATGAATTTCTGCTGCTTGGAGCAGAGATGTTGTCATGAGGTCTTGCGCTTGTCTCCCTGGTGGAATAGGGTGTTAGTTATGACAAGGTCATGTTCTAGGTATTTCATCAGGAGTGGGAGTCTGTTCAGGTTTGTTTTATCATAGATTATCATAGAATTTACAGTGCAGAAGGAGGCCATTCGGCCCATCGAGTCTGCACCGGCCCTTGGAAAGAGCACCCCACCCAAGGTCAACACCTCCACCCTATCCCCATTACCCAGTAACCCCACCCAACACTAAGGACAATTTTGGACACTAAGGGCAATTTATCATGGCCAATCCACCTAACCTGCACATCTTTGGACTGTGGGAGGAAACCGGAGCACCCGGAGGAAACCCACGCAGACACGGGGAGAACATGCAGACTCCGCACAGACAGTGACCCAAGCCGGAATCAAACCTGGGACCCTGGAGCTGTGAAGCAATTGTGTTATCCACAATGCTACCGTGCTGCCCTCTTTCTAACATGCCTTTCCAAAGGTTTGCGTCCTTCCTGACTCTAGCATTGAAGTCACTGAGGAGAATCAGCGTGTCTCCCTTTGGGATGTGGGACGGCGTTTGGACAAGGTTGGAGTAGAATGCCTCTTTGGTCTTGTCCGTTGCGACTAAGGTTGGGACGCATTCACTGACGGTTGTGGTGTGCTGCTTCTGGACCAGGTGAGCCGCAAGGTCATGAGGGGCTCACTTACCCCACAGCGGGATTTGTTAAGACCAATTAGTTTTTTTATGACGAAGCTGACATTCTTCTTCTGTTTTGTCTTTCCAGAGGAAGGTGCATCTGTCACCTGGGGCGAAATTCTCCGACCCCACGCAGGGTCGGAGAATCGGCCGGCAGCGGCGTTAATCCCACTCCCGCAGGGTTTTTTATTCTCTGACCGGCCAAAAACCGGCGCTGTGCAAATCCCGCCGGCAGCCTCTGAAAACAGCTGGCGCCGGCGGGATGTCATTATCTTTTTCTTTCACCAAATCTCTGGCCCGGATGGGCCGAAGTCCCGCCGACATGGCCACGGGTCACGTCGGCGAAAAACAGAGTAGCTTTAAAACGGCGTCAACCATTGATGATGGTTGACGCCGTTCAGTGTCCGAGGGCGAGTGCGGGGGGGGGGGGGGGGGGGGGGGGGGGGTGGGGGGCGAGTGCGGGGGGAGGGGCGAGTGCGGGGGGGGTTGCGCCGTTGAGAGGGGGGTAGGGGTGGTGAGGGGGTCGGGGTGGTGAGGGGGTAGGGGCGTTGGAGGGGGTAGGGGTGGTGGGGGGGTTTGGGGGCAGCGGCGTGCAGAGAGGGGGGTGGCGACGGATGGCCGGGGCCAACGCACCGTCGCCCCCCCTCTGCACGCCGCTGCCCCCTACCCCAACCACCCCCCCCTCACCACCACTACCCCCCTCCTCACCACCCCTACCCCCCTCTCAACGCCGCAACCCCCCACCCTCTCAACGCAGGGTTCCCCCCCCTCAATGCAGGGTTCCCCCCCCCCTCAACACAGGGTTCCCCCCCCTCAACGCAGGGTTCCCCCCCCCTCAACGCAGGGTCCCCCCCCTCTCCTCCGGTACACACACACACCCCCCCCCTCAACGCCGGTACCCACAACCCCTCCCCCTCCCTCTGAAGGCCGGTACCCCCCCCTCCCTCTGAAAGCCGGTACCCACACACCCACCCTCTCTCCTCCTCCCCCTCCTTCCTCCTCCCCCCCTTCCTTCCTCCGTTAGTGGGGGGGGAGGGGGGTGCGGCGTTAGTGGGGGGGGTGCGGCGTTAGTGGGGGGGGGGTGCGGCGTTGGGAGGGGGGGTACCGCCGTTGAGAGAGAGGGGGGCGGCGTTGGAGGGGGGTAGGGGTGGTGGGGGGGTAGGGGGTGGTGGGGGGGGTAGGGGTGGTGAGGGGGTAGGGGCGTTGGAGGGGGTAGGGGTGGTGAGGGGGGGTTGCGGTAGGGGCAGCGGCGTGCAGAGGGGGCGACGGTGCGTTGGTCCCAGCCATCCGTCGCCCCCCCCTCTGCACGCCGCTGTCCCCTACCCCAACCCCCCCCACCACCCCTACCCCCTCCAACGCCGCCCCCCCTCTCTCAACGCCGGTACCCCCCCCCTCTCCTCTCAACGCAGGTACCCCCCCTCTCCTCTCCTCTCAACTCAACGCCGCAACCCCCTCCCCCCCTCTCAACTCAACGCCGTAACCCCCCTCTCCTCTCCTCTCCTCTCCATGCCGCAATCCCTCCCTCCCTCCCTCCCTCTCTCCCTCCCTCCCCTCTCTCCCTCCCTCCCCTCTCCCTCCCTCCCTCTCTCCGGCTCTCCCCCCTCCCTCCCTCCCTCTCCCCCTCCCTCTCTCCGGCTCTCCCCCTCCCTCCCTCCCTCTCCCCCTCTCCGCAACCCCCCCCCCCAACAAACGCCGGGTCTTTCTCCTCTCCCCCCCCCCCCAACAAACGTCGGATCTTTCTCCTCTCCCCCCCCCCCCCCAAACGCCGGGTCTCTCCCTTCCCCCCCCCCCCCCCATCGCTGGGTCTCTCCCTTCCCCCCCCCCCCCCCATGCCGGGTCGCTCTTCTCCCCCCTCCCCCCAATGCCGGGTCGCTCTTCTTCACCCCCCCCCCAAATGCCGGGTCGCTCTTCTTCCCCCCCCCCCCCCCAATGCCGGGTCGCTCTTCTTCCCCCCCCCAAAATGCCGGGTCACTCTTCTTCCCCCCCCCCCCCCCCCCAACCCCGGGTCGCTCTTCTTCCCCCCCCCCAAATGCCGGGTCGCTCTTCTTCCCCCCCCCCCCCCCCCCAATGCCAGGTCGCTCTTCTTCCCCCCCCAATGCCGGGTCGCTCTTCTTCCCCCCCCAATGCCGGGTCGCTCTTCTTCCCCACCACACAAACGCCGGGACCCGCCACTTCCGCAGCTGGAGAAACTGACGCCTATCACGTCAGTCCGCTGCTGGCCCTTTCGGGAACGGAGATTGCCAGCTTAAAAGAAGGCCCGGACGCCGGAGTCATGCGCACCGCTTTTTCCCGCCGGAAATGGGCGTCACGTCGGTCCGCGGAGAATTTTGCCCCTTGTTCTATAAGTGCTTTAGGATGTCCTGAGGGTGTGAACATTTTTATGGAAGTGAAAGCACTTTCTTAATAAAATGGAGAATAATAAAAGAAGAATAGGAGCTCAAGCAACAAGGTGTAGCAAAGCAAAGCCAAGTTTGATCAGGTTTCTAAAGCCTGTTTATCATAGAATGAGGACAAGGTTAATAGAGATGGTCTTGCATTTTGAAGTTCTGCAAAAGAATAAGACAGTGTAGGAGACAGTGTGAATAGTATTGAATTCAGCAGAGTGACGAAATAGGCAGGGGGGCGAGTGTGCATGTGGAGAATTTGCAGAATGGAGAGAACAGAGAAAGAACATTCAGAGATATCCATATAAGTAAAACAAATTTTAAAATGCTAAATAACGAGGACAGGTTGAATAGACTAGGCTTGCATTAATTTGAGATTAACAGATTAAGAAGTCACCTAATTAAGGTCTTTAAATTGATTAAATGATTTGATAGCCTTCCCCTCATCCCCAATTTTCTTGCCGCACCTAGTAATGTGCTAAGTACATTCATCGGTTTCCATAGCTGGTATTTCCCGGGGCAAATCACTAGTCTGTCATTAGGGTTTTACAGCTTAAGGGACACGACTCCACATCAAGCCTGGCTGACCACGAGCCTCTCCAGCTCTTACCGCCAGTTACTGGCGCATTTGGAAGGATCTGCAGATCGACACACTCCATGTGTTTGACCGAAATACGAACGCAACTTCCTTGGCCGTCAAGTCCTGGGGTGGGATTCGAATCCGGACCTTCGGGCTCAGAGGCAGGGGCGCGACCCACTACGCCACAAGACCACCTATTTTATAGGGTAGCTAGCGAGGAAGTATTTCCTCTGTGGAGAAGTTAACATAAGGGGGCATGAATTTAAGATTAGGGCTAGGTTGTTCAGGGGTGACTCTATGAAACACTCCTTCACACAAGGAATAATAGAAATCTGGAGCATGCGCCTCCAAAAGGCTGTCGATACTAGGGATTAACTGAAAATTTCACGTCTAAGATCAGTCGACTTTTATAAACTTTTTTATAAGTATTTTATAAGTATTAAGGGTAGTAAATGGAGTTACAATACAGATCAGCCATGGTATGTTTGAATGTCAGAAAAGGTTTGAGTGGCTGAATGGCCTCAACTTGTTCCAGTGTTGCTCTGATTTTACTGACCCATTGATGCCTGGATAGTTACGCACAATCACATCAAGTAAGCCTTTGGTTGATTGAATGAAAAATAAGCCAAGACTGCTAAACCTGATCATTCTCAGCCAATTTTTACTAAAATGTGTGTGCTTTGTGTGTGGTCTTTGCATGTGCGTGTGTGTGTCACTTGTGTGTGTGTATGTGTGTGTGTATGTGTTGTGTGTT
Organism: Scyliorhinus canicula; assembly: GCF_902713615.1. Taxonomy (NCBI): domain Eukaryota; kingdom Metazoa; phylum Chordata; class Chondrichthyes; order Carcharhiniformes; family Scyliorhinidae; genus Scyliorhinus; species Scyliorhinus canicula. The sequence continues at coordinate 159,563,153 of NC_052158.1, read as the reverse complement.
TTGTGTGCGTGTATATGTGTTTTGTGTTTTGTGTGTGTGTACGTGCATGCGTATGTGCGTGTGTGTTTATGTGTGTGTATGTGCATGTGTGTGTGCACACGTGTTGTGTGTGTATGTGCGTGTATATGTGTTTGTGTGCATGTGTATGTGCGCTGTCTGTTTTCTGTGTGTTGTGTGTTTTGTGCGCGTGTGTGTTGCGTGCGCGTGTGTGTTGTGTGCATGTGTGTTATGTGTGTGTCCATGTGTTGCATGTGTATGTGCGTGTTCGTGTTTGTGTACATTGTCTGTGTGTGTGTTTTGTCTGATTGTGTGTGTGTGTGTTTTGTGTGTTATGTGTGTGTATGTGTTGTGTGTGCGTTGTAGCCATCTAAGATGGACACTGGGCTACAAAATGGAGAACTGCTAAGGCTGCAGGGAAAAACAGTCTTAGTGAGGACAAGCAGCTTGCAGAAGACTAATTTGCATTCTGCACGTACAGAAACCAGTTTTTGGCCAGGTGCAGAATTTCAGCCAAAGGTGCAAATGGAAACAGATCTGCATAGTAATGAGGTGATCCAGATCCAGACCCCGCACAATAGAAACATTTAAGTATCAATGGATACTTTTGCGTAGACGCCCAGACAGAATGGCGCCACAGCAACCAACACAAAGAGCCGTAGGGACCGCCCCACCCATCAAGGAACGACCCTCAGATTGGGGGGTTTGGAAGATATCGATTGGGAGAGGCCCAATCGATACCTGGCAGGTGAAAGAACCGCCCCAAGGGGGCACGGACTTCTAGGACCTATAAGAGTAGACCCCGCACATGGTTCGGTCTGCTTTTGCTCCGGCTCAGGACTGCTTGCTTACTCTGACCCAAGTTTGTTGTTTGTTACATCGCATCCTGACTCCAGTTTCATCACCAGCCGTTGAGCCATCAGCCATCGAACTGTAATTGCCAATACAACGATCGGTACGTGATCCAGACCTTGCTAGATCTTGACAACTTTACGATTCAGAAAGTTGCAGACCAAGAACGGGACGAAGGCCTTGTTCCCTGACCTTGCCTGTTCCTGTCTAGATAAGTATTTAGTTGTTTAGTAATAGAAGTAAGCTAGTCTCTTTAGCGTATGCATGTGTATTTATTATATTTGTTATAATAAACACCAATCGTTTGGACTTACTAATCGGTGTACAGATTTATTACTTTGAACCTGACCTTGATATACTTGTGACGGTGTCTAAATACGGCACCTGGCGACTCCGAGCATAATTACACATACAGAGCTATAGTAGTGTTAAGCACACGGCCTTTAAATGGAGGTGTGTTAATCACACTCCAGTAAAACGAGCAAAATTTAGTGGTGACATCCTGACGGGACGCGGTTACAAGTGGCACCCCCACTCCGCCGAGCACCCAGAAATTTGAATTAGAAATCTGATTGGAGAAAAAGGAAAAATCACAAGTAATCAAGGTGTTCAAACCAATAAAGATAATTCGGAAGTGTGTTTTGTGCATGCGTACTAACAGGGTTGTAAGGTAAACCTGACAGCTTTTTGTTGCGACGAACTGTCGGGAGTTTTGTGAGCGGAACATAGCGAAAGCCTTACCCGTCTTGTAATACATTACCTCAACACCCCCTGTCCTAAATTAAGAGAGAAAGAGAAAATGGCCATGCAGGCAATGGAATGCCTCATGAACCCAGAACAGTTTGTGGTCGCAGCGACCAGTAGTAGCCGAGTAGGTCAGTGTCTCGTGTGGGAGCTGGAACTCCGCAAGTATCTGCAAGGAAAGGGATGGCCCCTTTGGAACAAATTCTGTTTGAATGAGGAGACAGGTCCCGGAAGTATAGGACATACTTGGTGGGAGAACCTCTCTCAAATTCATAAAAAGAACTTAAGTAAAGCACGCAAGCCGATGGCAATCGTGTCCTGTTTGGCACAGTTGCGAGGCACTGAGGAGGTCGTTCAGACGCTCCGAGCAGAGTTAGAAGAGAGAAATAGGATGAGCAAAGTGGATGTCAGGGACATCGAGAAGGAAAACATGGAACTTAGAGGGAAGCTGGCAGAGAAGGGTAGCGAGGTGGATGATGCCAAGAGGGCACATCAGTCATGTCTAGCCCATCTGAGCAGTTCCAAGACCCAGTATGAAAAAGCCTATCAGGATGTGCAACGTGCAGTCCTGATAAGAGAAGAATCAGAGAAGCAGGTAGAGGCATTGCAGAGGCAATGCTCTGACCTAAAGGCAGCGTTAAGAGCACTCCATGCTGCCACCACAGAACAAAGACAAAGCACAGTGGATCATGCCAAGTGTAGGAAGCAGATTGCGGAGCTGCAATCTCTGCTTTCAGTGCAGAATGGGTTCCAAAGTACCTTTAGAACACAGCTAGATGAGGAGAATGCCCCAGACTGGCAGGAATTAAGTGAGACAGCGCAGCGCTATGTTCAAGGAACATGTGCGCCAGCAGCGCAGCAGAAAAGGAAAGCACCCCAACCCCCCACAGATCAAATAGCTACCGCACCTATGAATCCAGTCACCACCCAAAGGAAATCGACCACAGAAGGCTCACCAGATATCACCTACACCACCCCCTTAACTGTAACCCAACTCAGGGACGCGTGTGAGAAAATCACTCCGTTTCTCCCCACCGCAGACCCCCACCAATTTTTCGCGAAAGTGAAACAACAGGCAACCATGTACGGCCTGGACGAGAGAGAGCAGGTTAAGCTCACGTTTCTGAGCTTAGACCCGTCTGTAGTAGCAGCCCTCCCCGACCCACAGAACGTTGGAGGAGGCACCCTAGAGGAAATGCACACCTCCATTTTAGATGCAATAGGGTATAACCGAGGAGACCCAGTTGAAGGACTAAATAAATGCAGACAAAAGAAAACAGAGCATCCCACAGCATTTACAGAAAGGCTGTGGATCCATTTCAACGCAGTTTTCGGCGATTTAAACCGAGCGCATTTGAACCGTGACAACATGGTTAAATGGACGCGCACCATAATTTCCCATGCCACAGATGCAGGACAGAGTGCTTGCAATAGCTATGACCCCTCAGAAGAGGCCCATAACGAGAAATGGGTTCTGAAAAGATTGTCCCGCGCTTGGGAACAATCGGTTCAGGGCAAAATTAAAATAAAGACCCCAAATGAAGCTCAGGCTGCAGCGGACATTCAGGCAGTGAGAGCGCACCAAAGCCCCGCATGGGTAAATGAAGGGAAGAACAGCCCTCCACAGAAGTCGCTCGAATGCTACAACTGTGGCCAATTAGGACATTTTGCAAAGGAATGCAATGCACCCCAAAGATCACAGAGAGGCCAGCAGACAGGCACTCTGAACAGAAATAGAGCAAAGCCTATCCATAGTATAGGGATACAGTCAGGACAGACCAGTGTGGACGGAACGGACTGACGGTGTTCGGGCTCCCCCACTTGGGCCTGTGACACTCTTTGGGATCAATCCGGAAGACCGGTAGTCACAGCAAAGGTTAGAGGGAAGCCCATAGAGTTACTTTGGGACACAGGAGGGTCCCGCACCACAATTAATTCCACCACCACGGCACAGGCAGACACGTGGCCGACCACCTCCACCATCACACTTAGCGGTTTTACAGGACACTCACAGCAGGGACACATTACAGCCCCCGTAGCAATCCAGCTAGGGAACATTTGTACCAAACACCCCGTCGTTTTAGTAAATCTTCCCCGTACAGCAGAACACATATTGGGTATAGACTTTATGAATGCCCATAGCCTGTCGTTCGACCCAGTAAACCAGTGTGTCTGGCGAATGGCAAGGTCAGACAGAGCACCCGCTACTCTCACAGTAGGAGAGTACGCAAATCGGATTAGCGCAGTAGGCGAATATTCTTTCGACCTGACTACACTAAACACGGACAAACAAGTGAGAGCAGTTTTAAACAAACACAGGACAGCATTTGCCAGTCACCGGCACGACTGCGGCAGAATGACTGGACAAGTTCAAGTTACCTGACCTGACCCCCGACCACAGAAACAGTACAGATTTCCCCTAGAAGCAGAGGGAGAAATAGGGAAAGTAATAGATAGCTTATTGGAGCAAGGGGTACTTAGAACAATAGCCTCAACCAATAATGCTCCTATTTGGCCAGTGAGAAAGCCCGACGGATCATGGCGTCTGACCATTGATTATCGGGAGCTTAATAAAGTAACCCCAGCAGTAGCCCCCACGGTAGCAACAAATCCCGAGACCATGCTCAAACAGGGACTCCACTCCAAATATTTCACGGTATTGGACATTGGCAATGGCTTCTGGTCAATCCCATTGGCAAAGGCGTGCCAATACAAATTTGCCTTCACATTCAAAGCACAGCAGTATACGTGGACATGCCTCCCACAAGGATTCCACAATTCCCCCTCCATTTTCCACCGACAGCTGGCGAATGGTTTAGAAAAATTTTCCCAACCCGAATGTCTGGTACAGTATGTGGACGACCTATTACTGCAGACAGACACAAAGGCAGAGCACATTACGCTTCTGGCCGAGCTCCTGGAACTTTTAACCTCGATTGGACGTAAAGTTAACCCCAGAAAGGCCCAGATATTGGAAAATAAAGTGATGTATTTGGGTACAGTCATCACGCACGGCAAACGCGAGATCGAATTCAAAAGGATTGATTCGATTGTCAAATTGCCCCTTCCCCAGAATGTTTCAGCCCTCCGGTCGTTCTTAGGACTGGTTGGGTACTGTCGGAACCATATCGATGGATTCGCGACAAAGGCAGCCCCACTCTCAGACCTCCTTAAGAAAGGAGCCGCATGGGAATGGCTTCCGCAGCACACAGAGGCTGTGGAAGATTTAAAGAAAGCCCTTAGCGCAGCACCCGCGCTACAAGTCCCAGACCAACTCTCCCCCTATGCAATAGAGGTAGCGAGCACAGATCTGATCCTCTCGGCCGTGTTACTCCAGGAACGGCACGAGCAGCTACGACCAGTGGCTTATGCCTCAAGACTCTTAGACCCCGTAGAACAAGGGTTCTCAGCCTGCGAGAGGCACCTCCTTGCTGTTTTCTGGGCAGTTCAATACTTTTCCTACATTACCGACTCAACCCCATCACCATTTTGACTGAGCACACCCCCACACAGTTACTCCTAGACGGTCGACTGAAGGACGGTTTAGTTAGCCAGATTAGGGCAGCTAGGTGGACATTACTTTTACAAGGACGGGACATTACGGTTAAACACACATTTTTAGCCGACAACCTCCAATATCCAGGACAGCCCCATGAATGTGAAATTGTTGCACCCCTACACAACACAGGACCCTTCATAGCGAAGACACCCCCCAGGAAGATACGGAACCCAAGACAAAGCCCCCAACACACAGACACGTGTGGCCCACTGAAGATATACGTGGACGGTTCATCCACAGTTTTAGATGGTGAGCGTATCACTGGATGCGGCATCTATGTCGAGGACGCGCAGGGTCGCGCACTCGAAGAAATAGCTTTAAAATTGCCAGGTCACTTAGGCGCGCAGGCAGCACAGCTCGCGGCCATAGCTTACATAGTGGACCACCCCGATTCTTTCCCCAGCCCGGCAGACATATATTCGGACAGTCTATATGTTTGCAACAGTTTAACGGATTTTCTACCCCTGTGGAGGACACGAGGTTTTGTCTCCGCAGACGGGAAACCCCTTCCATCAGCCCCTTTACTCCGCCACATCCTAGACAAAGTGAAGGATAGGACCTTTGGAATTATCAAAGTTCGAAGTCACCATAGGTCATCCCCCCCTGGAAATGTAAAAGCTGACGCACTGGCTAAAGCAGGTTCCAGGCGAGGACACTTTTGGACACCCCCAGCTAGCGCACCAGCTAGCGCCCCTGTGAGTGCAGTTCAAGTCTCACAGACGGACATTAAAGATTTAGCCGAGGCACAGAAGCAGGATGGAGATCTCAGGGAGATTTTTAAAGAGACTTTTGTGCCACAATACGATAAGTTCCGACACGTTCTGACCACACATGAGGGTGTGATCATCAAGGACCAGCTTTATGTGGTCCCGCAACAGGATAGAAATAAAATGATTGCCTTGTTCCATGATGGTCATGGACACCAAGGGATCGACCCGACCATGAGGCACCTCAGGCAACTCTGTTGGTGGCCTAATTTAAGGACCGATGTTACCCATTACATCGAGAATTGCCTTATTTGCGCCCAGAATAACCCGGAGAGGTATTCCAAAAAGGCACAGCTTCGGCATACTCGACCAGTTAATGGTCCCTGGACAAACCTCCAGATCGACTTTATAGGACCATTGCCCCCTTGTAGGAATGGCTATAAATACGTGCTGGTTGTAATTGATACCTTTACCAAATGGGTAGAGGCATTCCCCTCACGAACGAATACAGCTAAGACAGCTGCAAAGATCCTGACCCACCACACCTTCACGAGGTGGGGTTTACCCAGATGTATAGATTCGGACCAGGGATCTCACTTCACAGGACGTGTCATGAAGAACGTCCTGACCATATTCGGCATTAAACAAAATTTTCACATTGCATTTCACCCACAGTCAAGCGGGATTGTAGAGCGCATGAATCGGACCCTAAAATCGACCCTTAGAAAAATGGTTCAGGAAAACAATTCTACATGGGATTCGGTACTCCCATTTGCACTAATGTTTATCCGCAACACGGTTTCAACATCCACAGGTTTCACCCCACACACACTCATGACCGGACGCCCTATGAAAGGTACAGAATTCCTTTTAGGACTGGACATGACTAGCCCCGAAGTGACGGCCCTCACGCATGAGAAAGCTGTTAAAGACCTAGTTGAGACTGTGAGGTCTGCACAGATCGCAGCCGCAGTTCAACTGGGAAAACGACGCAAACAAAGCACAGCTTGCTTTAATAAGAACGTACACCCCACAGAATTTCAGGTTGGGCAACAGGTAATGCTATCTGTGTATAACCCCAGCAGTTTTTTGGCACCAAACTTTTCAGGCCCGTATTCAATTTCGGACAAAATTAGCCCCTCAGTTTACAGGATAAAATACCCCAATGGAAAGACTGCGTGGTTCCATATTAACCAACTGAAGGCATATGGAACACAGTCTAACCACGCACACCATGTCCTGCTAGACACAGCAGAACATCTCGCCCCGCCCACTAGAGACACGTTTCCACCATCCCCCTCACAGACCAGTTCATCATCGGACTCGCCCATGACTCCACCCACTGGCCACAACAGACCACGCCCCGAAACGCCCACAAGCTGCCACAGCAGAGACAGCGATACTGACACTGACTTTGAGGACAGCCACAGCACACAACCCTACAGCCCCCACTGTAGCGACTACGACCCCGACTCCAGTGACCCCATGGAGGTCACCTACGTTAAATACCCAGACCCACCACCCGACCCCGACAAAGCCCCTTCAAGTTTAGACCCCACACTTTGGCACAGGGACAATTCATACAGACTTGTCCGTAACGATGAAAGTGACCCCCGGTCACATAATTCCAAGATTGCATGCCTGATCCACACAAGGGTGTGGAATCCGGGAGAGCAGGACGACACGGTGTCTGACTCCCGATACGGCAACCCCTTTGTGACCCTGTTCACAGAGGCAGAGGAAAAGTGAGGTGTCCGATGATGTAAAGTAGGAACCGCTTGAGGGAAGCGATATCCTTTCTGATGGAACCTGCACGTATGTTTTGTTTGTTACTTTATGTTTGTTTGCTTGTTGATATATTAAGGGTTTGATTGCAGATCTTTTCAGCTGAAAAGATTGTTACCACCTCACATGATGGCTAAAATGTCTGGAGCACAGCTCAACTTTCACAAGGAGCATCTTGGCTCCTCCCTCGTTTTTCAGGTGCCTCTCTATTCGGTGAATAGAGGCTGCAATCCCACGGTTAACACATTCTTGCCCGTTCATTCCAGGTTACTCAGGCAGTGGAGAAACGGCACTGAGGACCCGCCCTGTCTGAGAACCCACTTTGGTCAGCCAAGCTCGGGTACGGCACAGCACGCCTTACCCGGAGATCCCATCCAAATCTTACCAGTAGTGGCCCATACGCAACCCATTCGACCTTTTTGTTTCAAAACTTTGTTTCATTTTTCGTTAGGTAGCCCTTAGGCCACCATCCCACATGCTATTTACATCCAGGAACATTCGGATGGTAAATTTGCAAAGCCTGCGAGACGGCTCGCAGGAGGAAAATTGTTAGGTGTATATCTGCTCCTAAATTCGCATTTGAAAAAAAATGAGGGGAGTCACAGGGTGTGACGTGGCCAGTCATTTAAGGGTCAATTGGAATGAGAGGACAGATACACTAACAAGTACGGATATTAAACTGTGTATTGACAGATACTGTGCTTGATCCCATAGCTTTCGAAAGACGAAAGAGGGTTCACGGCAAGGATCGGCCATACAGAAGGAAGAGGACAAAGAGAACGAAGAGAAGACCATGATGGAAGCCTACCTATTAGTTTTAAACGTTGTTGTATTTGTATATGTGGAAGCAAGTCACGTTTCCCCCACAACCCCCGCCGTTAATGTTTCCCTCACACCAACTTCCCCGTGCTCAGCTCTGATCAGCGAAGTTCAGACCTGGTGCACAAAATTCATGACATGGTACTCAATGTCGTACGTGATTGAATCACTGTTGGTGATTGCAATTCTCTGCATCATTGTACAGACCCTCAGGTTGAGGAAATGGAAAAGGAGAGCCACCCGTTCCTGCCCCTCAACCATTTACGGAGTTCAATCCCCTATTTTCGGTTTTCACCAACCCCCCCAACCCCTTGATGAATAAAGCAATATGTTAATAAAGAAGACACTGATGTATTATATGGTTCTGAACTCGATTGCCGAGTCAGAAAGTAATATGTAATGTGGTGTGAATGGATAAGGTTTTTAGACTGTAATAAAATGTTTAAAATGAGATAAGGATAGTAGTTATGATAGGTAGAGGTTCCCGGTTATTGGTAATGCATGTCCCCTTTGACATAGCGCCAAGTAGAAATGTGAGATAAAATTTTTCTTGCCATAGTTAAAGAAAGCGTAGACGCCCAGGAACTTGCTAAGGTTAGGGAACCCAAAGAGGGCACCCAAAGGCACTCGAAGAAACGTGCATCGGTGATCCTTCACAATTTCTTGTGAGGATCACAAGAAGGGAATGGGCTACAAAATGGAGAACTGCTAAGGCTGCAGGGAAAAACAGTCTTAGTGAGGACAAGCAGCTTGCAGAAGACTAATTTGCATTCTGCACGTACAGAAACCAGTTTTTGGCCAGGTGCAGAGTTTCAGCCAAAGGTGCAAATGGAAACAGATCTGCATAGTAATGAGGTGATCCAGATCCAGACCCCGCACAATAGAACCATTTAAGTATCAATGGATACTTTTGCGTAGACGCCCAGACAGAATGGCGCCACAGCAACCAACACAAAGAGCCGTAGGGACCGCCCCACCCATCGAGGAACGACCCTCAGATTGGGGGGTTTGGAAGATATCGATTGGGAGAGGCCCAATCGATACCTGGCAGGTGAAAGAACCGCCCCAAGGCCTTGTTCCCTAACCTTGCCTGGTCCTGTCTAGATAAGTATTTAGTTGTTTAGTAATGGAAGTAAGCTAGTCTCTTTAGCGTATGCATGTGTATTTATTATATTTGTTATAATAAACACCAATCGTTTGGACTTACTGATCGGTGTACAGATTTATTACTTTGAACCTGACCTTGATATACTTGTGACGGTGTCTAAATACGGCACCTGGCAACTCCGAGCATAATTACACATACAGAGCTATAGTAGTGTTAAGAACACGGCCTTTAAACGGAGGCGTGTTAATCACACTCCAGTAAAACGAGCAACAGCGTGCGCACGTGTGAGTGTGTGGACAAGTCACAAGCACAAGAATGGTCGGAATGAGACCCCAATTAGAATCCATACCTGCAGCACAGAACAGCAGAGCACTGGCGGGGTGGGGAGGTGGGGGGACAATTAAACAATCAATTATATGCTTTGAGAAGAGAATTATTTCTGGTGAAGTATTCAGCAAGATTCTTTAGCCATATTTATAAATCACGCAAGTTTAATGCATTGGGTCAACTTGGAAAGTGTCAACATCTGGAAAAAGTTTAAAAACACAAAACTGCTCCAGCTCTCCTTAAAGTGGAAATGTATCAAGGAGCAGATGTTGGAGTTTGTTACATTTTTATTTTAAAATGTTGAAGTGTAAACAGAAAAGAAACAAATCTTGAAGCACCTCCTGTGGTTCTTTATAAAACAGGGTTATGATGTCTTAATCCAGACTTCAGGAAATATGAGATGTTATTTTTGATATGAGTCACATGGCTGGATTCCAATGCAATTGAATGAGGCACCTACTTAGTTTGTTTCATAGAATTAACAGTGCAGAAGGAGGCCATTCGGCCCATCAAGTCTGCACCGGCCCTTGGAAAGAGCACCCTACCCAAGCCCACACCCCCACCCTAACCCCATAACCCAGTAACCCCACCCAACACTAAGGGCAATTTTGGACACTAAGGGCAATTTAGCATGGCCAATCCACCTAACCTGCACATCTTTGGACTGTGGGAGGAAACTGGAGCACCCGGACGAAACCTACGCAGACACAGGGAGAATGTGCAGATCCCCACAGACAGCGATCCAGTGGGGAATCGAACCTGGGATCCTGGAGCTGTAAAGCAATTGTGCGAACCAGTATGCTACCGTGCTGCCCTTTTGTTTTGGTGTCTTCGTGCGCTTCCTTTGAAGAACAGTGTGAAGTAGTAGATGGATTCCCTGGGTGATTAGCAGTTGAATGAGATGGCATCAACACTTTTTTCACAGCCATAATCATCTTCGTGTCAGCACAATGTAGCAGGAGCTGGTGGTGGTGGGGGTTTAGTGCTGTATGACAGGGGGGGGGGTCTTTCCATGCAAGTACTCAGCTCCCATCAAACACTGCACCCCCCCCCCCCCCCCCACCCCACACCCAGGGCACAGACAGCACAGGTTTGTATCAGTCACAGATAAGGCCATCTCTGATCACTTCCTTGTGTCACTCATCACCCACATCCCCTTTCCCCACATCCCCTTTCCCCACATCCCCTTTCCCTCATCCCCTTTCCCCACATCCCCTTTCCCCACATCCCCTTTCCCCACATCCCCTTTCCCCATCTCAACCCTACTTCCTTCTGTATCTGTCCCTGGAAACGCGATCCCCAAATTCACTCAAACTACCCATTTCCAACTTCTCTTCAAAGTCATTAAATGCTTACGCCTTCCAAATCCATCCCCTTTTCCCCCAGAACTCAGTGTTTGAGTCCCTCCTATCAGGGTATCATCCATCATGGTACTGAAGCAGTTCTTACAAAGTCACAAATTCTGTGATGACAGTACATATTTCCTCTTCATCATCTCCGTCCTGTGTGCAGCCTTTGACAGGATTGACCACCCCAACCTCCTCCCACACCTCTCCATATCGTCCAGCTAGATGACACTGCTTTCACCTGCTTCCATTCTCATCTGTCTGATCGAAGCCAGATAAACACTTGCTCCTTACTCCTGCATTGTTATCTCTGGTGCCCCCCACCCCCCAAGGATCTAAATTCACCCTGCCCTCACCTCTGTTTCCTCACTTACTCAACAATAGATCTGAAAGCATGACCATACCCAGCTTTACCTCACGATCGCCTCCCTGGGCTAAATTATTGGACATCCAGTACCACATGAGCAGAAGTGTCCTCCAATTAGAAACTGAGTGGGTTCACTGTTTTCAGTCCCTACTCCAAACTCCGCTCGCTAGCTTCCAATTTCATCCCTCTCCTTTGCCAGTGGTCTGAGATTAATCCAGTCTCTTTGCAACCTTGGTGCCATCTTTAACCCACAGAAATGCTCCCATTCACACATACTAATCATCACTCTGTCCACCTCTGTAATATCACCAGACTTAGCACATCAGCTGCCGGATCACTTATTCCTGCCTTTTGTTTCCTCTACATTTGACTATTTCTTGCACTCCGGATTGGTTCCCACTAGTTACCCTCTGTGATCCAAAAGTCTGATGTCTGTGTCTTAACTCACACCAAGCCATCACCCCTGTAATTGCTGATCTACATTGATTCCCGGACACGCAACTTCTTGATTTTAACTTCCTCATCCTTATTTTCAAATCCGCACATAGTCCTTGGCCCTCCCTATCTCTGTAATTTCCTCCACCTCCATAACCATAAGACCATAAGACATAGAAGCAAAATTAAACCACTGGGCCCATCGAGTCTGCTCCGCCATTCAATCATGGCTGATATTTTTCTCATTCCCATTCTCCTGCCTTCTCCCCATAACCCCTGATCCCCTTATTAATCAAGAACCTATCTAGCTCTGTCTTAAAGACACTCAGTGATTTGGCCTGCACGGCAGGAGGTGGAGGGTGTTGGTCGAAGGTTGTTTTTGTGAGTGTCAGCCTGTGTCCAATGATGTATCACAGGTATCGGTGCTGGGCCCTTTGTTATTTGTACTGTACATTAATGATCTAGATTTTACCAATGAAAAGTGTGAGGTGCTGCATTTTGGGAGGACTAACCAGGCAAGGGAATAGACAATGAAAGGTAGGACACGAGGAAGTACAGAGGACCAGAGGGATCTTGGGGGGCATGTCCAGAGATCGCTGAAGGCAACAGGACAGGTAGATAAGGTGGTTAAGAAGCCAAGGCAGAGAATATAAGGGCAAGGAAATTATAATGGAGCTGTCTCAAATGCTCATGAGGACACAGCTAGAGTACTGTGTGTCGTTCTGGTCACTACTGAAGTGGGGGGTTCAGCGATGATACCTCTTAACACTAAATAGTTAGCATGCCACTAGATTAGTTTTACTTAAGTTACTTTATTAAGCATTGGGAAGAATTATAGGAAGAGTACCAAGTAATCATTATTAACCATTAAACATGTATTTTTAGGACATAGCAGTAATAAATAATCAATAGCGAAACAATCCAGGGTGCTGGTTCTGTTGTTCTGTTTCTCACAGACAAACAGCACAGAATGTTGCGATTGTACATAGCTGTCAGGATGAGGATCCTGGTATCAATCATGGGTTGCTTGCGATTCTATTGGGTGAAGTTTAAAAATAGCAGCTTCAGGGATTGGATCACATTCAACTGGGGAGGCCTATTGATTTTTGAATGTTGTATATGTGCTGAGTTCATGTCTTTGTTCTGTAGAAGGACCTTGGCAGCTTTCCAGGTCTTATCTCTCATGTACATGAAAGCAAGCTTGTGGAATATTAAATCATCTTCAGATTGTTGATGCGTCTGCTGCTCTTTGTACTGAGTTGAGCCACAGGAGAAAAGCCCACGTGGAAGCCGACTCAATACACAGGCCTTGAAACCGCTCCTACAATAGACTATAGGAAGGATGTCATTTCACTAGAAAGTGTGCAGAGGAGATTCACCAGGATATTTTCAGAGCTGGAGCGTTTCAGCTATGAGGAAAGGTTGGTTAGACTGAGGTTGTTCTCCTTAGAGTAGAAAGTCTTAGGGGGTCCTGATTGAGATGAACAAAATTATGAGGGAAGTAGATAGGGTGATTAGGAAGAAACATTTTCCCTTAGTTGAGGGGTCAGTAACCAGGGGGCATTGATTTAAGGTAATGGGTAGGAGATTCAGAAGGGATTGTAGGAAAACATTTTTTACCCAGAGGGCAGTGGGAATCTGGAACTCTCTGCTTTAAGGGGTGGTAGCTGGGGGTACACTCACAACATTTAAGGAGCATTTAGATGAACACCTGAAACCTGCCATAGCATACAAGACCAAGTGCTGGAAAATGTGATGAGAATAGATAGGTGCAGACATGATCCAAAAAGACAAGATGTTGGGCGTCTTGAAAAATATTAAGGTAGATAAGTCCCCAGGGCCTGATGGGATCTATCCCAGAATACTGAAGGAGGCTAGAGAGGAAATTGCTGAGACCTTGACAGAAATCTTTGGATCCTCACTGTCTTCAGGTGATGTCCCGGAGGACTGGGGAATAGCCAATGTTGTTCCTTTGTTTAAGAAGGGTAGCAAGGATAATCCAGGGAACTACAGGCCGGTGAGCCTTACATCAGTAGTAGGGAAATTACTGGAGAGAATTCTTCGAGACAGGATCTACTCCCATTTGGAAGCAAATGGACGTATTAGTAACAGGCAGCACAGTTTTGTGAAGGGGAGGTCGTGTCTCACTAACTTGATAGAATTTTTCGAGGAGGTCACAAAGATGATTGATGCAGGTAAAGCAGTGGATGTTGCCTATATGGACTTCAATAAGGCCTTTGACAAGGTCCCTCATGGCAGACTGGTACAAAAGGTGAAGTCACACGGGATGAGCTGGCAAGATGGATACAGAACTGGTTTGGTCATTCAAGACAGAGAGTAGCAATGGAAGGGTGCTTTTCTGATTGGAGGGCTGTGACTAGTGGTGTTCCACAGGGATAAGTGCTGGGACCTTTGCTGTTCGTAGTATATATTAATGATTTGGAGGAAAATGTAACTGGTCTGATTAGTAAGTTTGCAGATGACACAAAGGTTGGTGGAATTGCGGATAGCGATGAGGACTGTCAGAGGATACAGCAGGACTTAGATTGTTTGGAGACTTGGGTGGAGAGATGGCAGATGGTGTTTAATCCTGACAAAAGTGAGGTAATGCATTTTGGAAGGTCTAATACAGGTAGGGAATATACAGTGAATGGAGAGTATTGACAGTCAGAGAGATCTAGGTGTACAGGTCCACAGGTCACTGAAAGGGGCAACACAGGTGGAGAAGGTAGTCAAGAAGGCATACGGCATGCTTGCCTTCATTGGCCGGGGCAGTGAGTATAAAAATTGGCAAGTCATGTTGCAGCTGTATAGAACCTTAGTTAGGCCACACTTGGAGTATAGTGTTCAATTCTGGTTGCCACACTACCAGAAGGAGGTGGAGGCTTTAGAGATGGTGCAGAAGAGATTTACCAGGATGTTGCCTGGTATGGAGGGCATTAACTATGAGGAGAGGTTGAATGTACTCGCAACAATGGAGGTTGAGGGGCGACCTGATAGAGATCTACAAAATTATGAGGGGCATAGACAGAGTAGATAGTCAGAGGCTTTTTCCCAGGGTAGAGGGGTCAATTACTAGGGGGCATAGGTTTAAGGTGCGAGGGGCAAGGTTTGGAGGAGAAATGATGAGACGTGTTTTTTACACAGAGGGTAGTGGGTGCCTGGAACTCGCTGCCGGAGGTGGTGGTGGAAGCAGGGATGATAGTGACGTTTAATGGGCATCTTGACTAATACATGAATACGATGGGAATAGAGGGATATGGACCCCGGAAGTGTTGAAGATTTTAGTTTAGACGGGCAGCATGGTCGGCACGGGCTTGGAGGGCCGAAGGGCCTGTTCCTGTGCAGTACTTTTCTTTGTTCTTTGTTATGATGGGCCAAAGGCCTGTTTCTGTGCTGTAAAATTCTGTGATACTAAATTGAAAGAAACAGCATACTTTTCTGCTAAGATTAGTGTGAGGTCAGAGGATTGGAAAGAATTTTAAAAGTAGCAAAAAAATTACTAAAAAAGTAGTAAGGAGGGAGAAAGCGAGCTTGAAGTGTTCAGGGAGTGTAATTGGGCTGGTTTAGCTCACTGGGCTAAATAGCTGGCTTTTAAAGCAGACCAAGGTAGGCCAGCAGCACGGTTTGATTCCCGTACCAGCCTCCCCGAACAGGCACCAGAATGTGGCGACTAGGAGCTTTTCACAGTAACTTCATTGAAGCCTATTCGTGACAATAAGCGATTTTCATTTCATTTTTCATTTTCATAATTGCACACCCCTTTTGCTGCTGCAACTGGGTACAGACTGAGGGTGGCGCTGTCTTGCTTTAAGCTGGCAGTGTTCACGACAGGTGCTATAATTGGCCTCAGTTCCCCATATGGGCATTGGGTGAAGATCAGAATTGGTGTCACATGTGATGTCCTCTGCTGTCAGCTGCTTTTAAGAAGAGAGGGAGTTGGGGAAGCTGAATGACAAACTGCTGTAATGGTGAATAAACAAACATATGGCATTAAATTCATTCCAAAATATTACTCCAGTGAAAAATGTTGGCTCAAACCTAAATTCCCCAATAACGCGTTGAGATGACATGGAGTCAACCCCTGTTTATTTTTTCAGTACCATTTTCCAACTTTTTCGATGGTTTTATTTGGTAAATTCATTTCAAATGTAGTTTGGTACGAGCCATCCTATCCTTTTCTCATTCTTCTTTGCCACGGTACAGACTCCTTAGTGTGAGACTGGAGTCACAATGTACCCAGACCAGGTAAGGACAGGTTTATTTTCCTAAAGGGGCTGAGGAAATCAGCTGGGTTTGAACAACAAGTCCAACAGCGTCATGGTGACTTTTACTGACACCAGTTTTGACTTACAAATTTAAAAAATGTTCTTAAATTAAATTGTCAAATAGCCGAGGTGGGATCGTTAACCCCCCCCCCCAGGGTTAAGGGGCTTTGCCAGCTACAGTCTCCCTCAACTGCTGGGATGTATCGGTGATGTGGTCACCAGATTGTGCTCCCGATTCGAAACACGAACGCTCCATGATCCATATTGGTGTGACTGCGCTGGTGGAGGGTGTAGAAAAGGCAGGGAACAGCACATCCTCTGGGTCAGGAGTGTCATTGGGAAGGTCCTCAGTCTCCTGGAGCGGCTATGGCCAAGGTTGGACATTGAAAATTAAACAAAATGAAAATTTGCTTATTGTCATGAGTAGGCTTCAACTGAAGTTACTGTGAAAAGCCCCTGTCTCCACATTCCGCCGCCTGTTCGGGAAGGCTGTTACGGGAATCGAACCGTGCTGCTGGCCTGCTTTCAAAGCCAGCGATTTAGCCCTGTGCTAAACAGCCCCAGTAATCATTTGCAGTGGAGAATAAAGGAAACACATTCAGGATTAACACAGACTCTGGGCACAGCGCATTCCCTTGCGTCACTATGCCAGCGCCAGGTTGGATACATTCTCACTCTGGATGTCCGTCCACTCCATCGTCAGCCATTCCTTGACCACCCTGCTCTGCTGTGAAGTGCCTCTTCCTCTGCAGGGGTCAGAACCTTCACATTGGGTACTTCTCCTCCACTCTTTGTTTTCTCCTTCGAGTTGTGGGTCTGTTTCTCCTGCATGACAAAGTTCAGATTAAATCACATGTCAGTGACCCCTGATCCTCTGTCCGCACACATCAACATCACACATACTGGCTTGAAAGTAGTATGTTGTATCCAATCACTCACTCAAGCAAAACTCTAACAATCTTTGGCCACAATCGCCACGGTACTGATACTGATCATGCATTCAGCTGCACAGCCTAGCTGCCCACTTCTAGCTGCCCACTTACACATGCACGTAGCTTAGGGACTTTGTGAAAGACCCTTTCGTAACATGTCACTTACCCTGGTGGATTGGAGCAGGTTGTTGACCCCATTCCTGAACTGAACCATTGGAGGATCCCAAGGCCCATTGGAGAATCTCAAGGCTACTCACTTCCTCTGTGATCTCCATCCAGGCTGCCTTGGCCATGCGGGAAGGTCTTCTGTTGCTACCTGTAGGAAAGCACACCCCCTACCATTCCCCGAAGCCCTGGAGGAGAATCTGCAGGGGCATTGAAACTTGGGCCGGTCTCTATATTCATTCTGACTTCTTCATGGTGCAGTTTAAGGGCTTAGATTTTTTTTAAATTCATTTATATGGGATTTGGGCATTGCTGGCTAGGCCAGCATTTGTTACCCATCCCAAATTATCTTCAGAAGGTAGAGGTGAGCTGCCTTCTTGAACCGCTGCAGTCCATGTTGTGTGGGTACACCCACTGTGCTGTCAGGGAGGGACTTCCAGGATTTATGACCCAGTGGCAGTGAAGTAATAGCGATATATTTCCAAGTCAGGATGGTGTCACTTGGAGGGGAACTTCCAGGTGGTGATGCTCCCATGTATCTGCTGCTATTGTCCTTCTAGATGTCAGTGGTCATGGGTTTGGAAGGTGCTGCAAAAGGAGCCTTGGTGAGTTCCTGTAGAGTATCTTGAAGATGGTATATACGGCTGCTGCTGTGGTGGAAGGAGTGAATGTTTGTGAAAAGTGCCAATCAAGTGGGCTGCTTTGTCCTGGATGGTGTCGAGCTTCTTGAGTGTTGTTGGAGCTGCACTCGTTCAGGCAAGTGGAGAGTATTCCATTACACTCCTGAACTGTGCCTTGTAGATGGTGGACTGGCTTTGGGGAGTCAGGAGGTGAGTTAGTCGCTGCTGGATTCCCGGCCTCTGACCTGTTCTGGTAGCCACAGTATTTAAATGGCTAGTTCAGTTCAGTTTCTGGTCAATGGTAACCCCCTGAATGTTGATAGTGTGGGATTCAGTGATGGTAATGTCATTGAAAGTTAATAGTTTGAATGGTTTGATTGTCTCTTATTGGAGATGATCATTGGCTGGCACTTGTGTGGCATGAATGTAATTGCCACTTGTCAGTCCAAGCCTGGATATTGTCCAGGTCTTGCTGCATTTGGACATGGACTGCTTCAGTGTCTGAGGAGGCACGAATGGTGCTGAACATTGTGCCGCTATCAGCGAACATCCCCACATCTGACCTTATGCCGAAAAAAGGTCATTGATGAATTGCTGAAGATTGTTGGGCCTAGGACACTACTGTGAGGAACTCCTGCAGTGATGTCCGGGGACTGAGATGCTGACCTCCAATGTACACAACCATCTTCCGTTATGACAGATATGACTCCAACCAACGGAGAGCAAAGAACAGCACAGCATAGGAACAGGCCATTTTGCCCTCCAAGCCTGTGCTGATGATGATGCCAGTCTAAACTAAAACTTTATGCACTTCTAGGGTCCCTATCCCTCTATTCCCAGCCTATTTATGTATTTGTGAAGATGACTCTTTTTATTTTAAATGTTTTCTATTGCCGTTTTTCAATTTTACAGAGTGAAACTTTTGAGTCCAATATTACATTTTGTAAAGTTTCTTATTTACATACATATATCTTGGTATATCTTCTCCCCATCTCCCCTTCATGCCAGCTCCCTGTCCCCTCCTTGGTATCTCCCTCTTCCGCCCTGGGTGTTCTATTGCTGAGCTCCTGTTCTCTTTTTCTGCCATTCTTTTTGTCGACCTTGAGGGGTTGGGGGGAGGGGGGCTTCCTGCCCCCTCTCCTCTCCCCTCCTTCCCCCATGCTTCTCTCTGTGGCTCGCCTTGGTTTTCTCGTATGTGTTCTTGTCTGCTCCCTGCCTTCTCCCCCTGTTTCCCTACTCGCATGCCACTCATAACAAGATTATGAGTGGCATGGACAGAGTGGATAGTCAGATGCTCTTTCCTAGGGTAGGAGAGTCAAGTACTAGGGGACATAGGTTTAAAGTGCGCGGGGAAAAGTTTAGAACAGATGTGCAAGGCAGGTTTTCTACACAGAGGGTGGTAAATATATGGAACGTGCTGCCTGGGGAGGTGGTGGAAGCAGGTACGATAATGGCATTTAAGGAGCATCCAAACAAATATATGAATAGGGTGGGAACGGAAGGGACTCCGTAAGTGCAGACGGTTTTAGTTGAGGTAGGTACCATGGACGGCGCAGGCTTGGAGGGCTGAAGGGCCTGTTCCTGCACTATGTTGTTCTTTGCATATCACCAGGTCCTTTACTCCGCCACCCCCTTTAGAATTGGATCCTTTATTTTAGATTGACGGCCCTTGTTATTCCGACGAAGATCTGTCACTCTATATATCTCTGCATTGAATGTCATCTACTATATGTCTGCCCATTTACTAGCCTCTGTTCCTTGAAGTCTATCACCATCCTCCTCACAATATTTCTAAGTTCTGTGCCATCTGCAAATGATGAGTCTCATTCATGACCACAAAATGATTGACCAGCAACTGCTGCATCTCAAAGTAAAAGCTTGCATTTATATAGTGCCTTCCATAATGTGAGGACATCCCAAAGCGCTGCAGCCAATGAAATACTTTTTGAAAAGAATATTTACTGTTAGAATGGCAGGGTCATTTGTGATGCCGGGATGGTCACCCTGCCCTTTTGCGAGTCCGTCTCGGTAAGGGTTTATGAGCCATGGCATTAGCTGGGGGAAAGGCAATTATGATGCGATGAGGCAACACTTAGGATGCATAAGTTGGGGAAGGAAACTGCAGGGGATGGGCACAATTGAAATGTGGAGCTTGTTCAAGGAACAGCTACTGCGTGTCCTTGATAAGTATGTACCTGTCAGGCAGGAAGGAAGTGGTTGAGCAAGAGAACCGTGGTTTACTAAAGTAGTTGAATCACTTGTCAAGAGGAAGAATAAGGCTTATGTAAAGATGAGACGTGAAGGTTCAGTTAGGGCGCTCGAGAGTTACAAGTTAGCTAGGAAGGACCTAAAGAGAGAGATAAGAAGAGCCAGGAGGGGACATGAGAAGTCTTTGGCAGGTAGGATCAAGGATAACCCTAAAGCTTTCTATAGGTATGTCAGGAATAAAAGAATGTCTAGGGTAAGAGTAGGACCAGTCAAGGACAGTAGTGGGAAGTTGTGCGTGGAGTCTGAGGAGATAGGAGAGGTGCTAAATCGATATTTTTCGTCAGTATTCACGCAGGAAAAAGACAATGTTGTCGAGGAGAATATTGAGTTCATAGAATTTGAAATGAAATGAAATGAAAATGAAATGAAAATTGCTTATTGTCACGAGTAGGCTTCAATGAAGTTACTGTGAAAAGCCTCTAGTCGCCACATTCCGGCCCCTGTCCGGGGAGGCTGGTACGGGAATCGAACTGTGCAGCTGGCCTGCATGGTCTGCTGTAAAAATCAGCGATTTAGCCCAGTGAGCTAAACCAGAATTTACAGTGTAGAAGGAGGCCACTCGGCCCATCGAGTCTGCACCGGCTCTTGGAAAGAGCACCACACCCAAGGTCCACACCTCCACTCTATCCCCATAACCTAGAAACTCCACCCATCACTAAGGGCAATTTTGGACACTAAGGACAATTTAGCATGGCCAATCCACCTAACCTGCACATCTTTGGACTGTGGGAGAAAACCGGAAGGGTTAGGAGGGGTTACTGGGTTACAGGGCTAAAGTGGAGGTGTGGGATTAGGTAGGGTGCTCTATCCAAGGGCCGGGCAGACTCGATGGACTGAATGGCCACCTCAGCATTGTAAATTCAATGCTTCAATGAGCAATGGTGGACTTGCTCAGTCTGCAGGGCCAGCTGGAAAACCCGAGGTGTCAATCACACAGCACTCCGCCCACTCTCTGACGTCTGTCAGGAAGCCGGGCCGCGGTACCCTCCGGGGGTTGTAGTCCAATTGCCCTCATGACCGCAGGTCCGAGATACTGCCAGAACTACAGCTCCCGGGAAGCTACGCGGGCAGGCGGCGCTGCGCAGGCGCTGTTCTGACAAGCAGGCCGGCCGGCGGGCGGAGGGAACATGGCGACTTATGTGGAGATCATCAGGCACGAGTTCCCCGATATAGACTCCGAGCTCTTCCAATACGTGACAGGTGAGGCAGGCGGCGGCCCCGGCAGCGAGCAACCCGGGCCGCGCGGAGCCTTTCTCCCCGGCCGCAGAGACCAGGGCCCAGCCCGGCTGGGAGGCGCCGGGTGGCGGGGGAAGCCGGGCGGCCAGGCCGGGGATTCCAGGCCTCCCAGGGCCCAGTGTCTGCTCACCATCCACCTCCCCGCACAGACTGCGTTCACTGCCTGTCTTCACAAACCAGACTTACACTCCCGCTGCAGCACTGAAGGAGAGCTGCACTGTCAGAGGGTCAGTACTGAGGGAGTGCTGCACTGTCAGAGGGTCAGTACTGAGGGAGTGCCGCACTGTCAGAGGGTCAGTACTGAGGGAGTGCTGGACTGTCAGAGGGTCAGTACTGAGGGAGTGCTGCACTGTCAGAGGGTCAGTACTGAGGGAGTGCTGCATTGTCAGAGGGTCCGTACTGAGGGAGTGCTGCACTGTCAGGGGGTCAGTACTGAGGGAGTGCTGCACTGTCAGAGGGTCAGTAACGAGGGAGTGCTGCACTGTCAGAGAGTCAGTACTGAGGGAGCGCTGCACTGTCAGAGGGTCAGTACTGAGGGAGCGCTGCACTGTCAGAGGGGCAGTACTGAGGGAGTGCTGCACTGTCAGAGGGTCAGTACTGAGGGAGTGCTGCACTGTCAGCGGGTTAGTACTGAGGGAGTGATGCACTGTCCTGAGGGTCAGTACTGAGGGAGTGCTGTACTGTCAGTGTCAGTGCTGAGGGTCAGTGCTGAGGGAGTGGCACAGTCAGAGGGTCAGTACTGAGGGAGTGCTGTACTGTCAGTGGGTCAGTACTGAGGGAGTGCCGCACTGTCAGTGGGTCAGTACTGTGGCAGTGCTGCACTGTCAGAGGATCTGTACTGTGGCAGTGCTGCACTGTCAGAGGGTCGGTACTGAGGGAGTGCTGCACTGTCAGAGGGTCAGTACTGACGGAGTTGAGCACTGTCAGAGGGTCAGTGTAGAGGGTGTGCCGCACTGTCAGTGGGTCAGTACTGAGGGAGTGCCGCACTGTCAGAGGGTCAGTACTGAGGGAGTGCTGCCCTGTCAGAGGGTCAGTACTGAGGCAGCGCTGCATTCAGATGGTCAGTGCTGAGGGAGTGTTGCACTGTCAGTGGGTCATTACTGATGCAGTGCTGCACTGTCAGGGGGTCAGTACTGAGGGAGTGCCGCACTGTCAGAGGGTTAGTACTGAGGGTGTGCTGCACTGTCAGAGGGTCAGTACTAGGGGAGTGCTGCACTGACAGAAGGTCAGTACTGATTGAGTGCTGCACTGTCAGAGGATCTGTACTGTGGCAGTGCTGCACTGTCAGAGGGTCAGTACTGAGAGAGTGCTGCACTGTCAGAGGGTCAGTACTGATGGAGTTGAGCACTGTCAGAGGGTCAGTGTAGAGGGTGTGCCGCACTGTCAGTGGGTCAGTACTGAGGGAGTGCCGCACTGTCAGAGGGTCAGTACTGAGGGAGTGCTGCACTGTCAGAGGGTCAGTATTGACGGAGTGCTGCGCTGTGAGGGGGTCAGTACTGAGGGAGTGCTGCACTGTCAGAGGGTCAGTACTGGGGGAGTGCTGCACCGTCAGGGTAAATACTGACGGAGTTCAGCACTGTCAGTGGGTCAGTGCGGAGGGAGTGCTGAACTGTCAAAGGGTCAGTCCTGAGGGAGTGCTGCACTGTCAGGGTCAGTAATGTGGGAGTTCAGCATTGTTAGGGTGCCAGTGCTGAGTGAGGGCCAGACTGTCAGAGGGTCAGTACTGAGGTTCTGCTGTATTGTCAGAGGGTCAGTGCTAAGGGAGGGCCAGACTGTTCAGAAGGTCAGTACTGAGGGTGTGCTGCACTGTCAAGAGGGTGAGTACTGAGTGAGTGCTGAACTGTCAAAGGGTCAGTCCTGAGGGAGTGCTGCACTGTCAAGGTCAGTACTGAGGGAGTTCAGCACTGTCAGAGGGTCAGTACTGAATGAGTGCTGCACTGTCAGAGGATATGTACTGTGGCAGTGCTGCACTGTCAGAGGGTCAGTACTGACGCAGTGCAGCACTGTCAGAGGGTCAGTGTTGAGTTTGCCACACTATCAGAGAGTCAGTGCTGAGGGAGTGCTGCACTGTCGAAGGGCCAGCAGTGAGGGAGTACTGCACTGTCAAGGTCAGTACTGAGGGAGTTCAGCACTGTCAGAGGGTCAGTACTGAGGGAGTGCTGCACTGTCAGGGGGTCAATACTGAGGGAGTGCTGCACTGTCAGAGGGTCAGTACTGAGGGAGTGCTGCACTGTCAGAGGGTCAGTACTGAGGGTGTGCTGCACTGTCAGAGCGTCATTACTGAGGGAGTGCTGCACTGTGAGGGGGTCAGTACTGAGGGAGCGCTGCACTGTGGGAGAGCCTTCTTCACACGTGCCACTGTGGTTCAAGGAAGAGACCCATTGCCACCTTCATTAGGGGAGGGAGGTGGAGTAACACGAGCATTTTATATATTTTACTTATTTAGGAGCGCTCATCACTTTTGGGTCTTTTGAAACTCTGCGACTTACCTGTGCAGAGTCTTGGGCTGAAATGGTACTGCTCATGTCTCCAGAGCTCATACCTCGTGTCTTTCATGAGTGGAAGAAAAAAAAAAGACTTTAAATTTAAACTTCTAACGTAGGAAATATGAACAGGAGGTAGTCACATGGCCCCCTCAAGCCTGCCCTACAATTTGCTAAGATTATGGCCCATCTTCATTCTCAACTTCACTTTCCTGTTCTAATCCTGTATCCTTCAATTCCCTTGGTGTCCAAAAACAGCCAGTGACACTTTGGAATCAATATTGATTTATGCTGGGAAAATGGAAAGCAACAGCAGGTCGAAAATACAATTACTTGGAAATAGGTGCTGTTTATTTTGGCCAGTCGTCAGTAACTTTTATGTAGTGTCACTAATGCTGTAAAATATCCCCAAGAACTTAACGGAAGCATCATCAAACACAATTTGCCACCAAATCGCTCAGATCTTCGGATAGATGACCACTTGATCAGTAAGTGGTTCTTAAGGGGGTAAGATCGTGAGGGAGTCGGAGAAGTTTAGAGAGGGAATTTGAGACTTTAGGGCCAAGGAAACTGAAGTAATGATCACCAACGGTGAAGTGATTGAACATGGTTTGGCCCATGTTCCGCACTGTAACCAATCACTATTTGTTGATGTACCATTTGTCAATGTACTCTGTCGACTATTCTTTTGTCTAATATGTACGTACTGTGTACGTCCCCTTTGGCCGCAGAAAAATACATTTCTCCGTACTTTGGTACATGTGACAATAAATATCAATCAATCAACATGGGGACGTGCAAGAATTGGAGGAGTGCAGAAATCTTGGTATTGTGCAACTAGAGTTGGTTCTCTGGAATGATGGGGCTATGGAGACATTTGGAAATAAGGATACAAATTTTAAATTTGTGGTATTGCTGAAGTGGGAACCAATGTAGTCAATGAGCATCGGGTGACGGGTGAGTGGAACTTGGTGGAAGTTAGGACATGGGCAACATAAAGCCTTGCAAAAACATGACGACTATATATTCAATTTCCTAAAGTTCCATTGGGCCTGATGGATGTGTCTGGAAATAGTCGAGGCTAAATGGCTGCTTGAAATTGGTCAAAAATAGCATACGTGTGGATGAGAAGGAGTTTACATGGCCGTTTCTTCCTTTCCCATAAGCTCATCAGTTTATCACTTCTTTCTCATTTGAGTGGTTATTTGTGCATGAGTATATACTGTCGAAAGTGGGCCATTCAACAGTGAGCTGGCAATGAACTTTGCCTCCACAGGAACCAATCAAGCTGTAGCTGACTATATTTTATTTTCCCATCATCCCTGGGTTGATATCAGCTAATTCAACCTTAAAATATCTGAAAGGGAATGTAATGTCACTGATCATCTAATCATTAACTTTATTTCTTTTAAATCCGGCATATATATGCAGTGTGTGACATGGGCGGCACGGTAGCACTACAATAAAGTTACTGTGAACATCCCCTAGTTGCCACACTCCGGCGCCTGTTCGGGTACACAGAGGGAGAATTCAGAATGTCCAATTCACCTAACCAGGTCTTTCGGGACTTGTGGGTGGAAACCGGAGCACCCGGAGGAAACCCACACAGACACGGGGAGTGCGTACAGACTCCACACAGACAGTGACCGAAGCCAGGAATTGAATCTGGGACCCTGGCACTGTGAAGCAACAGTGCTAGCCACTGTGTTACCATGCTGCCCATGAGAATTTGTATGTCAGACTCTGATAAGATGGAGGTAAACTAGTCTGAGAGTATTATTCAATAGTGAAAGTGAATGAAAGGAATACGTCGGGGGGGGGGGGGGGGGGGGGGGGGGGGGGGGGGGGGGGTTCCAGTAAATTTCACAGTAGGATACAAATGCAGAAGACCATTTGGCCATTTCTTTCTTCATTCATTGGATGTGGCCATTGTTGTCCATCCCATGAACTGAGTGACTTGATAGGGTAGCTAGTGACCCAGCCGGGAATTGAACACGGGACCCTGGAGATGTGAAGCAATAGTGCTAAACCACTGTGCTACCGTGCCACCTCGTAAAGCACATTTGGTGCTTTGGATCCAACAATACATGCCGCCTCATAAATTTCTTGGTCGTAGAGTCGACGTGGGTGAACAAGGACAGATTGTTGGTGATGTGCACACCTAGGAATTTGAAGCTGTCAACCATCTCCACCTCGGCCCCATTGATGCAGGCAGGGGTGTGTACAATACTTTGCTTCTTGAAGTCAATGACTACTCTTTAATTTTGCTGACATTGAGGGAGCTTCTCATGCTTCGAAACTCCAATGAGTTGGAATAATAGATTTTCAGAAATCTGCATCAAAGCAGAAGGAAACTGTTGGAAGGTTTCACTGCTGAACAACCCGTTAAGAGACCACAATGGAAGGTGAAGTAGCAAAGCTCAATCCAGCAGTTTGGATTGTTGACTTGGCAGTTCATTAATCCTGTGTTCCAACACTGGGCTCTTCCATGGAATTGGAGGTCCAAAACTGGAGCCTTTGTTTGGAGGAATGCAGTATGCCTGGAAAATTATTTTGCACAAGCTGGTAGGAGGGAACATGAACAAAGATGCAAGGATGTGTGTTTATCTTCAGGATTTCTTATGTTCTCACCAGCAAAACCAGGGGCTGGTTTAGCACACTGGGCTAAATCGCTGGCTTTTAAAGCAGACCAAGGTAGGCCAGCAGCACGGTTCAATTCCCGTACCAGCCTCCCCGAACAGGCGCCGGAATGTGGCGACAAGGTGCTTTTCACAGTAACTTCATTGAAGCCTACTCGTGACAGTAAGCAATTTTCATTTTCAATTTAAACGCTACTTTGTGCTGTAGGAAGGAGTGAAGCTACCGTGTGAGATGGTGACTGCTTTCAGAAGAGAGAGCACCTCTCCATTCAAATTGCCTCCTGTGTTCTGCCGAGGAGAACAGGAGTAACTTCTTTCCAAAAAGCGATTGTGTTTTTCAATGTCCTGAGAACATGCAAGGCTCTATATAAATGGAAGTGTCTTTCAACAGATATACACAACAGTGTCTCAAACACCCATGTCTTCCCTCTGAAGTCATATCTTTGCCTGAAGAGGGGATGGAAATCAGATTTATTGACTGTGCCTCTAACTTTAATATCATCTGTAAATTTTGTCTTAAAATACTCTATCACAGGGGTCCCCAACCTATGGGTCCGCCGATCATTTGGGGACACAAGCTGTGAGGCAGCAATGTCGAGTGGAGATTCTGGCTTCAATGTGGATTTTTTTGCCACAAAGTTTGGGACAGAATTTTCTTGTCAAATTGGCTGTTCAGTTTTGCACTCCAGTTGGCTAATCGGGGACTTCCTTGGACATGCTTGCAATGGAGGAGGTCCGTTTTGCGCTATGGCAAATTGTGGGAGACTCCTGAGATTGGCAGGATTACCCACACAAGCACGATTCTTAGCTTTGGGACTTCATTGTAGTTTTCAATACTATTGTGGACAAAACTATTTCTCACCACTCAACAACTCTTTCCCTTCCCCACCCTGCAACATTCAACAGCAGCCACTCACCTGCTATGGGGCCATGCCAATTTTAAACATTGAAATTGGGTCACAGTGGAAAGAATTGAGAAGCATTGCTGTATCATCTAACTTACTGAACGTGACACAGGAGTGCTGCCAATAATCAGTATTTGGACTAAGATCAGCTTTTAGTTTTCCTCTCCGAAATCCAGTTGAGTTCTGCCAGCGTTTTGCAGCTCCTAAAGCTGGCTAGCAGACCATAGTATGTAGGGAGATAAATACACCATGCTTTAATAAAGCCAAAATAAAATGTACATTAAAAACACATTTTTTAAGGTGTTGGAATAAAACAAAGCCCACAAAATAGGTCCATTTGTAATACATTTGATCGAATTAAGTTGCTTCACAGCGCCAGAGTTCCAGGTTCGATTCCAGGCTTGGGTCACTGTCTACGGAGTCTGCACGTTCTCCCTGTGTCTGCATTGGTTTCCTCCGGGAGCTCCGGTTTCCTCCCACAAGTCCTGAAAGATGTGTTGTTTGGTACTTTGGACATTCTGAATTCTCCCTCCATTTACCTGAACAGGGGCCGGAGTGTGGTGACTAGGTAATTTTCACAGTAACTTCGTTGTAGTGTTAATGTAAGCCTACTTGTGACACTAATAAAGGTTATTATTATGAATATATTGCTCGAAGGTAACCATGAACATACACTATCATCCAAGTGATGGGACTTCATTTAGCCTGTGAGACATTCTGGTATATTGATCTACCAATTTCAACCATGCCAAGTGAAGGCCAATCTTCATCAAAAGAGGACGTAAAACAACAGGATTGATAGTGCCCTGTTTAATATGCCATGTGGAAGGCTGGGCAATCCACCGATTCTTTATCCTTCTTTTGCTGTTGAGCAAAAAGAGAGTGAGCAGCATTGAATTCCACAGTCTTTCTGTCTTTGAATAGAGACCTAGGAGTGCACCGAACATTGACCTACCGATTGCCACATGTGGATGTGCTTTGAATCTGCGCAGGGTGTCTTTGACTGCAGGTTGTCATTACTTCAGCACATTGGATTTCAAGCTGGGCAAACTTGTGCCCTGGGATTGAAATGTCTTTCAAATTCTGTTTTTTTTTCTGTATCTTTAAACGTCTTAGAATCATAGAATCTCTACAGTGCAGAAGGGGGCCATTCAGCAATTAAGTCTACACCGACCCTTTGAAAGGGCACCCACCCAAGCCCCCCCCCCCCCCCCCCCCCCAACACTATCCCATCCCATAACCCCACCTAACCTGCACATTCCTGGACACTAAGGGGCAATTTTTATCACAGCCAATCCACCTAACATGCACGTCTTTGGACTGTGCGAGGAAACTGGAGGACCCGGATGAAACCCACGCAGACACGGGGCGAAGGTGCAAACTCCACACAGACAGTCACCAAGGCTGGAATTGAATCCGGGTCCCTGGTACTGTGAGGCAGCATTGCTGACCACGGTGCCACCCTGCCCTTAGGATGTTGTGCTTAGAATGTTGTTTCCGTTGCTGTATGCGAATGAGGACTTTATACACTGTAGTTCTATTTTTCTTTGAATAGCTGTCAATTGTCTTTTAGAATCTCAGAAATTCCTGTGAATGTGTTTTTCCCCCAGGCAGAAGGGTCAACCACTTTGAAGTGAACTAAACCTATTCAAATATTTGCCAGACCTTGACTTGTTTTTTCACTATGACCCCCATTAGGTTTCCCCTGGATTTTTTAAGGTCAATAAGCTGTTTCTGACGATGGGCGCTTCCAGCTACCATGAGTAAGGTTGCAGTGTGGCACCGATCTTCGGCTTGCCAAGTGGGAAAGGTACTTTTAAGCCTTTCATCTGAACCCAAGTTATTTAGCTCCATCTGCCTCCCTAGCTTTCTAGATTTAGATGCTTGTCTCTCTTGTAATTTATTTTTATGACATGAAAATTTTGAGAAACATAGCTTGACCCTCATCTACCCCCTTCATCAAATCTCCCCGTTTCTGCGATTGAACCCATGTTTGCTTCAGTGCTCTTCCCTGTTTATTAGCACCACACCTCTTCCCATTGTTGGAAAAAGTGCTCTTCCCATCTTCCTCCTGATCTCCTGATTTATAACCAAGTTGTCATTGTCAGCTGTAAGATGCAATAAAATGGCTCGGATGACAGGTACCGATGTTCTTGAATGACATTTTGTGTCCTCCCAAGCCTTAGGTTTATCCTTGGAACATGAAGGTGAAAGAATGATTTGATTGAGACTTTTTTAAAGGAATTGACTGTATGGCTAGAATCATATTCTTGCGGGTGGGGCCATCCAGGTCAAGGGGAGATGACCTTAAATTAAGGGCCTTAAATTCAGGAGAGACGTTAGGAAACAATGGCCGATAGATGCATGGAAATCTGTCTCTCAAAAAACTGTGCATGCTGGGGCTCTATCAAGAATTTAAAATCTCAACAGTTTTTTATTTGTTAGTGGGGGGTATTGGAGCCAAAGCAGTTAGATAGAGTAGGGATACAGATCAGCCATAACCTTATTGAATGGTGGAACAAGTTGAGAGGCTGAATGACCCTCTGTTCCTTTTGGATTCCTTTAGTTTGGGAGATGGGATTAGTTTGGTACTGTGATTTTGAACTGTATATGAAAGGAAATTGTCTTTTAAAACAATATCCTTTGCAGCTTATCCAATGCCTTGTGATTTTGGACATGTTGCCATTCACGTGTCACCCAAGGTTGTCGAGGGATGGCAGAGGAGACACAACAAAGGCTCTCCTCACAATCTTTCAAACATCCTTTAGTATGTAAGTTGTGCCGAAGGGCTGGAGGGTTACCAGTCCGTCGAAAGGAGAAAAAAATAAGCCAGTTAACAGAGACCAATGTTGGGGCAGGAAGTAAGATTCTGAAGGTCACAATATGAGATAAAACTAATGTTCATGGTGAAACAGTGGATTAGTTAAAGACGGCATGGATATTTGGGAGGCAAGTTGTCTGATAAGTTGAACAAACTTTTGAGAAAATAATGTGTTGATAAAGGGCATGCAGTGGGCATTCAGTTCATGGATTTTTAAAAGACATTTAATGAAATGTTGCACTGATGTCCTGGTGATACAGTTGTGTGTGATAATAAAGGAAGTATTCTAGCATGGATAGGAAGTTGGCTAAAAGACAAAGTTGAGATAATGGTTAATGAATAGTTACATTGATCGTTTGATGTGAGCCAGGGTCATACTTGGGAGCATTGTCCACGATTGTATTAAAGTTGTCTGTACTTAGTACATAGGTCAATAAGCACAACAGGAGTGACAGGGAATCAGAACTTGGTGTGAATTAAGACATGGAGAGCAAAGGTTTGCATTATCTCACGTGAACTTGAGATAATGTGAGACACCAGCCTCGTATGCACTGGAATAGCCAGTCTAGAGGTATTATTCTCAGCAGCAGGTGAGCTGAGGGCGTGTTGAAATCGGGAGGAGTTATGGAGGTGGAATATGGGAGTGATGGTGTGAATATGAGGCCAGAAGCTCATCTCGGGATCAAGTAAGACATCAAGGGTGAGAACAGACTGGCTTCATCTCAGATATTGCCGAGGGGAGAGGGATGGAGCCAGTAGCTAGGAAACAGGCAACCTTAGAGTTGGACTGAACAATGGGGCAAACATTGCAACACTGGGAGATGTATGTCAACCATATCTCCAATATTTGTTTCAGTTAATTGTCCAATATGGTGTTCAAAAACCAAATGTTGCATGTCTTTTCCTTTCAGTTTATTGGTTCTGTACACACCCTGCTGTTCATAACTCCACATATTAGCTGTTTTAAGCATGGAGTAAGTTTTCTGTCGTTTTCAAGATGCACTATGAATTCAAAAATTCACTGTGTCACTGAAGTGCCTTAGTTTAATAGGATTCCGTACAGTACTGAAAAATAATGAGAAAAATAAATCACACAAGGAATTTTACCCCAAACTACTCCTCACTTACCAGCAGAGGTAACAGACGTGTGCCTTAGTGTTTTACAGTTACAGAGCGGTCCTCATTTCTATGCCCCGGTTTTATACAGTGTCAGATGTAGGCCCACCAGTTATTCCACAGTTATGCAGTGACAGGCCTGTGTCCACCAGTACTGTACCCCAGTGTTATACAGTGACAGACCCGTCCCCACCAGTACTGTACCCCAGTGTTATACAGTGACAGACCCATCCCCACCAGTACTGTACCCCAGTGTTATACAGTGACAGACCCGTCCCCACCAGTACTGTACCCCAGTGTTATACAGTGACAGACCTGTCCCCACCAGTACTGTAACCCAGTGTTATACAGTGACAGCTGTACCCACCAGTACTGTACCCCAGTGTTATACAGTGACAGACCCGTCCCCACCAGTACTGTACCCCAGTGTTATACAGTGACAGCTGTACCCACTAGTACTGTACCCCAGTGTTATACAGTGACAGACCTGTCCCCACCAGTACTGTATCCCAGTGTTATACAGTGACAGACCTGTCCCCACCAGTACTGTACCCCAGTGTTATACAGTGACAGATCCGTCCCCACTAGTACTGTACCCCAGTGTTATACAGTGACAGACCTGTCCCCAGCAGTACTGTACCCCAGTGTTATACAGTGACAGACCCATCCCCACCAGTACTGTACCCCAGTGTTATACAGTGACAGACCCGTCCCTACCAGTACTGTACTCCAGAGTTCTACCGTGACAGCTGTACCCACCAGTTTTGTACCCCAGTGTTATACAGCGACAGACTTGTACCTCATCCTGAAACCATGTGGCACTAAGTACACATTCAGATACATTGCAAGTTTGAAAGAACAATATCTGTAATTGTCCTGCTTGGTGTACAGTTTCAGTGGAGAATGTGTGAGAATTCAATACTCCCAGCGCTACACTGAAAATAAACGAGCAGTACTGATAAATTGTCATCATCATGCCTCTATCATGTGGTGTACAATGTGTTGTCTGTATGCTAGAACCTACTTTTGCATTGTAGCATTGTAACTATACATAAAAATACTTAAGGATGTGCTGTTGTCTTCTTTAGGTGTGTTGGACAGCAGTGCTGCTGACTTTGAATCTGTTGATGAGATTTTTGAAGCAATTGGTGACGTTCTCCAAGAGGTGTCGATCTCAAAAAATGAGGATGATGTGCGAGAGATTTGTCAAAAAATGTTTAATACCCTTAAACTGTGAGTAAATATTTTCATTCAACTTTTTGTCATGCATGTTTAGTCGGCAAGATGATAGTGGTTGGAAATGAAATGCTTCTCAAAAGCGCACTGTCCAAACCCACGTTAGGTAGAACAGGGCAAAGCTGTCTACCCCAACAACAAACAAAGCAATGCAGATACGCCACGCTTGTGCTTTGTTCAGTTGGCATGGTGTGTCACAGAATACTGGGATTCAACCTTTCGCCTGTGACTTCTCCACCTGCTGTAACAGCCTCCCCGAACAGGCGCCAGAATGTGACGACTAGGGGCTTTTCACAGTAACTTCATTTGAAGCCTACTTGTGACAATAAGCGATTTTCATTTCATTTCAAACCAAGCAGCATTTGTCAGCAGCCCGATTTAAAAACAAACACTTGCATGCAGAAAAGGGGAAAACCTTCAAGGTGCAAGGTCTACTACAGTTTTATTAAGGTTTTTCCATTTTCACGTGGAAGGTGATACAATTCCACTCCTTACACCATTGAAATGAGGCTTTTGGAAAGCGAGGTGATTGCAGGTGAGGTATAGAGGATTGGGGTTGTAGAGGGTGGCATAGGATGAGTGAGCGAAGGTGTCGGAACAATCAATGGCTGTTGCACTATTCAGGCAGACTCGAGGAAAACTTGTAGTCAGTTTATTTCAGAATGTAGAGCGATTTCAGAGCAACATCCATTCACTCTCTGCTTTGGGACTGGGTCAGGAGCTTGTGTGTTCTTTACCCAAACATCACTGTAAGTATATTGTAGGTTTCAATGAGGTTCTGCCTCCAATCTCCAAATTTACCCAACCTGTCTCCACAGGACAGTCCTGCCCTCCTGGGAACAAGTTTGGTAAAAAGCAGAAAATGCAGGAAAACCTCAGCATATCTGACAGCATCTGTGGGGAGAGAAAAACAGTGTTAATGTTTTGAGTCCAAATGACACATTTTCAGCTGTGAAGAGTCAACAGGACTTGAAACATTAACTCTGTTTCTCTCTCCACATCAGATGCCAGTCCTGAGTTTTTCCAGCACCTTCTGCTTTTATTTAGATTTCCACTATCCAGAAGACCATAGAATTCCTAAAGCACAAAAGGCGGCCATTCAGCCCATCGAGTCTGCACCGACCCACTGAAAGAGCACCCTACCTAGCCCAACTCCCCTACCTTCCCCCTGTGACCCCACCTAACCTACACACCCTTGGACACTAAAGGGCAATTTAGCACGGTCAATCCACATAACCTGCACATCTTTGGACAGTATTTTGCTTTTATAGGGAGTCTGGTAAACTTTCGTTGCACACTCTCTACAGCAATAATATCCCTTTCTTGGGGAAGGGAACCAAAACTGCAGGTGCAGTTTGGACTTTGGTTTATTGTCATGTGTACCGAGGTACAGTGAAAAGTATTGTCTTTCGTACAGTTCAGACAGATCATTCCATACATGAAAAACATAGGACATACGATAAATACACAATGTAAATACATAGACACAGATATCGGGTGAAGCATATGGAGTGTAGAGAAGATGTGCTGACAGATCAGTTCAGTCCATAGGAGGGTCATTCAGGAGTCTGGTAACAGCAGCAAAGAAGCTATTTTTGAACCTTTTAGTGCGTGTTCCCGGACTTTTGTATCTTCTGCCCGATGGAACAGATTGGAAGAGAGAATAACTCGGGTGGGTTATTCGCTTTTCCAAGGCAGCAAGAGGTGTAGACAGTCAATGGATGGGAGGCGGGTTCGCGTGATGGACTGGGCTGTGTTCGCGACTCTCTCCATTTTCTAACGGTCCTGGGCCGAGCAGTTGCCATATCAGGCAGTGATGCAGCCAAATTGGATGCTTTCTATGGTGCATCTGTAAAAATTGGTAAGGGTCAATGTGGACATGCAGAATTTCCTTAGTTTCCTGAAAAATTATAGGTACTGTTGTGCTTTCTTGGTCATAGCGGCCTCCCTCCTGCTCCGCCTCCCTCCTGCTCCGCCTCCTTACTGCTCCGCCTCCCTCCTGCTCCGCCTCCCTCCTGCTCCGCCTCCCTCCTGCTCCGCCTCCCTCCCGCTCTCTGCCCCGCTCTCTGCCCCGCTCTCTGCCCCGCTCTCTGCCCCGCTCTCTGCCCCGCTCTCTGCCCCGCTCTCTGCCCCGCTCTCTGCCCCGCTCTCTGCCCCGCTCTCTGCCCCGCTCTCTGCCCCGCTCTCTGCCCCGCTCTCTGCCCCGCTCTCTGCCCCGCTCTCTGCCCCCCTCTCTGCCCCGCTCTCTGCCCCCTCTCTGCCCCCCTCTCTGCCCCCCTCTCTGCCCCCCTCTCTGCCCCCCTCTCTGCCCCCCTCTCTGCCCCCCTCTCTGCCCCCCTCTCTGCCCCCCTCTCTGCCCCCCTCTCTGCCCCCCTCTCTCTCTCCTCCCTCCTCCCTCTCTCTCTCCTCGCTCTCTCTCTCCTCCCTCTCTCTCTCCTCCCTCTCTCTCTCCTCCCTCTCTCTCTTCTCCCTCTCTCTCTCCTCCCTCTCTCTCTCCTCCCTCTCTCTCTCCTCCCTCTCTCTCTCCTCTCTGTCACTCTCTCCTCTCTGTCACTCTCTCCTCCCTCTCACTCTCTCCTCCCTCTCACTCTCTCCTCCCTCTCACTCTCTCCTCCCTCTCTCTCTCTCTCCTCCCTCTCTCTCTCTCTCCTCCCTCTCTCTCTCTCTCTCCTCCCTCTCTCTCTCTCTCTCCTCCCTCTCTCTCTCTCTCTAGGGGCTGTTTAGCTCACAGGGCTAATCGCTGGCTTTGAAAGCAGACCAAGGCAAGCCAGCAGCACGGTTCAATTCCCGTAACAGCCTCCCCGAACAAACGCCGGAATGTGGCGACTAGGGGCTTTTCACAGTAACTTCATTGAAGCCTACTCGTGACAATAAGCGATTTTCATTCATTTTTCATTTTCTCTCTCTCCTCCCTCTCTCTCTCTCTCTCCTCCCTCTCTCTCTCCTCCCTCTCTCTCTCTCTCTCTCTCTCTCCTCTCTCTCTCTCCCTCTCTCTCTCTCCTCCTCTCTCTCTCTCTCTCTCCTCCTCCCTTCTCTCTCTCTTCCCTCCTCTCTCTCTCTCTCTCTCTCCTCCCTCCTCTCTCTCTCTCTCCTCCCTCCCTCTCTCTCTCTCCTCTCCTCTCTCTCTCCTCTCTCCTCTCTCTCTCCTCTCTCTCTCTTCCTCCTCGCTCTCTCTCTCCTCCCTCTCCTCTCTCTCTCTCTCTCCCTCTCCTCTCCTCTCTCTCTCTCTCCTCTCTCTCTCTCTCCTCTCTCTCCTCTCCCTCTCTCTCCTCTCTCCTCCCTCTCTCTCCTCTCTCCTCCCTCTCTCCTCTCATCTCTCTCCTTCCCCCTCTCTCCTCCATCTCTCTCTCTCTCTCTCATCCTCTCTCTCTCCTCTCTCTCTCTCTCTCTCCTCCCTCTCTCTCTCTCTCCTCCCTCTCTCTCTCTTTCCTCCCTCTCTCCAAACCCCTCCCACTGATCTGGGCGGCACAGTAGCACAGTGGTTAGCACTGTTGCTTCACAGCAGAGATAAATATACCATGCTTTAATAAAGCCAAAATAAAATGTACATTAAAAACACACTTTTTATGGTGTTGGAAGATAAAACAAAGCCCACAAAATAGGCCCATTTGTAATACTTTTGATCTAATTAAGTTGCTTCACAGCACCAGTGCCCCAGGTTCGATTCCCGGCCTGGGTGACTGTCTGTGCGGAGTCTGCACGTTCTGCCCTGTCGTCGTGGGTTTCCTCCGGGTGCTCCGGCTTCCTCCCACAGTCCCAAAAGGCACGCTGTTAGATGAATTGGACATTCTGAATTCTCCCTCAGTGTACCGGAATGTGGCGACTAGGGCCTTTCCACAGTACCTTCATTGTAGTGTTAATGTTAGCCTACTTGTGACAATAATATAGATTATTGTTATTAAATAATGAGGTGACATGTGCTACCTTCCAATCTGCAGGAACCATTCCTGAAGCTATTGAATTTTGGAAGATGACCAATGTTTCCACTATCTCCAGAGCTACCTCTTTCAACACTCTGTAATGTAGATCACCAACTCCTGGGACTTATCAATTTTCGGTCCATTAATTTCTCCAGTACTTACTCATACAAATTTCCTTCAATTCCTCATTCTCCCTGATCCCTTAGATCTCTAATACTGGGAGATTTTTTTGTGTCTTCCTCGTTGAAGACAGACACGTAGCTTCTCTTCCATTTCTCTGATCCCCATTATAGATTCTCCTGACTCTGCCTGGAACGCACTCGCATTTGTCTTCACCAAGCCTTTACATTTAATGTACCAGGAGAAGCTTTTACAGGGCGTTTTACAAGACGTTTTTATGTATTTTGCTAGTTTACATTCCTATTCCATTCTCCCCTTTATCAGTTTTCTCTCCTCCCTCTCTCTCTCCTCCCTCTCTCCCTCCCTCTCTCCTCCTCCTCCTCCCTCTCTCCCTCCCTCTCTCCCTCCCTCTCTCCCTCCCTCTCTCCCTCCCTCTCTCCCTCCCTCTCTCCCTCCCTCTCTCCCTCCCTCTCTCCCTCCCTCTCTCCCTCCCTCCTCTCCCTCCCTCTCTCCCTCCCTCTCTCCCTCCCTCTCTCCCTCCCTCTCTCCCTCCCTCTCTCCCTCCCTCTCTCCCTCCCTCTCTCCCTCCCTCTCTCCCTCCCTCTCTCCCTCCCTCTCTCCCTCCCTCTCTCCCTCCCTCTCTCCCTCCCTCTCTCCCTCCCTCTCTCCCTCCCTCTCTCCCTCCCTCTCTCCCTCCCTCTCTCCCTCCCTCCCTCTCTCCCTCCCTCTCTCCCTCCCTCTCTCCCTCCCTCCTCCCTCCCTCCCTCCCTCCCTCCCTCCCTCCCTCTCTCCCTCCCTCCCTCCCTCTCTCCCTCCCTCCCTCCCTCTCTCCCTCCCTCTCTCCCTCCCTCTCTCCCTCCCTCCCTCCCTCTCTCCCTCCCTCTCTCCTCCCTCTCTCCCTCCCTCTCTCCTCCCTCTCTATCTCTCTCCTCCCTCTCTCTCTCTCTCCTCCCTCTCTCTCTCCTCCCTCTCTCTCTCCCTCCCTCTCTCTCTCTCTCTCAGTGGCTGGTTTAGCATCGCTGGCTTTTAAAGCAGACCAAGGCAGGCCAGCAGCACGGTTCAATTCCCGTACCAGCCTCCAGGCGCCGGAATGTGGCGACTAGGGGCTTTTCACAGTAACTTCATTGAAGCCTATTTGTGACAATAAGCAATTTTCATTTCATTTTCATTTCATTTCATTTCTTGGTCCTCCTTTACTGGTCCAGTGATAATAGCACCACCTCCACCGAGGTAAACGCGGTGAAGTAATAAGGAAAGCAAAATACTGTGGACGCTGAAAATCTGAAATAAAAACAGAAAATGTTGAATAAACAGCTGGTCCGGAAGCATATGTGGAGAGGGAACAGAGTTAACGTTTCGAGTCCTTATGACCCTTCTATAGAACAGTAATAGTAATCTTTGCCCCAGCAACGCTGTCTTATCCTTTCTGAACAACGAGAGAATGACTGCCATGAAATCCCAGTTTGGCCACATGACCAGAGAGATTAAGAATGAAAGTCTTAGAAGCTCACAGATTGAGCTAAGGGTGAAGTGGGAATTCACAACAAATGGGTCTCTCTAATATGTGCAACTATGCTATGTGCAACTTCGAATTCCTCTGATGGTCCATTTATAGTTTTGTGCAAGCATGATGATTCATCATAATGTTTTGAAACTGTACATGCTTGTGTGTGAACAGTTCAGGTCAATGGTGTATTATCTCTACCCTCCGTGCCCCATCACCCCAGTTTCACAGCTAACGTAACTCTTTGTTTTCACTTGGCAGCAATACATCCAACTCATCAAAATCAAATGTGCTGCTGAAAACTCCTATACAGCTCTCGAAGATGACTGGCCACTCTGGTGAGCAATATATTTGAGTGCTCTAACTTCTTGCCTTTTGTGGAATTTGTATTATTTGAGCCATCTTTCTAAATCACCAATTTCTCTAATTGTTTCCTTCCTTTACACGATCTCAGTACTGCTCCCCTCCCCGAGCTTCCTCCTTTCCTGCAAATCTCAATTTGATTGTTGCTAAGATGTGGTTTACAGATTTCAGGATAGCCGTTGTTATCTTAACCATGTGACCGTTCTTTCTGAGCAATCTTAAATTATGGAGGGTCATCAGGCTGTTCTGTTGCTAGAACATCAAAAATAAACCTGATCCCATCTTCAATCCCAAGTCCATGCATGGACTCCCCAGTAATGTTTGTTGATTGTTTTCCAACTCTGGCTGCAGAAGCCATTTGTCAAACCCAGTTGCTGCCATGCAGGAGATCAGCTGACCCAACAAACCTGGGGCCTTTCTCAAATGGGTCATTTCCAAACAACCCAAATCATTTATTGTTAACTCCAAAATGAAATCTATTATGTTATCTATGATGTGTTATCGACAGTAGCACAGTGATTAGCACTGTAGCTTCACAGCACCAGGGTCCCAGGTTCGATTTCCGACTTGGGCCACTGTGTGCGGAGTCTGCACATTCTCCCGGTGCCTGCATGGGTTTCCTCCTGGTGCTCCGGTTTCCTCCGCAATTCCCGAAAGACGTGCTGTTAGGTGATTTGGAATTCTGAATTCTTCCTCTGTCTACCTGAACATGTGCTGGAATGTGGCGACTAGGGGCTTTTCACAGTAACATCCTTGCAGCATTAATGTAAGCCTACTTGTGATAATAAAGATTATTGCACAGTTGCTTCACAGCTCCTGGGTCCCAGGTTCGATTCCCAGCTTGGGTCACTGTCTCTGCGGAGTCTGCACATTCTCCCCGTTACTGCGTGGGTTTCCTCCGAGTGCTCTGGTTTCCTCCCACAGTCCAAAGATGTGCAGGTTAGGTGGATTGGCTATGCTAAATTGCCCTTGGTGTCCAAAAAGGTGAGGTGGGGTTACTGGGTTACGGGGATAGGTTGGAGCTTTGGGCTTAAGTGGGGGTGCTCTTTCCAAGGACCAATGCAGACTCGATGGGCCGAATGGCTTCCTTCTGCACTGTAAATTCTAAGATCCTATGAGACCAAGATGTTGCTCATATGTATTTGTTCAATTGGAGTTAAATCATCTTATTTCTTCCATGGGAGGTTTCACAAGAGATGCACAGCTGCAATGATGCTATCAAGTCACTCTTGTTATTTGGCAGAATGTTACAATCGAGAAGGGAGGAGTGCACCGTCTGTCTCTGGTTCCACTACTTGACCTATCCATCAGACTTGTCAAGTTATTAACATACAGCATTATGTATGAAAACATAACAGTTACTCATTTTAAATACTCGCATTCATTCTCGCACTCCAAAAAAAAAAAAATTGAGGAATTCTGTCCCAAACGCTTAAGAGTCAATGGTTCAAGGGAAAAGGATGGTGTCCGGGTCTGAGAGTTGGTGTCTCAGCTCTGCTCTGGGAAGCAATTGATGACTGTTACACTACTTTCCAGCCAGACTTTGCGGCATATTTGAAGCCAGTCGAGTTCAGAACATAGTGGCTACAGAGTAACTTCCAATCACTTTTAACTTTCAACTGAGTCTGACACTTCAGAAGCTGTTGCCTTCTTTACCCAAGAAACAGATCCTTCTTGTTTCCTCCTCTCTCTTTCCCCCCCCCCCAAAAAAAAAGCAAAGCCAGCATGCCAGCTTTCAAACCGTTTTCTAGGTATTGTCTTTTTCAAAGCCATGATGTGGAGATGCCGACATTAGACTGGATTGGGCACAGTAAGAAGTCTTACAACACCAGGTTAAAGTCCAACAGGTTTGTTTGGAATCACTAGCTTTCGGAGTGCAGCTCCTTCATCGGGTGAGTGAAGAAGTGGGTTCCACAAACACATTTCCAGACAAAGTCAATGATGCAAGATGATCAAACAAACATGTGGGACTTTAACCTGGTGTTGTAAGACTTCTTACAGTTTTCAAAGCTATAAACCTTCATGTGACCGTTTTGTTAACAGTCCACCAAATCAATAGGTTTCCAACTTCTTTAAAACTGCTTAATTACCTTTTCTTGTAAAATGCTGTCTTTTCCAGGATCAATAACAAGAGTCCTTGCATTAATCCTTTAAGGAACCGTGTCTTTTCAAAACAAATTCTTCCAGAATGTTCTCAGTCCTTGAAGATGAAACATGTTCTGTGATTGAAGCATTTCTATCGCGTCATGTATGGGAAGTCACATCTGTGGGTTGACCAGGAGAGGTTGATATGGTTCCTGACCTCTCCTCTTGAGTGTCCACTTGTTGTACCCTTTGCAGCACAAGTCACTGGGAAACAATCAGGAGCAGGGTTCCTGCTTGATCTTTTTTTTATCCAATAGAAGAGAGCGAGAGATGGAAATAGCAGGGAAATAATAATGTTAATGTTTAGAAAGCTCTGGTCAGACGTCAACTGGAATATTTCACCCAGTTCTGGTCACCGCTCTGTAGGCCCAGTGTACCTGCCAGTTTGAGGATCCCCACCACTGCTTTGGCTGATTTTGGTTCATAGCACAAAAGGGGGTTTAAACTCAGGATCCATAGAGTCCGTAGGCCTCAGCTCCACATTAGGACATGTGCATTCTAACTGAGAAATGGGACTTTCAGCTTGTACTTTTAGTAAAGGCTATTACCTTAACTGCCCAACTCTACTCCACTGGACGTTGTTTAAAAAAGCAAAACTCTAGCAGTTTCTGGGTGTCGAGCTCAAAACTTAATCATTTATAGAGTTTGAGCCATTTCAGATGGAGGCCATTTGGCCAGTTGGTCCCATTTCTCCCACTCTATTCCCATAGTCTTGCAAATTAATTTCCCTCCAGTTCCTATCCAGTTTCCTTTTGAAATCATTGATCACCTCTACTTCCACCAGCCTTATGCTTTCACCAGCACTTGCTGCATTTTTAAAAATAGATTCTTCATCCCTCTGTATCTCTTCCCAAAACTTTAAACTCTGTCCCCTCGTCCTTGTACCATGAGCTAATGGTAACAGCTTTTCTGTGTCTACATTATCCAAACCTTTAATAATCTTGGCCACCTCTATTATATCTCCCCTCAATCTCCTTTGCTCCAAGTAGAACAACCCCTACCGTGTCCAACCTAATCTTGTCGCTGAAATCTCCTAGCCCTGGAACCATTCTGGGAAATCTCCTGTACATCCTCTCAAGGATCCTGTCATATTTCCTAAAGTGTGGTGATTCACAGTAACTTCATTAAATTAGAACTGGATGAAATATTCTGCGGTCTGACCAGAGCTTCATAAATACTCTGCACAACCTCTCCGTTATTTCCCTGCAATTCTTCCTTTACTATTTGAGGCCTATAGAATACCTCCAGCAGCATGACCATACTTTTCTGGCTTCTCCGCTGTAACCAAATGCATTCTGTTCTTATCCCCTCAAGGACATCCTCTCTATCCAACACCACACAATGTCCTTGCAAATCAGCATTGCAACCCAACTCCCTTTTTTTCCTTCCTTATCTTTTCTGAACACTGCATTTTTCAATATGAAACATCCAGTCCTTACCGTTTTAAAGCCATATTTCCATTGTCGCTGCATCATATTCCCACATGGCTATTTCTGCTTGCAGCACACCAAAACTACTCATGGCATTTTGCACGCTTACTTTTCTACATTCTAAACCTATCTAGTGGTTGTTTCTTTATTATGTGCAGCTTTGTAGAAAACAAAAGAAGTGATGTCTGATTACAATGAAGGCCAAACAGAGAGCTGTCACCAACCCCAACAAAACTGTCTCACTTATTGGCAAAGTGTACTTGTGTGCACAATTGAGCAAAACTGAAATTGCACGGTGTCACACTTCTCAATTTGTGTGGTGAGCTCACAGGAAAATAATGAACTAATGTTTCTTGTTTTTTTTGATATGCTGGATGCAGATTACAAGACTGAAGACGTCAAAGGAATCTGGATGATGAGAAGGGATTTGGGCACAGTGAGTGAAACATTTATTAAAAGTAGATAGACTACCTTCTAAGTTAATATACCTTAAGTAGATTACTGCCTTTGAGAGTAAGCAAGTGAAAGTCAAAGCTGTATTGACATTCTGAATCCTGCAGTCAATATTTGGAGAATGAGTCTTTCAATGCATTGAGTATACAATGACACTCCAGGAAAGCTATTAGAACTGCTGATCAGTTTTATACATGTTAATGACCTGGACTTCAGTGTACAGGGCCTAACTTCAAAGTTTTCAAACTCGAATACAGTAACAAGGAGGAGGACAGTAACAACTCTCAGTGGGACTGTAGAAATGGACAGACACATAGCAGATGCAACCTAATGTAGAGAAGCATAAACAGATACATATTGGAAGAATAAGGTGAGTGAAATATAAAACTAAATGTAAAAATACAAACCAAGTGGTACAATCACACTATGTTCAGAACCTGAGGATATATATGCACAATTTTTGAAGGTGGCAGGGCGTGTTGAGAAGACTGTTAAAGCAGATGCGATTCTTGACTTGAGCAGGTGCATAGAGCACAAAAACAAGGAAGTTGTGCTCGATCTCCACTGAAATATAGTTCAATTGTGCTCACCTCATTTAAGAAAAATGTCAAGGCTTTGGAGTGGATGCAGAAGCTGTTTTCCCGCATGGTAACCAGGATCAAGGATTACAGTTATGTGGAGAGACTGGCACAGTTATGTAGAGAGACTGGCACAGTTATGTGGAGAGTCTGGCACAGTTATGTGGAGAGACTGGCACAGTTATGTGGAGAGACTGGTACAGTTATGTGGAGAGACTGGCACAGTTATGTGGAGACTGGCACAGTTATGTGGAGAGACTGGCACAGTTATGTGGAGACTGGCACAGTTATGTGGAGAGTCTGGCACAGTTATGTGGAGAGTCTGGCACAGTTATGTGGCGAGACTGGCACAGTTATGTGGAGAGACTGGCACAGTTATGTGGCGAGACTGGCACAGTTATGTGGAGAGTCTGGCACAGTTATGTGGAGAGACTGGCACAGTTATGTGGAGAGACTGGCACAGTTATGTGGAGAGACTGGTACAGTTATGTAGAGAGACTGGTACAGTTATGTGGAGAGACAAGATAATTCTCCTTGGAGCAAAAAGGAAATATTGTGCAATAGTATTGAAGACGTCCTCCGGAACGTGCCGTGCCCCGAGCCAAGCTGTTCGAGTCCAGCTACAATACTGGCATCTCCGCAGCAATTTGGAAAATTGTGTCACTCAGCACCTGGTCACATTACAGCTTTGATTCAGACATGGACAGAAGAGCTGAATGCCTTTACATCAAGGCAGCATTTGACCAAGTGTGGCATCAGGGAGCCCTAGCTAAATTGGAGTCAATGGGAATCGGGGAGAAAACTCTCCGCTGGTTGGAGTCATATCCGGCACAAAGGAAGATGGTTGTGGTGGTTGGTGGTCAATCGTTTCCACTTCAGGACATCACTGCAGAAGCTCCTCAAGGTAGTGTCCTCAACACAACCATCTTCAGCTGCTTCATCAATAACCTCCCTTCCATCATAAGGTT
Organism: Scyliorhinus canicula; assembly: GCF_902713615.1. Lineage (NCBI taxonomy): Eukaryota > Metazoa > Chordata > Chondrichthyes > Carcharhiniformes > Scyliorhinidae > Scyliorhinus > Scyliorhinus canicula. The sequence goes on along the minus strand of NC_052158.1, from coordinate 159,518,937 downwards.
AGAAGTGAGCATGTTCGCTGATGATTGCAGAATGTTCACCATTTGTAATGACTCAGATACTGAATCAGTTCATGCCCAAATGCAGCAAGACCTGGACAATATCCAGGTTTGGGCTGGCAAGTGAGAAATAAAGTTGGTGCCACATAAGTGCCAGGCAATAACTCTCGCCACTTGATGTTCAACGACATTACCATATATGAATCCCCACTATCAACATTCTGGGGGTTACCATTGACCAGAAACATAACTTGGACAAGTCATATAAATACTGTGGCTACAAGAGCAGGTCAGAGGCTAGGAATCCTGATATAGATTGTAAATGGTTGAAGCCCCAGCACTGAACCCTGTGGCACCCTGTGTTACAGCTTGCCAATCCGCAAAAGACTCATTTATCCCCTAATCTCTGCTTCTTGTTAGCTAACCAATCCTTTATCCGTGGTAACAAGGTTATCTCCTACGTTGTGTTCTGTTATCTTATGCAGCGTATTCTCAAATAACTTTTTGAATTCTAAGTTCCCCTTTATTCGCCGTGCCTGCTACTTTCTCAAAGAACTCTAACAAAATAATTAAACGCCATTTCCCTTTCACAAAGTTGCCCCTCTGATTCTGCCTGATACATCCTGCTCTAATCTCCTTAATGATGGATTCTAGCTTGTACTGAGTTATCCCATCTAAGTTGAGTGCTTCAGTTGGCCTCAGGGTTATGGTGGAAAAATTCCAGTCAAGATTCTTGCTTGCTCTCCTCGTTGACACTTTCCACTGGGATGAACAAATGAAGACACTTGCTGACATGATTGAGTTGTCCTGTCCCACCCCATCTTCGTAAAACACCCTGTCAGTGTCCAGTGCCCAAGAGTACTACATAGAAAATGGCTACTTGCTTGAGGGTTAAATGCAGTTATGTATCCAGGAGAAGAGATCTACAAGGAAGGAAACTTTGGCGTTAGGAGGAGGATAGTTGGGGAGGAATAAAGCATTCAGGTTACCCCGGTTTCAGATGTAACATAACTGGAGAAGAATATCTAAAGCCAACAATTTCACTTCGTCCTATTTTCACATTGTGTGATTTCAGACCGTCGATGCTAAGAAGCTGGAAAAAGCTGAAGCCCGGTTAAAAGCAAAGCAAGAAAAGAGGACAGAGAAGAGCTCACAGAAGACAGCAAGTCCTTTGTAAGTACGGGAGTTTTTGAGTGTTCTTGTTCGCTGGAGTTAAGGAAATAGGCCATGTGGAAAGCAGAGTTTTGCTGCTAATATTGAGTATATATGAGGCAGTAAAAGAGAATTTTAATATCCTGAAGTTCTTCAACCTTGAAAAAGTTGTCTCTGTTTTCTGCTTATTAAATGCTGTTCAACCAGACCGAACTTCAGCTCTGGAAAATACTCAACCTAAAACATAACTGACTATTGTTCTAAAATCATAGGAACTGGGGAAGCAAATCAGTCCTCAAGCCTGTCTACCATTCAGTAACGACATGACTATTTTGTACCTTAGCTCCATTTACCTACCTTTTTTGCATATTCCCTGAATCCCTTAGTCAATGAAAATTATTCTGTATGACTCAAAGTTTGAATTGAAATGAAAAATGAAATGAAAATCGCTTATTGTCACAAGTAGGCTTCAAATGAAGTTACTTTGAAAAACCCCTAGTCGCCTGTTCGGGGAGGCTGGTACGGGAATTGAACCGTGCTGCTGGCCTGCCTTGGTCTGCTTTAAAAGCCAGCTCTTTAGCCCTGTGCTAATTGACCCATAATCCACATCCTTTTGGGAAAGCGTTCTAGCTATCCATCATCCTTTGTGTGAAAAAATGCTCCTGATTTCACTCCTGGATGGCCAAATTCCAATTGTAAGGTTGTGTTCTCTTGTTCTGGATTCCCACTTCAGAGGAAATAGATTCACTGCATTTATCCTATTTAATCCCTTTCATTTCAAATATCAGGATTTAGATTTTCCTTCAGCCATAAACTAAAGTGAATACAGGTCAAATTTACACTCTGATTAAAAATATTCCCTCTGTTCATTTCCAAAAGTCCTAGCTCTAATTTTAAACTATGCTCCCGAGTCCAATACTCCCCAGCCAGCAGAAATGTTTCTCTTATCTGTTCCCTTTCAAATTTGAAAAACTTTGACCAAATTACTATTATTCTTGTAGATCCCGGGGAATACAATCCCAGTTTGGGGAATCTCTCCTCATTATGTAACTCTTGGAATCCAGGTTTAATTCTGGTAATTCAGCACTGGATTTCCATAAGGCATTCGACAAGGTGCCGCACAAAAGGCGGCTGCATAATATAAGGGTGCACGGCATTACGGGTAATGTATTAGCATGGATAGAAGATTGGTTAACTAACAGAAAGCAAAGAGTGGGGATAAATGTTTTTTTTTTCTGGTTGGCGATCAGTTTTTCAGGGATCAGTTTTGGAACCGCAATTGTTTACATTTTATATAGATGATCTGGAGTTGGGAACCAAGTGTAAAACCAAGTGTCAAAGTTTGCAGATGACACTAAGATGACTGGTGGGGGAAAGTGTGCAGAGGACACTGAAAATCTGCAGAGGGATATAGGTAGTTTGGAATCTGTAAAAACAGTGATCCCATTTTACATGATGCTGTCCCACATGGCCATTGCATCTGAATTCTTTACCAACTGAATTGTTTTTAATGTGCAGTGATTGCAGTTAAGCAAAGTGTGGTCAAATAGGCCCAAGTGCCTTTTCATCTGGACCAATCTTGTCATGTAATGCTCCCCCACCACCTCCACTGTACATTGCATTAAGTTTCTCAATATATGCCTCAAACACAACCCTGAACATAAGAACATAAGAACTAGGAGCAGGCGTAGGCCATCTGGACCCTCGAGCCTGCTCCGCCATTCAATTAGATCATGGCTGATCTTTTGTGGACTCAGCTCCACTTTCCGGCCCGAACACCATAACCCTTAATCCCTTTATTCTTCAAAAAACTATCTATCTTTACCTTAAAAACATGTAATGAAGGAGTCTCAACTGCTTCACTGGGCAAGGAATTCCATAGATTCACAACCCTTTGGGTGAAGAAGTTCCTCCTAAACTCAGTCCTAAATCTACTTCCCCTTATTTTGAGGCTATGTCCCCTAGTTTTGCTGTCACCCACCAGTGGAAACAACCTGCCCACATCTATCCTATCTATTCCCTTCATAATTTTAAATGTTTCTATAAGATCCCCCCTCATCCTTCTAAATTCCAACGAGTACAGTCCCAGTCTACTCAACCTCTCCTCATAATCCAACTCCTTCAGCTCTGGGATTAACCTAGTGAATCTCCTCTGCACACCCTCCCGCGCCAGTACGTCCTTTCTCAAGTAAGGAGACCAAAATGAACACAATACTCCAGGTGTGGCCGCACTAACACCTTATACAATTGCAACATAATCTCCCTAGTCTTAAACTCCATCCCTCTAGCAATGAAGGACAAAATTCCATTTGCCTTCTTAATCACCTGTTGCACTTGTAAACCAACCTTCTGTGACTCATGCACTCGCACACCCAAATCTCTCTGAACAGCGGCATGCTTTAATATTTTATCGTTTAAATAATCCTGTTTGCTGTTATTCCTACCAAAATGGATAACCTCACATTTGTCAACATTGTATTCCATCTGCCAGACCCTAGCCCATTCACTTAACCTATCCAAATCCCTCTGCAGACTTCCAGTATCCTCTGCACTTTTCGCTTTACCACTCATCTTAGTGTCATCTGCAAACTTGGACACATTGCCCTTGGTCCCCAACTCCAAATCATCTATGAAGCATTGCAAACAAATTGTATAGAAGTGTTACTGCAGGCCCAACTGTCTGGTGCTATTGATCTGTGTCGCAGGTCCTGTCAAGTGCCAGTTCTCAATGTTTCAATCACTTATTTCAGCCCTGCTGTTGCGGGAAAGCAGCAAGCAAGAACAGGCACTGCAGGCACTGAAAGGGAAAGTTGACTTTGTGTCAGCTCCAGCTTGTGCTTATTCACCTGTCAAAGCGTAACGTTGGTGCAGTGGTTTGAGGAAGTGCGCAGCACAGGGAATATAATGCATTTTAAAAAAAAATTGTTTTCTCACCAAAAATAAATAAACCATGGCCTTATTTCAGCTCCTTGAAGCACGTGTTCCGCCTCTTTGAATCACCCAGCAGGACTCTCAATTGTGCTGTGTCTGCTTCCCATTCCCATTGTTGCTGGCAGGCAGCCTGGCTCCACTGTTCCAAAAAGGAGCAGTGGAACATTTTGGTCAGGAGCCTTGCCTGTGATACTGGGTATGGCGAAGGATCTGGAATTCTCCTGAACTGATTGAAGGACTTGTAAGACATGATGTTCTACTTCACTGGCTCTCAATCATCTGTGGAAAGTCAGTTTTTCTTGTGAAGCTTCCATTTGGTATTGAAAATGAATGCATAGGTGGTTGTATTTGCTTTGTGCATCTTTACATTGTAGGCAGCTCCTTTATGTTGATTGAAAATGCCACCTTGTTTTCAAGTGATATATATTATATATTTCTCAAAGATTTGAATGCTAAAAATGTGTAGTCTGCCATATAGCGCTTCATTTTCCTCTCAAGACGGACTGCTCAAGTGAGTTTCTTCCCTCAAAACTGTCAAATCACATTGGGTTAATGGATAAACTTCAAAGACTCCTTTGAAGTGTGGTTTCTTCTGGAACTGCTGGCTTTGATGTGGCTTCTGAGCTGACACTTTCCGAGCTTTCTTGCACGAGATGTTGGATAAACATTCCTGTTCGAAGATGTTGATGTTTCTTTTTGTTCTTTAGTTTAAACGAGTAAGATTGTTGGTTACTTATGGCGCCAAATTTTGGGATTATTTCTGGGGCACCAGGAAGTTCAAGACTTGCCTGTGTTGCTGGCTCTTTGAACTTTTCAACATAGGGTGGTTGTTCCATTAATCAGAGCTGGGATCAGCTGCAAATCTCCAAGATGAAAGGAAGATGTGGTAAATGTGTGTTACTGATCTAAACATTCTTCTATTCCTCACTAATAATCGAAAGTGAATATATAGTACTCCCTGTGGCTCAGTGTTTGTATGCGTTGCCTGATGTAATACTGAGCCATGCAGTCCAAATTAGACACCCTGTGCTGTTTGACATCAGGTTTTTGCCAGACATTTTCTCATGGTCAGCACCAGCAGTCATTCACATCCCATGAGTCAAATTGTGAAATTTCGCTAATACAGTAACTGCTGATATAATATTACCCAGTGGTAGAAGAGACACCCTTGATACTGTCATTACCTCGCTGAATTACCATGCACTCTCTGCTATTAGGTAGCAAAAGATAAATGTGAACACATCTCATAATTTAAACCTTGTAACTACAAATCGGCTTTATTAAAAGAGAGACAAGCTCCAGGCAGGGAAATTGGACAATCTGGAGTGAACAGTCTGACTGTACAGACCTTAATGTCCTTTACATACCTGTGCAAGCTGACTCCATGGCACAGGGTGAATGATGGATCTGTGTAGGAAGGGAAGCCAGTGCATGAAATGTTTGATATTGGTAAGAATGTTAGAAGGCAAGGGCGGTCACATGGAGCTCCACAATCGAAACACCGAAAAAAGGAGCAGGCAGAGGCCATTCAGCCCTTCGAGCTGTTCCGCATTCATTATGATCATGGATTATCATCCAACTCAGTAGACTAATCCTGCTTTCCCCCCATATATCTTTGATCCCCTTCCTCACAAGTGCTATATCTAAAAGATAAAGTCACCACCAAGCCAGGAGATCAACTCTGGTTCAATGAAGAGTGCAGGAGAGCATGCCAGGAGCAACATCAGGCATACGGGAAAATGAGGTGTCAACCTGGTGAAGCTACAACACAGGACTACTTGTGTGCCAAACAGCCTAAGCAGCAAGTAATAGACAGCACTAAGCAATTCCACAACAAACGCATCATATCTAAGTTCTGTAGTCCTGCCATATTCAGCTGTAAATGGTGGTGGACAATTAAACAACTCGCTGGAGGAGAAGGCTCCACAAATATCCCCATCCTCAATGATGGAGGAGCTCAGCACATATGTGCAAAAGACAAGGCTGAGGCATTCGCAACAATCTTCAGCCAGAAATGGCGAGTGGATGATCCATCTCGGTCTCCTCTGGAGGTTCCCAGCATCACAGATGTCAGTCTTCAGCCAAAACAATTCACTCCAGGTGAGATCAAGAAACGGCTGAAGGCACTGGATACTGCAAAGGCTATGGGCTCTGACAATATCCTGGCAATAGTACTGAAGACATGTGTTCCCGAACTTGCCGCACCCCTAGCAAAGCTGTTCCAGTACAGCTACGACACTGGCATCTACCCGGCAATGTGGAAAATTGGCCAGGTGTGTGCTGTACACAAGAAACAGGACAAATTCAACCCAGCCAATTACTGCCCTATCAGTCTACTCTCCATCATCAGCAGAGTGAAGGAAGGAATTATCAACAGTGCTATCAAGCGGCACTTACTCAGCAATAACCTGCTCCAGGACGCTCAGTTTGGGTTACTCAATTCCTGACCTCATTACAGCCTTGGTTCAAACATGGACAAAAGAGCTGAATGCCAGAGGTGAATTGAGAGTGACTATCCTTGACATCAAGGCAGCATTTGACTGAGTATGGCATCAAGGAGCCCTAGCTAAACTGGAGTCAATGGGAATCGGGGAGAAAACTCTCCACTGGTTGGAGTTATACCTGACACAAAGGAAGATGGTTGTGGTGTTTGGAGGTCAATCATCTCAGCTCCAGGTCATTATTGCAGGAGTTCTTCAGGGTACTGTCCTAGGCCCAACCATCTTCAGCTGTTTCATCAATGACCTCCCTTCCATCATAAAGTCAGAAGTGGGGATGTTTCCAGATGATTGTTCAATGTTTCAGCATCATTTGCGACTCCTCAGATAATGAAGCAGTCCATGTCTAAATGCAGCAAGACCTGGACAATATCCAGGCTTATGCTGATGAGTGGCAAGTTGCATTCGCGCCACACAAGTACCAGGCAATGACCATCTCCTACAAGAGAGGATCTAACCATCTCCCTTCATATTCAATGGTGCAATTGCTGAATCCCCCACAATGTACATCCAGGGGGTTAACCATTGATCAGAAACTGAACTGGATTACCCATCTTAATACAGTGGCTACCAAGGCAGGTCAAAGGCTAGGAATCCTACGGCAACTAACTCACCTCCTGACCCACCCAAAGCCTGTCCACCATCTGCAAGGCACAAGTCAGGAGTGTAATGGAATACTCTTGCTTGCCTGGATGAGTGCAGCTCCAACGACACTCAAGAAGCTCGACACCATCCAGGACAAAGCAGCCCGCTTGTTTGCTCCCCCTTCCACAAATATTCAAACCCTCCACTACCGGCGCACAGCAGCAGCCGTGTGTACCATCTACAAGATGCACTGTAGTAAGTCAACAAAGTTTCTTGGGCAGCACCTTCCAAACTCGTGACCACTACCATCTAGACGGACAAGAGCAGCAAATACCTGGGAACTCCACCAACCAGAGGTTCCCCTCCAAGTCACTCACCATCCTGGTTTGGAAATATATTGCCGTTCCTTCACTGTCGCTGGGGCAACATCCTGGAACTCCCTCCCTGACACCACAGTGGGTGTTCTACACCTCAAGCACTGCAGCGGTTCAAGAAGGATACTCACCACCACCTGATGGGCAATTAGGATGTGCAATAATTTCTGGCCTAACCAGCGATGCCCACATCCCGTAAATGAATCAGGAAAAAAAAATGACCCCAGCTGACCATAGGCTGCTTTCCTCTTTGAGGAAGAGAGCTAAATGGTGGCGATTGGGGAGGCGGTGGTGTTGAGGTATTGTTGTTGGACTAGTAAACCAGAGACCCAGAGTAATGCTCTGGGGATCCACGTTTGAATCCCGCAAATGCAGATGATGAAATTTGAATTGAATAAAAATCTGGAATTAAAAGTCTACCTTGAAACTATTGCCAGTTGTCGTTTAAAAACCCGTCTGGTTCACTAATGTCCAGGCTTACTGGTCTATAATTCCCTATTTTCTCTCTACCTTCCTTTCTAAATAGTGGGGCTACATTACCTACCCCATTACCTACCCTCCATCTGTAGGAACTGTCCCAGAGTCTATAGAATCTTAGACCACCAATGCATCCACTATTTCTCAGGCCACTTGAGTATCCTGGGACGTAGATCATCAGAGACCGGGGATTTATCAGCCTTCCACCAATCAATTTCCCTAACACCATTTCTCTACTAATATTGATCTCCTTCAATTCCTACCTCGCACTAAACCCTGTGTTCGTCAACATTTCAACTATCTTATTTGTGTCATTTGAGATGACAGAACCAAAGTCTGTATTTAGTTGCTCAGCCATTTCTTTGTTCCCAATTATAAATAGTTTCTGAGTGTAGGTACATTTCTGACCTACATTTGTCTTCACTAATCTTTTTCTCTTCACATATCTATAGAAACTCTTAGTGTCAGTATTTATGTTTCCTGCAAGCTTCCTCTCGTACTGTATATTCACCATCTTAATCCCTTGGTCCTCCTTTGCTGAATTCTAAACTGTCCCGAAACCTCAGACCTATTGTTTTTCTTCGCCAATTTGTATGGTTCTTCCTTGGATTGACTACTATCTCTAATTCCCCTTGTAAGCCATGGTTTTGCCACCTTTCCTGTGCCAGTCAGGAATAAACAATTGTTGCAGTTTCCATGTGCTGTTTGAGTGTTTGCCATTGCCTATCCGCCGTCATCCCTTTTAAGTAATGTTTCACAATCCATCATAGTCAATTCATGCGTCATATCATCATTGTTTCCTTTATTAAGATTCAGGACCCTAGTCTCAGAATCAACTACTTCACTCTCCATTTTGATGAAAAATTCTACCGTATATGGTCGCTTGTCCCCAATGGTCTTGCATAATTAGATTGCCGATGATTCCATTCTCCATATACAGTACCCTGCCTAGGATGGCCTGATCTCCAGTTGCTTCCTCAAATGTATTAGTCCAGATAACCATCTTATGTAGACTTCAGGAATTTCTCCTCTACGGTATAGTGACTAATTTGATCAATCTACCTGCAAATTTAAATCATTCATAATTACAGATGTGCCTTATTGCATGCATCTTTAATTTCCTATTTAACGCCATACCCAACATCACCACTACAGTTTGGGGGTCCGTATGCTTCGCCCACTAGCATTTCTTGCCCCTTTGTGTTTTTCAGCTCGACCCATACAGATCCCACATTGTCACAGCTAATATCCTTCCTCGCTATTATGTTAATTTCCTCTTTAACCAGCACTGCAATGCCACCGCCTTTTCCTTTTTGTCTGTCCTTGGTTTCTCTGCCTATCACTTTTCTTATTACCCTTTCTGTTTATTTCTTTTGTGCTTGATTCCCCCTCCTCTGACTCCTTGGATAGTTTCCCAGCCCTCTGCCTTTTTAGTTTAAACAATAAAGGAGAGTCGATAGAATGGGATTGGTATTGGTAACCATGTCAAAAGGCTATAGCGGTGACGAGGAAGGATAACCACAGCGGCAGTGAATGTCGCTCATACGTCTCTTGGGGCTCTTGGTACTGTGGAAGCTGGATTGAAACGATTTGAACAGGGAGTTGTGAGGGAGACTGTTATGGAGCCAGGAGGGAACAAATATTTAAAGCACATCAGAGATTGACAATGGGGCAGTAATTAACGAGGGCGTGGTGTGGTTTTCCTGATTTTGGGGGAGGGGATGGGGTGGGAGTGCGGTATGACAGTGATGATGAAAGGGACCTAGCTACAATGGAATGAACACTGGGTAGCGAGAGGAGGGTTGGTGATCGAGCAAATATCCAAGGCCAGATCTCAAAATAAGCACTCTAGAAAAGGGCAAACTGAAAGAAACTTGTTCCTACAAAGAGCTATTTGAATGTGCAATGCCCTGCCACAAATTGTGAGCAGGATTCAAAGGAGTGTTTGATAATTATTTAATTGGGAAGATATAAAAATAATATGAAGACCTGTAAGGTAGGTTCATTGTTGGCAGTAAGGACCAAATGATTATCTCTTGTGCTACTGGGATACCAAATATGCACTTGCAGTTATTAAGGAGGAATAGAAATATTTAGACCAGTAGCACATCTTTACCACACTGAGATTTCATCTTGGAGATCTCCGACTGATTCCAGCTCAGATCAATGGAACCAACACCTTATATTGAAACAGTTCAAAGAACTGGCAACTTGGACAAGTCTCTTCTCGTGCCCCAGAAATAATTTTAAAATGTGGTGCTATGACTAACAGTGAATGCTACTCTTTTAAATTAAAGACCACAAACAGAACTTCAGAAAGCATCAACATCTTAAAGCAGCAAAGCACTTCCAACATCTCCAAGAAAACTTTGATTTGTCCAGGACAATTGGGAGAGATATTCACAAGTGCTAGTGTGATATAGGTGAGGCCAGCACTTCGCAGTGTTGGAAATTGTGGGCATCGGCACATTACTTCCAACAGTGGTGCATTAACAAGATCCTGTTTGTGATTGTAGCCAGTATAATAATTGTAGTGAATGATGCTTGACCAATAATAGCTTTTTGGTTGTGTTAGCCTTTGGCCACAAGGTTATGCTTTATGATTTGTTCCAGGGTTCTTGAGGAAGCATCTGCCAGCCAAGCTTCGAATAAGAAAGAAACCCGCTTGGAAGCTTCAGGAAAGAATAAGTCGTATGATATCAAGATCGAGAATTTTGATGTCTCCTATGGAGACAGGTGAGTATTGTATCTGCTGAACACTGAATGTATTTGGGTTTAACTGATAGCGATTGACTGACATGCTATCCAACCATTATTGTATCATGTGACTACCAGATGGGAGAAGGCGAACTAGGTGACCTTGATTTATTTTTGTATTTCTATGCATTATATAGAATGATAGTTGTGTGAGGAATGCTCTGGCACTTTTCCCTTGGCCATTGGGTTATGGAAGAGTAAATCATGTTCTTTTAGCCACCCATGTTTATACAGTGACAGTAACAACTTGTATTAATTTGGGGTCTTCAACCTAATAAGGCTTCCTAAGCTGCTGCGTAGTTACGTTTGAAGCAAAATTTGACATTGGTCCATGTAAGGCAGGTGGCCAAAAGCTTGGTCAAGGCAGTAGTTTTTAGGGACTGTCCTAAAGGAGGAAAGAGTGCTAGCGAGATGGAAAGGTTGAGGGAGCAAATAGTTTAACCACCTAAAATGTGGCTTGGCCAAGAGGCTAGATTCAGATTAGCAGAGATGTCTCGGAGGATTGTGAAGCTGGAGAGGTTTAGTGAGGCAGTGGAGGGATTTACAAACAATCCGTTCTTACAATTGAGGCGTCGTTTGGCCAGGCTGTGAGCAGAGGGTGACAGGGGAAATGGGACTTGGTGTAAATAATGTCTGGGCAGCAGAGTTTAGAATAACCTCAAAGTTCATGGAGAGTAGAATGTGGGGAGCAGACCCGACTGTGTTGGAATTGTCAAACCAAGAGATGATGAAGTCATGAATGAGGTTTTCAGCAGCACATGAACTGAGGCATGAGTGGAGTTGGCCAACATTCCGGAGGGAGAAGCAGGTGGTAGCGGTGACCTGCTGAACCTTTATAATGCTCTGGTTAGGTCCCAACTAGAGTATTACATCCTATCTTGGTCACCACATTTTAGAAAAGGCCTTGAGATGCTGATGAGAATTATCAGAGATGTGGGTTTTAAGTACGGTGTTAGATTTGTTATGACACACTGGACTAGTTTCCGGTCAGTTCCAGCCCCACTTGACCTGGAGTCGCAATGCAATAGAAACTAACACAGCATTCTCAGTAAAATTCAAAGTGTCTGGTCTTTGGCTGCCCAATAGCTGCAGTCATCAGGTTTATTAATAACAATAACTGTGCAGCAAATACATCTGGCTAACTATTACCAAACTCCTAACTCTCTTTCTCCCTCCCCTTTAATTCTCCCCACCATCTATATACACACACAAGACAGAAAAACAGAGCGGAAAGAGGAGTGTAAAGTAATGATAATTGAAAGATAAGAGTCTTTGTTTCAATGGACATCTTCCAGTCCACCTATCTTCAATCTTCAGTTGGAGGTTTTTGTTTTCAGTCTGTAATGGTTTTTACTGGAGATTCATCCAGGTCTCAAGACTTCTCTGCAGGTTCAGAAAAACAGCAGATAGGCAGTATTTCTGGACAGACAGACACTCGCAGCTGCTCCTCTCAGCGTCCAGGATCTGACTGTCCTTTCTTGGTTCTCTGGACACCACCCCACTTGGTTGCATAGGAACATAGGAATTAGGAGCAGAAGTGGGCAATTCAGCCCTTCAAGCCTGCTCCGCCATTCAATCAGATCATGGCTGATCTCTTCCTGGTCTCAAATCCACCTCCCTATCCCTTCCCATAATTCTTTAACCTGGTTTTTTTTAGCAGAAGTATAACCTATCTTCTTGAAAAACCTTAATGACTCAGATTCCACCGCACAATGGCAGGACCCAATCACCACCTGTTGCCGCAGAATACAGCCGTTGGCCAATTCCCTGGCCAGCAGCCAGCCAATCAAACTACATTCCTCCAAACGGGTGCCATAAAGTCTTGAGCTTTTCTGTTCAGAAGCTAAATCTCCATAGCACAATATTCCGTTCGAACTTTAGGTTCCTCAATCCCTCTGCTCGACTTCAAAAGGTACATGTCCATGAAATATCCATTGATCAAAGTGATAACCAATAAACAAAAGAAGTGGGAAATAAGGGAATCAACAGGAAGGGCCCTGAGGGTTTGGAAAGGCTGGGGTTGATCATTTGGTAGCGGTGTACAATATTATGACAGGTTTAGATAAGGAGAAACTTTTGCTTATTAGAAAATGAGTAGGGGATACAGATTTAAGATTTTAGGCGAGCGATGCAGGGGGAATGTGCAGTGATGACCTGGAATTCCCTGCCTACAAGACTGTTAGAAGCAGAAACAATCTATGATTACAGAAGGAAACTGGGTGAGCACTTGCAAGACTCCGGGGATTGAACAGGTGAGTGAGACTGACTCTGTGATGTGGGCAAGTGTTTGAAAGGTCATTTTGGAGTCAAATGTGACGCTGGGTTTTCAAACAGCCTGGTTCAACTTCGGACAGTTGCTAAGGAAAAGTCGGCAATGGAATTTGTGTGGGGACCGAAGAGCGTGACTGTGGTCTTCCCAGCTTTTAGTTTGAAAACATTTCTGCTTGTACAGTGCTGGATGCCAGTTCGACAGTGGAGTGGTCAAGGGAGGTGCTTCTGCTGTTGTATACGTCAGTTCTCAAGCATTTTGGTTGAAGGATACTTCTTTGAATGGATTTGTAATCACTGATCCATCCTATCTCACCCAAGTTGCAATTCTTATTGAGTATTATATTGTTGCATGTAAGCAGTGTTTTAATAATACTTTTAATAAAACATTTAATTACTTACAGATATCTTGAGGTGGGTGAGCCCGCTACTCATTGTATTCTGTTTATCCTTGGTGGGATGTTTGACATGTGCACTTATAAAATCATTCTTGGCACTCCACTTGCCCCAATCCTGCCTCTGATCGCTGCTTGTTTGCTAACACGCTACCCTTGACGACGATGCCCTGCCATATTATTTCAGAGGTCCCTGGAAAGTTTGAGATCTCACTTTATGTATGTGAGTGTTGTCAATCAGCAGTATATGTGGCATGAAACTCTGTTTCTATTTCAGTTGTCCCCATGGATTACAAAATTAGATTTGACAGGCCTTGGGGGAAGAGTGGGCTGGGAATTCCCACTGTTCTCGGTCCCATGCACCCATATGTTTGCTTCCTTGGCCTGGTCTATAAACCAGGTTTCTGGGCAACATGGGAGGTAACACACCTGCTGGCAGCCCATTTATCTTCAGGAACATTGCTGCTGTTGGGGAAATTACTTGTCCCTGCTCAGTTGTACACCTCTCACTACCTGGGCCAGTCTGCACACTCAACACCGTCCTTATCTGTAGTGGAGCGTTCACTGCGGTAAATAAAAGAATCATGTTTAGTGGAAGCATCATCAGGTGCTTAATTAGTTTTTGAACAAGCGGTTTGATACTTGTTATGCTAAAATGCTCGGTGGAGCATTTTAAACCTTATATTAGAAATGAACACAACAGGATGTCCTTGCAAGTAGTGTATTAAAATAAGAAGGAATAAAATAACAGAGTGAATATTAACACCCTGCGAGCCAATGAGTTAAAAGCAGCGTGAGACTTGTATTTTCTTCATCTGGAGGCCCTGAACGCGTGACGAAACTACAAAAAGCAACGTTTCTCAAGTGCGGCAGGATTATTTCTCCAACAAAAGGCAGTGATTGGAAGATAATTACATAATAATCTTTATTAGTGTCAGGAGGGTCAGTAATATCCATGATGATTGACAAAAGAACCAGAAGGAAAAAGATTTATTTTACGCATTAAGTTAATGCAATCTGTAATAGCTGCTTTAAGAGCAGGTGGGAGCAGATTCAATAGTAATTTTAAGTGGGACTTGGATAAATGCTTCTTCATAGAATTATACAGCACAGAAGTTTTACAACACCAGGTTAAAGTCCAACAGGTTAGTTTCAAACACTAGCTTTCGGAACACTGCACCTTCCTCAGGTGAATAAAGAGGTATGTTCCAGAAACATATATATATATAGACACAATTCAAAGATGCAAGACAATGCTTAGAATACGAGCATTTGCAGGTAATTAAATCTTTACAGATCCAGAGATAGGGATAATCCCAGGTTAAAGAGGTGTGAATTGTCTCAAGCCAGGACAGTTGGTAGGATTTTGCAAGCCCAGGCCAGATGGTGGGGGATGAATGTAATGCGACATCAATCCCAGGTCCCGGTTGAGGCCGTACTCGTGTGCGGAACTTGGCTATAGGTTTCTGCTCGGTGATTCTGCGTTGTCGCATGACCTGAAGGCCGCCTTGGAGAACGCTTACCTGGAGATCAGAGGCTGAATGCCCTTGACTACTGAAGTGTTCCCCGACTGGAAGGGAATATTCCTGGCCGGTGATTGTCGCGCGATGCCCGTTCATTCGTTGTCGCAGCGTCTGCATGGTTTCGCCAATGTACCACGCTTCGGGACATCCTTTCCTGCGTATGAGATAGACAACGTTGGCCGAGTCGCCTTTGAATTTGTCTATATATATATATATATATGTTTCTGGAACATACCTCTCCATTCACCTGAGGAAAGAGCAGTGCTCCGAAAGCTAGTGATTCGATAGAAACCTGTTGGACTTTAACCTGGTGTTGTAAAACTTCTTACTGTGCTCACCCCGGTTCAACGCCGGCATCTCCACGTCATAGAATTATACAGCACAGAAGGAGGCCACTCACCTCTTTGTACCTAAGTCGACTCTGAAAGCGCAACCCAAATTGACCTACACTCTTCTCTTGTAGCTTTGCCAATTTTTCTCCTTCAATTAATAATCCAATTTCCATTTGGAAGTTATGAAATGTTATTTGGACGAATTAAAATTCAGGGGTAATGTCCAGTTTTTAAAATCCAATTGATTTCTCTTCACTGCAGGAGCTTACTTACTGGTGCCGATTTGCACCTCGCTTACGGCAGACGTTATGGCTTGATTGGTCGGAATGGCTTGGGGAAAACTACACTGCTGAAGATGATGTCGGCTCGGAGTCTCCGCATCCCTTCGCACATCAGCATCTTGCATGTGGAGCAGGAAGTGGTGGGCGATGAAACACGGGCGCTCCAGAGTGTGCTTGAGTGTGACACAGTGCGGGAAGGTCTGTTGAAGGCAGAGAAAGAACTGACAGCAAAGCTGAACAGTGGTGTGTAAGTAATGACCCGCAGAAAGTAGGTGTGAGGACTCTGTAAACGTGCAGCACTCAGTTCAGCACGCAGCTGGGCTTCTGTCTGAACTAGTCTGCTAATGATGGAGGGTGCTCCCCCGATCCAGCCTCATAGCCCACGTGTTGGGCTATTTATTTTTATATTTCCGAAGTCTTTTTCTTCAGATCCAAAGTCTCAACACTCTTGTAGGTGAGTTCTCAGCCCTGATGGACCAGTGTGCGCTTTTAACATACCCACTGCCTCTTTAATTTGATATTTATGAAGAACCTGCATTTCTGTAGTGCCTTTCATGGGTTCAGCATATTCCATAGTGCTCTAAACCGGTTAACTACTTGAGAATTATGGTCCCGATCTTGTTCTAGGAAATGTGGCAGCTATTTTTAAATGTATTAATTCATAGGATGTCATACGTCGCTGGTTAGGTCAGCGTTTATTGCCCATCCCTAATGAAATGAAATGAAAATGAAATGAAAATCGCTTATTGTCACGAGTAGGCTTCAAATGAAGTTACTGTGAAAAGCCCCTAGTCGCCACATTCCGGCACATGTCCGGGAAAGTTGGTACGGTGTTGGTGGTGAGCCAACTGCTTGAATTTGTAAGCAGCAATGAGCCACTGGTTTAATGTTTCATCCAAAAGCCATATCTCTGACTTGGCAGTGCTCCCTCAGTATGATGTCACCCGTGCCTCAGTGATAGTACTCTTGATTCAGAGGTTAATAGATTGTGAATTTCAATCTCGCTCCAGGGACTTGAGAACAAATTGTAGACTGTGTTGCCGTGTAAGTCCTAGTGGAGAGAAACGGGCAAAGAAAAATACCTCACCTTTGAGTTAGTAATGTTGGAGGTTCAAACTGTAAGCTGCAAATATAACTATTCTTGTGACTTTCTCTTACAGGAGTGATGGTACAGAGAGCGGCAGGCTAACAGAAATTTACACAAAGTTGGAAGAGATCGAGGCAGACAAAGCTCCAGCTAGGTCCGTTTCTAATGAATCCTTTGCAAATGCCATTTCTTTCAAAGCTTGGGAGGTAATGTGTGAAGGTACATCGAATTTGAAGGAAAGTTCCTGCCAAGGGAGCAGTAAGAACCTCTGACCCGTGACCTTGAAAGTTATGAAACTCGACCATTATTTCTATGACCCAAAGAGCCAGCTGAGAAATGTGTGTGTTGGATGATAAATGAGAATGGAATTGGAATTAACTCCCCCTGTCTACCTGGGCACCCTCCCCAAGTCAGATAGCCGACTAACACTGCATGTGAAGACCAGGCGGGTCGCAGTAGCAGAAGAGGCTATTTGTGAGTCCGGGATTTGACACCTTTGAGTGAGTGGTGAAGCAGCAAATGAGACTGTACGGTGGAAAATACAAACAGGATGGGGCCAAAAGCCTTTTATACTGTTCAAACCGATTATAGCTGAAATGTACCTCACCACTGCATTTATTCACTTTAGCTCCATATCACTTGACACCCTTACTCAACAAAAATATATCTAAACTACAAACTCTAGTCACTCCCCAGCTTTTTGCGGTAAACATCTAGATACCTCCTATTTCCCCTCCTATTACAATCCCAGACTAGACTCCAACAGTGGTTCGGATACAGGACAAATATTTTGTAAAACTGTGATGAAAGGATACTTCACTCCAGGAGTGATTGGACGAAGAAATAGGGATGTTATTTTGAAACACATTTTATTACCAATATAATTAAAATCTTTAACTTCACACAAGAAAATAACTTACAATTACTCCTTAAACAAACTATTCAATGCAGTGAATACAATATCTTTAACTGCTATCTTTATTTCCACTCAAAAAACAAGAAACTATCTCAGCTCTCAATCCACTTCAGCTGCCAATGGCACATAGGAATACTTGCTTTACAGAGATGTACATACTTTGGTTCTGTCTTCACAAATGAAGACACAAATAAGATAACAGAAATGCTGGGGAATGCAGGGTTTAGTGAGAGGGAGGAATTGGAGGTGATCAATATCGCAGAGAAAAGGTGTTGGGGAAACTGATAGGTTTGATGGCTGATAAATCTCCAGGGCCTGGTAACCTACAGCCCAGGGCACTGAAGGAGGTGGCTCTAGAAATAGTGGATGCATTGGTGGTCATCTTCCAGGATTCTATAGACTGCTGCAGATTAGAGGGTGGCTAATGTAACTCCACTATTTGAAAAGGGAGGCAGAGAGCAGGGAATTACAAATCAGTAAACCTGACATAAGTAGTGGGGAAAATTCTAGAATCCATTAGCAAAGATTTTATACCAGAGTACTTGGAAAACAGTGGCAGGATTGGAGCCAGTCAGCATGGATTTATGAAGGGGAAATCATGCTCGACAAATCTACTGGAATTCTTTGAGGATGCAACTAGTAGAATTGATGAAGGGGAGCCAGTTGATGTGATTTATTTGGACTTTCAGAAGGCTTTTGACAAAGTCCCGCATAAAAGATTAGCGTGTAAAATTAAAGCACGTGGGATTGGGGGTAATGTATTGAGATGGACAGAAAACTGGTTGGCAGACATAAACAAAGAGTAGGAATTAACAAATCTTTTTCAAATGGGCAGGCAGTGACGAGTGGGGTGCCACAAGGATCGGTGCTAGGACTCCAGCTATTCACAATATATATTAATGATTTAGATGCGGTAACAAAATGTAATATCTCCAAATTTTCAGATGATACCAAGTTGGGTGGGACGGTAAACTGTGACGAGGATGCAGAGATGCTTCAGTGTGATTTGGACAAGTTGAGTGAGTGGGCAAATGAATGGCAGATGCAGAATAATTTGGATAAATGCGAGGTTATCCACTTTGGTAAAAAACACAAAAGGGCAGAGTATTATCTGAATGGCCACATATTAGGAGAGGGGAACTTGCATCGAGACCTGGGTGTCCTCATACACCAGTCACTGAAGGTAAGTATGCAGGTGCAGCAGGCAGTAAAGAAGACTAATGGTATGCTGGCCTTCATTGAGAGAGGATTCAAATACAGGAGCAGGGAAGTCTTGCTGCAATTATACAGGGCCTTGGTGAGGCCACACCTGGAATATTGTGTGCAGTTTTGGTCTCCTTATTTGAGGAAGGCACTCATAGGCGAATTAGACTTTTTCTACCTGTCCACTAGCCTGTATTAAGGTGGACGCAATTCTGCAGGTCCTCGCCATTCCTCTAGTAATTGTGGAAATGTTGCAATAGCAGAGATGTCACCTATTGAATAGGACATTGAAAATACTTGTCTCCTATATAGGAACGTAGCAAACCTGCTCTGCTATTCGATATGATCATGGCTGATCACCAACCTCAAAACCTTTTTTCCCCACACTATCTCATATCCTTTGTTGTTGCTATTTAGAAATCTGTCAATCTCTGCCTTAAACATACTCAATGAATGAGTATCCACAGCCCTCTGAGGTAGAGAATTCCAAAGATTCACAGCCCTCTGAGTAAAAAAGATTCACCTCAACTCAATCCTAAGTAGCTTCCCCTTATTTGAAATAGTACTGGTTATACGCCCACCAACCAGGGGAAACATTTTACCTGCATCTACCCTTCAGTATTCCTTTCAGTATTTTGTACATGTCATTGAGATCACCTCTCATTTGTCTAAACTTGAGAGAATGCAGGCCCAGTTTGCCCAATTTCTCTTCATAGGACAGTCCCGTCATTCCGGGAACATGGCTTGTGTACCTTTGTTACACTCTCAGACAAAATATCCTTCCTTGGGTAAGGTGGCCAAAACTGCACACAGTACTCTCACTTGAGGTTCTGTACAATTCAAGCAAGACCTCACCACTCCTGTACTCCATCCATTAACAAAAACATCCATTAACCATTGTTCCTGTGATAATGGCTAACCTACCTTTAGCGTACCTAATTGTTTGCAGTGCCGGTATGTTAACTTTTCAGTGACTTATTGATAGGACATCCATGCCCTTTTTGTATGTCTACACTTTATAATCTATTACCATTTCAGAAATAGCCTGCACATCTGTTCCTCCACCAAAGTGCATGACCTCTCATTTTTCCTCATTATATTCCATCTGCCATGTTCTTGCCCACTCACTTAGTCTGTCCAAATCCCCTTGAAGCTGCTATGCACCTTCCTCACAACACACATTTCCATCCGGCGTTGTGTGATCCGCAAACATGAGAATATTACATTGGTCCCCACGTCAAATCATTGATATGTATTGTGAAAAGCTGGGGCCCCAAGTACTGATTCTTGCGGTACTCCATGCTCACAGCCCACCTACTCGAGAATGAACCGTTTATTTCTTCTCATTTCTGAAATGGGACTGGAACCACACCTTCTGACTCAAAATGTGAGAGTGCTGCCCATTGAGCCATGGCTAACATTCTTTTTTTTTTCAATTTAGAGTACCCAATTATTTTTTTTCCCAATTAAGGAGCAATTTTAATGTGGCCAATCCACCTAACCTGCACATCTTTGGGTTTTGGGGGTGAAACCCACACAAACACGGGGAGAATGTGCAAAACATTCCAAATTCTCTCAACTCTGTGAAGTGTGGATACGATGCCAGCACTGTGGGTTAATGTTCCGATGTCAATACAAGTGTTTCTTGGTGGATTTGGTTTTTTTGGAACTGATCTGCAGGTGTAACTTGGTGTTCTACTTGGGGTAGTGATTTATGTTTCAGTGAAGCTTTCTGTTCGAGACTTGTACAATGTTGGAGCAATCCTGTTTTCCAGGACAATATGTTGACCCATTTCAATATTCAGTGTAATTGAGAATGTTGGAAGTGTTTAGGGAGTCTTAACATAATTTGGCTGTTTGGATTGCAATGTTTAGAGAGTTGGCGTTGCCAAATTGTTTTGCCTGAAACCGTGGAAAAAAATCATTTTATTGCCCTTCACCTTTTCCCATGAAATTTATTGGATATGTTTGCCCCACCTGTACGTTCTCCTGCTTTCACCTCACTCGCAACCATTCTAGGACAATAATCTATCTCTGTCTGATGGTCTTTCTCCCTCTTTTTAGAGCCTCGGTTATTCTGGCTGGTTTGGGTTTCAGTTCCAAGATGCAACAACAGATGACCAGGTGAGATGCTGCACATAAATCCCTTGTGAGCCAGCTGCTGATGAATATTTGTAGTGGGAAGTCATGCAAACAGTATCATCAGTGAAGACAAGCATCGCAAACTTTATAGTATCAGAACAGAATCAGTGCTGGTCTCTGTCTAAGTTAATTATTGCCTATTTAAATGTCCAATGCAACCTTTTCCCTGTTTTGCTTAATCACACAGCAATTCTGTAGTAACCCGTTCGACAAAGTAAAATGAAAGATTTGCATTTCTGTAACCCTTTTCATGATCTCAGGACATCTGAAGTACTTTACAATTCAAAGATTCTAATCATGTGTAATGTACTGCCAGAATTGCGAGAGATTTAAATTTTGATACTCGGTCACAACAAATCTTTATTGGCACATAACAGTATCTGAGTAGTAACTTGTAGTTAAAAATGATTATTTATCATAAGTTAGGTTACTAAACAGAATGATGCATGTTTGAGGCTTGTTGATCTTTAGGTAGATTGATGTTGGGTTCCTGCCATTGTTAAATCCACTCTTGCAAGTGAGGTGTCACCTTGTCTTCTAACTCTGTACTGTTCCTTAAAATCCCTTCTCCAGTTTCCTGGAGCATATCCAATGGATCGAATCAGTCTTTTCCACATAGGGCCCTTTGCTCTGTTGAGCCCCTCTGTACTGTAGATATCCCACTTCCCTTTGTCCCATTGAATGTCTTGCAGAGGCATCCTGTTTTTTCAGTTCTCCACCGTCCTGTTCTACCCAGTTCAGCGGCCACCACACTGACCTGTGTACAATTTGGCAATTTGGCAGAAACAGTGGCAGTTACCACTCCAATCTGCAAACTTTTATAATCGTAAACCATCTTGCAGAAAAGTAATTATTTTGATATTCCATGACATTTTGCAACTTTTGCAGTTTAGCTTAAACTTGCTGTTAAATACCCATGATTGGAAATTAATAGCTGTTAGAGGAGAAAGCTTATTCTGTCCATTATTACATTTATTACATTAATTCATTGGCAATTGCTAATATCTGTAAAAGATCAATGTGACTATTAGTCACAAGTACTTCTGAGACCACAGTCCTTTTTGGGTCTGTTCAAATATGTATTTTATATTGTAAAATTACTCAAAACGAATACATTTCTTGAACCTTTAAAGACATAGTCTACTCCTTACAACAGTATATCAGCAAATTAATCAGTATTAGTCAATTAATCCCTGTTCAGGGTGGCACGGTGGCGCGGTTGTTAACACTGCTGCCTCACCGCGGCGAGGACCTGGATTTGATCCCGCCCCCCCCTGTCCCTGTGGAGTTTGAACATTCTCCCGTGGTTACATGGGTCTCACCCCCACAACCTAACGATATGCAGAGTAGGTGGATTGGCCACGCTAAATTGGCCCTTCATTGGAAACATTAAAAAATATATATTAATCCATGATCTTTGAGCACAAAACGTTAAATGACTCTTTCCTCAAAGTTCCTTCAAATTATTAGTAGATTTCATTTCACTTGTGCAGTTCTGTCCTTTTTAATTATTGTGAAGTTATTGTCTTCTAACTCTGTACTGTTCCTTAAAATCCCTTCTCCAGTTTCCTGGAGCATAGCACCCAATGGGTCGAATCAGTCTGTTCCACAAAGGTCCTTTGCTCTGCTGAGCCCCTCTATACTGTAGATATCTCACTTCCCTTTGTCCCATTGAACTTTTCCTTTGATGTCCCAGTGTTAACTTTGTGTTTCTTACAGAGAGTTCTCTGGAGGCTGGAGGATGAGGCTGGCTTTGGCCAGGGCACTGTTTGCCAAGTAAGTGGTTGATTTATTATGGTCCCCAGTTTGTGTTTGTTTTAAAGCCAGACAGCCAGCTAGTTTGAGCGTATCGAGCATTGAACAGGGCTGTGAAAGAAAGGCAGGTCAATTGATTTAAGGTACAGACAAGCCTTGATCTCATTTGAATAACTGAATGGTCTACACCTGTTCATGAGTTATCCTTAAGCTAGCTTCAATTTAGGGTCATTTTAAACTAATTTTCTTATGACCAGATTTGTTTATGATGTCAGCCGAAGTTTGATCTTGGGAATGAACTCAAAGAACAAAGCTTTCCAAATGCACTATGAAATGAGTTGTATCTAAGCTTCAAATGCTAAAATATAGAACAGTGCAGTACAGGAAAAGGCTATTTAGCCCATCGATTCTTTGTCAGCACTTTTGAAGAGCTATCCATCAGTCCAGTTCCCAAATTCCTTTCCCGTATCCGTACCTTTTTCCTCCACCAAGTGTTTGTCCAGTTGCCTTTAGAAAACCACAATGGAATCTATAACCACCACTATCCGATCAGGCAGTGCATTCCAAATCCTAACCACTCAATTATATAAATATGTTTCACCTCATGTCACCTCTGGTTCTTTTTTGCCAATGATGTTGAATCTGGTTGCTCTGTTATTGCTCCTTCAGCCATTAGAAACCATTTATTTATTTGCTTTACTGAAACCTTTCATAATTTTAAACACCTCTGTCAAATCTCCACTTTGTTCTCTTTGGAGCAAAGAGAACAATCTGAGTTTTTTCAGTCTGTCCGTGCAATACTAATCCCTCATCCTTGGTACCATTCGAGTAAATCTCTTCTTTACCCTTTCCAAAGCCTCGCACCCTTCCTGAAGTGTGATCCTTCGAATTGAGCACCATACTGCAGCTAGAGCCAGGTTATTATTTTCTATAGGTTTAGCATAACATCCTGGCCTTTGTATTCAAGACCTCTGTAAAATGCAGGTTCTCGTGCATTTTTTAATAAATATTTTTATTGATCGTTTGTCATTTTATACAAATCGCAACCCCAATAACATGAATAACAACAATAGCAATGTAAAAACAAATAGAAAGAGGAAAACAACATTTCCCCCCTCCACCCAAAATTAGCCCAGCAACAAAGTCCAACAAATAGCAATGTGATAATGATCAAATCATCTGTTTTTTTGGCGTTGAGTGACTGATAGATATTGACGAGGGAACCAAGCATATCTTCCTGCTCTTCCACCTGAGGAAGGAGCTGTGCTCCGAAGGCTAGTGATTTGACACAAACCTGTTGGACTTTAACCTGGTGTTGTAAGACTTCTTACTGTGCTCACCCAATCCAACGCCGATTTTGGGTGGAGGGGGGAAATGTTGTTTTCCACATCACAAGAACTTGGAGCAGGAGTAGGCCATCTGGCCCCTCGAGCCTGCTCCGCCATTCAATGAGATCATGGCTGATCATTTGTGGTCTCAGCTCCACTTTCCGGCCCGAACACCATAACCCTTAATCCCCTTATTCTTCAAAAAACGATCTATCTTTATCTTAAAAACATTTAATGAAGGAGCCTCAATTGCTTCACTGGGCAAGGAACCCACTTCACAACCCTTTGGGTGAAGAAGTTCCTCCTAAGCTCAGTCCTAAATCTACTTCCCCTTATTTTGAGGCTCTGCCCTCTAGTTCTGCTTTCACCCACCAGTGGAAACAACCTGCTCACATCTAGATAGAGAAATACAGCACAGAACAGGCCCTTCGGCCCACGATGTTGCGCCGAACTTTTGTCCTAGGTTAATCATAGAATTTTGGACAATTTGTCATGGCCAATCCACCCAACCTGCACATCTTTGGACTGTGGGAGGAAACCGGAGCACCCGGAGGAAACCCACGCAGTCACGGGGAGGATGTGCAGACTCCACACAGACAGTGACCCAAGTCGAAATCGAACTTGGGACCCTGGAGCTGTGAAGCAATTGTGCTATCCACAATGCTACCGTGCTGCCCTTAAGAAGTTAACCTACACTCCCTTATTCTACCCTAATCCAAGTACCTATCCAATAGCCGCTTGAAGGTCCATAAATTTTCCGACTCAACTACTACCACAGGCAGTGCATTCCATGCCCCCACTACTCTCTGGGTAAAGAACCTACCTCTGACATCCCCTCTATATCTTCCACCATTTATCTTAAATTTATGTCCCCTTGTAATGGTGTGTTCCACCCGGGGAAAAAGTCTCTGACTGTCTACTCTATCTATTCCCCTGATCATCTTATAAACCTCTATCAAGTCGCCCCTCATCCTTCTCCGTTCTAATGAGAAAAGGCCTAACACCCTCAATCTTTCCTCGTATGACCTACTCTCCATTCCAGGCAACATCCTGGTAAATCTCCTTTGCACCTTTTCCAAAGCTTCCACATCCTTCCTAAAATGAGGTGACCAGAACTGCACACAGTACTCCAAATGTGGCCTGACCAAGGTTTTGTACAGCTGCATCATCACCTCACGGCTCTTAAATTCAATCCCTCTGCTAATGAACGCTAGCACACCATAGGCCTTCTTCACAGCTCTATCCACTTGAGTGGCAACTTTCAAAGAACAATGAACATAGACCCCAAGATCTCTCTGCTCCTCCACATTGCCAAGAACCCTACCATTAACCCTGTATTCCGCATTCAGATTTGTCCTTCCAAAATGGACAACCTCACACTTGTCAGGGTTAAACTCCATCTGCCACTTCTCAGCCCAGCTCTGCATTCTATCTATGTCTCTTTGAAGCCGACAACAGCCCTCCTCACTATCCACAACTCCACCAATCTTCGTATCATCTGCAAATTTACTGACCCACCCTTCAACTCCCTCATCCAAGTCGTTAATGAAAATCACAAACAGCAGAGGACCCAGAACTGATCCCTGCGGTACGCCACTGATAACTGGGCTCCAGGCTGAATATTTGCCATCCACCACAACTCTCTGTCTTCTATCGGTTAGCCAGTTTGTTATCCAACTGGCCAAATTTCCCACTATCCCATGCCTCCTTACTTTCTGCATAAGCCTACCATGGGGAACCTTATCAAATGCCTTACTAAAATCCATGTACACTACATCCACTGCTTTACCTTCATCCACATGCTTGGTCACCTCCTCAAAGAATTCAATAAGACTTGTAAGGCAAGACCTACCCCTCACAAATCCGTGCTGACTATCCCTAATCAAGCAATGCCTTTCCAGATGCTCAGAAATCCTATCCCTCAGTACCCTTTCCATTACTTTGCCTACCACCGAAGTAAGACTAACTGGCCTGTAATTCCCAGGGTTATCCCTATTCCCTTTTTTGAACAGGGGCACGACATTCGCCACTCTCCAATCCTCTGGTACCACCCCTGTTGACAGCGAGGACGAAAAGATCATTGCCAACGGCTCTGCAATTTCATTTCTTGCTTCCCAGAGAATCCTTGGATATATCCCGTCAGGCCCGGGGGACTTGTCTATCCTCAAGTTTTTCAAAACGCGCAACACATCTTCCTTCCTGACAAGTATCTCCTCAAGCTTATCAGTCTGCTTCACGCTGTCCTCTCCAACAATATGGCCCCTCTCATTTGTAAATACTGAAGAAAAATACTTGTTCAAGACCTCTCCTATCTCTTCAGACTCAATACACAATCTCCCGCTACTTTCCTTAATCGGACCTACTCTCACTCTAGTCATTCTCATATTTCTCACGTATGTGTAAAAGGCCTTGGGGTTTTCCTTGATCCTACCCGCCAAAGATTTTTCATGCCCTCTCTTAGCTCTCCTAATCCCTTTCTTCAGTTCCCTCCTGGCTATCTTGTATCCCTCCAGCGCACTGTCTGAACCTTGTTTCTTCAGCCTTACATAAGTCTCCTTCTTCCTCTTAACAAGACATTCAACCTCTCTTGTCAACCATGGTTCCCTCACTCGACCATCTCTTCCCTGCCTGACAGGGACATACATATCAAAGACACGCAGTACCTGATCCTTGAACAAGTTCCACATTTCACTTGTGTCCTTCCCTGACAGCCTATGTTCCCAACTCCTGCACTTCAATTCTTGTCTGACAGCATTGTATTTACCCTTCCCCCAATTATAAACCTTGCCCTGTTGCTCGCACCTATCCCTCTCCATTACTAAAGTGAAAGTCAGAGAATTGTGGTCACTACCTCCAAAATGCTCCCCCACTAACAAATCTATCACCTGCCCTGGTTCATTACCAAGTACTAAATCCAATATGGCCTCCCCTCTGGTCGGACAATCTACATACTGTGTTAGAAAAGCTTCCTGGACACACTGCACAAACACTACCCCATCCAAACTATTTGATCTAAAGAGTTTCCACTCAATGTTTGGGAAGTTGAAGTCGCCCATGACTACTACCCTGTGACTTCTGCACCTTTCCAGAATCTGTTTCCCAATCTGTTCCTCCACATCTCTGCTGCTATTGGGGGGCCTATAGAACACTCCCAACAAGGTGACTGCTCCTTTCCTATTTCTAACTTCAACCCATATTACCTCAGTAGGCAGATCCCCCTCGAACTGCCTTTCTGCAGCTGTTATACTATCTCTAATTAACAATGCCACCCCCCCACCTCTTTTACCATCCTCCCTAATCTTGTTGAAACATCTATAACCAGGGACCTCCAACAACCATTTCTGCCCCTCTTCTATCCAAGTTTCCGTGATGGCCACCACATCGTAGTCCCAAGTACCGATCCATGCATTAAGTTCACCCACCTTATTCCTGATGCTTCTTGCATTAAAGTATACACACTTCAACCCATCTCCTTGCCTGCATATCCTATCTATTCCCTTCATAATTTTAAATGTTTCTATAAGATCCCCCCTCATCCTTCTAAATTCCAACGAGTACAGTCCCACTCAGCCTCCTCATAATCCAACCCCTTCAGCTCTGGGATTAACCTAGTGAATCTCCTCTGATCACCCTCCAGCGCCAGTACGTCCTTTCTCAGGTAAGGAGACCAAAACTCAACACAATACTCCAAGTGTGGCCTCACTAACACCTTGTACAATTACAACATAACCTCCCTAGTCTTAAACTCCATCCCTCTCGTAATGAAGAACAAAACTCCATTTGCCGCCTTAATCACCTGCTGGACCTGTAAACCAACTTTTTGCGACTCATGCACTAGCACACCCAGGTCTCTCTGCACAGCAGCATGTTTTAATATTTTATCATTTAAATAATAATCCCTTTTGCTATTATTCCTACCAAAATGGATAACCTCACATTTGTCAACATTGTATTCCATCTGCCAGACCCTAGCCCATTCACTTAACCTATCCAAATCCCTCTGCAGACTTCTGGTATCCTCTGCACTTTTTGCTTTACCACTCATCTTAGTGTTGTCTGCAAACTTGGACACATTGCACTTGGTCCCCAACTCCAAATCATCTATTTAAATTGTGGGCCCAATACTGATCCCGAGGGAAACCACTAGCTACTGATTGCCAACCAGAGAAACACCCATTAATCCCCACTCTTTGCTTTCTATTAATTAACCAATCCTCTATCCATGCTACTACTTTACCCTTAATGCCATGCATCTTTATCTTATGCAGCAACCTTTTGTGTGGCACCTTGTCAAAGGCATTCTGGAAATTCAAGTATACCACATCCATTGGCTCCCCATTATCTACCACACTGGTAATGTCATCAAAAAATTCCACTAAATTAGTTAGGCACGACGTGCCCTTTATGAACCCATGCTGCGTCTGCCCAATGGGACAATTTCCATCCAGGTGGCTCGCTATTTCTTCCTAGATGATAGATTCCAGCATCTTCCCTACTGCCGAAGTTAAGGTAACTGGCCTATAATTACCCGCTTTCTGCCTACCTCCTTTTTTAAACAGCGGTGTCACATTTGCTAATTTCCAATCCGTCTGGACCACCCCAGAGTCTAGTGAATTTTCGGTAAATTATCACGAGTGCATTTGCAATTTCCCTAGCCATCTCTTTTAGCACTCTGGGATGCATTCCATCATGGCCCAAACAGCTTAAGATGAGGCATAAAAACAAAATTTTATATTAGAACATATATGAGAGCTCTGAAGACGGCTCTACCGTTCTGACCAAGGCAATCTGATTGTGGCCTCGCCTCCACTTTCCTGTCTACCCCTGAAACACTTTGACTCCTTTGTCAATCACAAACCCACCAAACTCTACCATTAAAATATTCAAATGACCCTGCATTCACTGCTTTCTGGGAAGAGAATGCCCTCCTGACACTTTATGTTTCTACTTATCTTTGTGTGCAACCCGTACATTTGATCCCTTCATCCAAATGATTGATGTAGATTGTAAATAGTTGGGACCCCAGCACTGATA
This sequence comes from Scyliorhinus canicula, assembly GCF_902713615.1. NCBI lineage: Eukaryota > Metazoa > Chordata > Chondrichthyes > Carcharhiniformes > Scyliorhinidae > Scyliorhinus > Scyliorhinus canicula. The sequence continues at coordinate 159,489,902 of NC_052158.1, read as the reverse complement.
CCTGTGGCACTCCACTGGCAAAACTTTACCAACCTGAAAATTGCCCATTTATCCCTACTCTCTGCTGATGAACTTTGAAAATAAAATATTTATTCTCCCCCAAATTAACGATATTACACCAGGCAAAAAGGTTGGAAAGCTAACATAGCCTCCAGCAGTAGAACATAGTTTGAGCTTTGTGCTGCCGCATGACACACAAATAAGCACTATCATGGATCCTTGTGATCTGGCATTATGTATTTTAATAGTTTACTCAATACTTCAAGCTCACTCTGCCTTTTTTTACATTTCTATGCTTTTGTTCACTGCCTGGAGGTGCTGAATCCTGCGTATTTGTCAGCTGTGGGGTATTGAGGAGAGGTTTGGCTCCTCCACTGGTTGTCAGGTTGAGATCAGAACATAGAACATTTACAGCGCAGTATAGGCCCTTCGGCCCTCGATGTTGCGCCGACCTGTGAAATCCCTCTAAAGCCCATCTACACTATTCCCTTATCATCCATATGCCTATCCAATGACCATTTGAATGCCCTTAGTGTTGGCGAGTCCACTCCTGTTGCAGGCAGGGCATTCCACGCCCGTACTAGTCTCTGAGTAAAGAACCTACCTCTGACATCTGTCCTATATCTATCTCCCCTCAATTTAAAGCTATGTCCCCTCGTGCTAAACATCACCATCCGAGGAAAAAGGCTCTCACTGTCCACCCTATCTAATCCTCTGATCATCTTGTATGCCTCAATTAAGTCACCTCTTAACCTTCTTCTCTCTAATGAAAACAGCCTCAAGTCCCTCAGCCTTCCCTCATAAGATCTTCCTTCCATACCAGGCAACATTCTGGTAAATCTCCTCTGCACCCTTTCCAATGCTTCCACATCCTTCCTATAATGCGGCGACCAGAATTGCACGCAATACTCCAAATGCGGCCGCACCAGAGTTTTGTACAGCTGCAACATGACCTCATGGCTGCGAAACTCAATCCTTCTACCAGTAAAAGCTAACACACCGTACGCCTTCTTAACAACCCTCTCAACCTTGGTGGCAACTTTCGGGGATCTATGTACATGGACACCGAGATCTGTCTGCTCATCCACACTACCAAGAATCTTACTATTAGCCCAGTACTCTGTCTTCCTGTTACTCCTTCCAAAATGAATCACCTCACACTTTTCTGCATTAAACTCCATTTGCCACCTCTCAGCCCAGCTCTGCAGCTTATCTATGTCCGTCTGTAACTTGTAACATCCTTCCGCACTGTCCACAACCCCACCGACTTTAGTGTCATCTGCAAATTTACTCGCCCATCCTTCTACGCCCTCCTCCAGGTCATTTATAAAAATGACAAACAGCAGTGGCCCTAAAACAGATCCTTGTGGTACACCACTAGTAACTGGACTCCAGTCTGAATATTTCCCACCAACCACCACCCTTTGTCTTCTTCCAGCTAGCCAATTTCTGATCCAAACTGCTAAATCACCCTGAATCCCATGCCTCCATATTTTCTGCAATAGCCTACCGTGGGGAACCTTATCAAACACCGGATTCGAATTTGGACCCTACCTTCACTGCGGTGAGCAATTTGATCGAAGAAATGACTGATTATTCTGTGAGATATTATATTCTCTCCCTCTCTCTTTCAGGCCTGATCTTCTATTACTAGATGGTAAGTTGAATTTGATGATATTAGTGTATCACACCCCTCAGCAGGCCTGCAAACACTTGACATTTAATGAATTGGGTTAACTGCTGTTGCCCTCTTATAGTTAGTGTTGTATGAATTTAACTGTCGGTCTATGTCGCCAATGTTTGACGTAGAAATGGCTTAACATCTTGGTTTTTCTAGATACTGTTATATGTCTGATTGAACATTGACGTAAGCTACCATAACAGATGAACACGTGGAGTCCTCATACAGATCTAGCCATTCGTTCCACTTGTGCTGTTAAGTGGCCAGGTCTTGCACACCTCACCTCAAACCTGTTCCTCTGCTTCTTATTGCACTTTTCCCAAGGCGACACATTGACAGCCCTGATCTGAATGAGGTGATGCCAGTATAGATGGTGAGCACTGCCCAGCAGGGTGGTTTCATATGACAGCAGTAGATATAATGGCTTCCTCTTGTTGCTTTCCTGTACAAACCATCCCAGCCACCAAGGAATGAAGGTGCAAATCGCACGACTTCAAAATATCTGACATTTATTGGCCATCCCCAATTGGTCAGATATTCTTTGCAATGGCTTGTTAGACCATTTCAGAGGGCAGTTAAGAGTCAAGCACAGTCTTGCAGGACTGGAACCACTCAGCGGCTCAGACCGGGTGAAGCCAGCAGGGTTCCTTCTTAAATCTAGACAGTCGTGAATGTAACTTCAAGGACAGGAACCTGACACTCTTAAATAGCCCAGACTGTACATAACTCCAATCCCACATGAGGGTTGTCTTTTAATTTTCCTGGCAGTGCCTACCTTGCACACATTTTTGAAAAGTCTTGTGTTCTTGCCGTGTACAATACCCTCTGAGATATTTGTGGTTGAAAAATAAAAGAGCTGGGTGTCCCTATACTTTGTAGTGAGGTATTGTTTGGATGCAGTGTGCAAACCCTGACTAATGTTGCAATAATCATAATTTTTATTAGTCTCACAAGTAGGCTTACATTAACACTGCAATGAAGTTACTGTGAAAATCCCCTAGTCGCCACATTCCGGCGCCTGTTCGGGTACAATTCAGAATGTCCAATTCACCTAACAGCATGTCTTTCGGGACTTGTGGGTGGAAACCGGAGGAAACCCACGCAGACACGAGGAGAACGTGCAGACTCCGCACAGACAGTGACCCAAGCCGGGAATCGAACCTGGGACCCTGGCGCTGTGAAGCAACAGTGCTAACCACTGTGTTTCCGTGCCGCCACTGTGGGGGTAACTTTGTTTTATTTGTGAAATACTTCAGTGATGCCAATAACCTTTACCTAAATAACTTCTCTTGTTCTTAGAACCTACAAACATGTTGGACGTGCGAGCCATCCTGTGGCTGGAAAACTATCTACAGGTGAGTCCTTGCTCTGTTCTAGGAGTGAATGCTACTCCGTTCTTACCACCCTCCAGCATACCTGGAGTATACTGTGTTGAAAATAAAATGCTGCAATCTTTATGATTAAGAACTCCTTAAAACAAAGTTTAATCAGGATAGAATATGGGAGATGTGACGAATGGAAGATTTTGGGAATATTTTCTAAATATTTGTAGCGAGGTATTGTTTGGATGCAGTGTGCAAGCCCTGACTAACGTTCAATAATCATAATAATCTTTATAATCTAAAAGCCTGGTGTCATAGTGTGTTTGACTGCAGTGGTCATGTTTAAATAAAGAATCCTGTTTTGCAGGGCCTAGGAGCTTTTAACAGCTGAAGGTGAAATTGACCAGAGGAATGTGTTTTTCAGTCTGGGCTAAAGCACTGTGGTTTGCCTGGAGAAAGTCCCTGGCGAGTTAATTTGCTTTTGAGCTTGGGGAGATGATGTCATTGCTGGGTGGAGCTAAGGGATTCAGAGGGACATTTTGAGAAAGCTTTGGAGATAAGTTGAATCCGATCTGTCTGCTACTCGAGTCCACAATTCTCTCACAGGAAGATAGTTGTAATAAGAGTAATAATATTTAAAGCAGAGCAGTCTTGTCTGAGGACAAAGATGAAGTTAAAACAAGCCAATTGGGACAGATTTTTAAAGACTTGCAGCCAGAGGCTGTAGGGGTTCGAACAGGAGCTCAAATCTGTTTTGTAAAGCAAGCATTGCACTATTCCATGCAGATTTTAAGATGGATTGAGAGCTGTATGTTTCTTTTGTTGTTTAATGGGGAATGGAGTAGTACTATTTAACATAATAATGTTTTGTTTTTAAAAATACCAAACCCATATTTTCTCAATCGCTCCAGAGCGAATTGTCCACGCTAAATCGTTCCTTAATTGGAAAAGAATTAGGTACTCTAAATTCCTAAAAACAAAAGAAAGCAAAGTTTGTTGCAGGCGCCAAGGACAGTGGCTTTGATTTTGCCAATACATATTTGGAAGAAAGATCTTCTCCGGAACTGGATATTAGATAAGCAATCTGGCAAATTAGAGAGGATCGAGGGTAGTTGAGAAAAGTGGTGGTGAGATAGGGCTGGATGTCATCAACATATATGTGAAAAGTAACACCGTGCTTTCAGATGATTTACGGCCAACACGTCGATGAGAAAAAGGAGGGAGCCAAAAGGTGATCCTTGCGGAGGCACCAAAAATAATGGTGGAGGAGCAAAAAGAAATGAAAAAAAATGAAAATGAAAATCGCTTATTGTCACGAGTAGGCTTCAAATGAAGTTACTGTGAAAAGCCCCTAGTCGCCACAATCCGGCGCCTGTTTGGGGAGGCTGGTACGGGAATCGAACCGTGCTGCTGGCCTGCTTTCAAAGCCAGCAATTTAGCATTGTGCTAAACAGCCCCTTGTAGAACCCATTGTAGATGATTCCTTGGCTAGGATTAGATAGAAAAGACTGGAAGCAGGTTAGAACAGTCCAACCCAACTGGATGACAGTGGAGAGGCATTGGTATGAAATGAAATGAAAATCGCTTATTGTCACATGTAGGCTTTAAATGAAGTTACTGTGAAAAGCCCCTAGTCGCCACATTCCTGCGCCTGTTCGGGGAGGCTGGTACGGGAATTGAACCATGCTGCTGGCCTGCCTTGGTCTGCTTTTAAAGCCAGCGATTTAGCCCTGTGCTAAAATGGTTAACTGTCAAAGACTGTAGATGAGAAAGGCGAGGAGGGATGCCATTTCTGACTCTGATAAGGGACATTTTTTGACTTGTTGGGGCACAAGCCTAAGTGTAAGAATTCAAAGTTAAAATTCCTTGAAAATGCGCACTGAGTTGGACAATATTACGATCCCAAACCAGATAGGGGCTGTTTAGCACACTGGGCTAAATCGCTGGCTTTGAAAGCAGACCAAGGCAGGCCGGCAGCACGGTTCGATTCTCGTACCAGCCTTCCCGAACAGGCGCCAGAATGTGGCGACTAGGGGCTTTTCACAGTAACTTCATTGAAGCCTACTCGTGACAATAAGCGATTTTCATTCATTTCATTTCAGATACCAACAGTGGCTTGTATTTTGGACACAAACCCCAATATTTTTATTTTGAGGAAAGGATTCTTCACTTCAGGAGTGATTGCACAAAGAAATAGGGATTTGGTATCTTCAAAACAAAATGTTATTATTGACACAATATGAAACTCTTTAAATTCACATCTGAAAATAGCTTACAATTACCCCTTAAACAATACTGTCAAATACAGTAACTACAATACCGTCAATTGCTATATCAATTCCCATTTAAACAACAAGAAAGGAAATAAACATACAGCTCTCAATCCATCCCAATGACAGAGTAATACTTGATTTTCAGAATAGATTTGGCTGCAGACTCTGGCTGAATGTCTTCAAAAATCTGCTTCAACTGGTTTGTTACAGCTTCCCCAGACAAGTCTGCACGACTTTAAATACTGTTAATGTTTTTCAACTTCCTATTGTGAGAGTAAAAGGCCTCAGTTGTGGTCCAAAGGGTTATCCAGATTATTCCTCAACTCCAAAGCTTTCCCACAATGTTTGAATGCATTATCTCCACATCATCACCCCAGGCTGAAAACACTAACTCCCCAGGGACTCTCCCTTGTCAAACAATAATGCATTAGCCAGGCTTTTACGATGGCGAATTTTGCCTCTGGCCCCTAAAGGCTTTCTGATCTTGCACAACAGGATTCCTTTAAGAACATTAAAAAAAAAATTTAGAGAACCCAATTTTGTTTTTCAATTAAGGGGCAATTTAGCGTGGCCAATCCACCTACGCTTCACGTCTTTTTTGGTTGTGAGGGTGAGACCCATGCAGACATGGGGAGAATGTGAAAACTCCACACGGATAGTGACCCGGGCTGGTCTTGAACCCCAGTCCTCAGTGCCATGAAACGGCAGTGCTAACCACTGTGCCACCCTGCCGCCCCTGATTCTTTTAAGAAATATGACTAGAGGAGTCAAACTCTAACCCAGGCTTTTAATCCTTGAATTGCCAAATGTCTATAATCCAATATAACTAAAATTCTGCATTCATCACAATGGCAAAAACATGTTCAAAGACTTTGGAGAGAAAGTGACGTTAGGAAATTGTGGCAAAGGCTGAAGGGCTAAGGCAAGGCAGTTTTGTATGAGTTGTGCGCAGTGTCTGAAGAAATAAAACTGTTAACAATATCAGCATGGGTGTCAGAAAGGCCATTTGGGTGATCAGGCGTTTAGTGGTTTAGTGCTGGACCCAGGCCATTATTTCCCTCTCTCTTTTCTCCTCTTGGACTCGTCTGTCCTGTTTTCTCCCCTCCATATCACCCACTAGATCTGCCTTTTCCCAGTTCCAGGCTGAAAAAGGCTGGGCCTTACTGTCTGTTTTGCATCCTGACTTAATTTTGATTCCCATATTCTCCCGATTTAAAATAAAAACACTATTCCTCAACCTGCATTTACTGAAACCCTCTTTGTCATCTCCAGATTGGGAGTGCTCCGAAAGCTAGTGTTTGAAACAAACATGTTGGACTTTAACCTGGTGTTATAAGACTTCTTACTGTGTTATTGGAGAAGGATAGATTAGGTAATTTGATGGTGGCGGAAGTGAGATCCTGAACCTAGTCTACACAATTATATGCTGAATGTGCAAAACAGACATTGACAAAAGCAGTGAGGTTGAATGGAATAAACTGGGATTGTAATGTTAAGCCTATGCTGCCCTGTCAGTGAGATTTTCTGCAATGTTGCTCATTACTATTTGGCACACATCCCCAACTCCCTACTACCCCATGTATAAGCAAAATACATTTCCCCTCGTGGACAAGTTAATTACCAGGGGGCACAGATTTAAAGTGATTGGAAGAAGGATTAAAGTGGACAAAAGGAAAAATTTCACCCAGACGCTGGTTGGTGTCTGGCATTTGCTGCCTGGTCTAGTGGTGGAGGCGGAAACCGTCAACTCATTTAAAAGGTATCTGCACCTGGAGTGCTGGAACCTGCAAGGCTGGGACCAGGTGCTGGTAGGTGGGGCCAGAATGGGCAACTAGGAATTTATTTTTTAGCCAGTGCAGACACTATGGGCTGAATAGCTCCATTCTGTGCCGTCACGTTTCTATGGTTTTATTTGGGTCTGTGCTCTCCATTGTCCATACATTAATGGGATAGCAGGATACTTCATTTCAGAGCTTAAAGGCCATTCGTTCCACATGACCCAGGAGCAGAAGTAGGCCATTCGGCCTATTGAGTCTGCGCTGTCATTCAATGAGATCATGACTGATCTGATATGATAATCCTCAACTCTCCCGCCTTATTCCCATAAGCCTTGATTCCCTTACTGATTAAAAATGTCTATTTCAGCCTTGAACATACTTAACAACTCAGCCCCTTGTGGTAAAGAATTCAACAGATTAACTACCCTCTGAGAGAAGGAATTCCTCCTCATTTCTGTCTTAAATGGGAGACCCCTTACTCTGGGATTGTGCCCTCTGGTCCTTTCCCTACAAATGAATTAAAATATTGCATACTATAATCGCTCTGTTCAATAATACCACACAGCAAATCTGTAGCTGTCTCTCTGAGGAGTGACCATCAGTGATGAGGTAATTTGAAAAAGAACTTGCATTTGTATAGTGCCATGATTGTGGGGAAATCCCAAGCCACCTTGCAGCCAGTAAAGCACTTTTGAAGTAGTAATTGTGGCAATATAGGAAGATGCCAATATTGGTATGGCTAATCACCAGTGGTTCTCGTTTTGTAGAGAGAAATAAATTCACGTGTTAATTCCCAGATTATATGTGAAAATCTTGATCTCGTGCACTAAAAATGGAAATTAACTCTAATATTAAACTAGTGGGCTTAATTGTAGGAGATGGTACCCTTTGTACGTCAGAGGATTGGATTTGTGCCTTTATTCTCAAATTATGGAGTGATAGATATGACATCCCAAACCCTCGGTCTCCTGTGGTATAACCTATGGAGTTTTAATTGTTCAGACACTGCCGACTCTCAGCTTTATCTTGGTAAGAACTTCTGCGGGAAAGCACTGAAAAATGATTCCATGGCTGTGGGAGTGCCTCCCTGGCTGCTGTAGAGCATGGTACAGATGTTGAGGCAGAAGAGAAGTTTCAGTCTGTGTTGGATGACATTTGGCCTCCCCATGTACTGGGTTAGGGAGGGGTTGGAGGTTAACCAGCATTCCTGCTCCCAATCACCTTCCGGTGACCCCGTCCTTGCTGGAAGATGTATGTGCGGATGTTGATTGAGGACGCCATTAGATTTGGCTTTGATGCACCAGACGATGGATGTTACTGAACCTTGCTGTCTAACCTCGGGCATCAATAATAAATAATTGGATTGGATGTGTTCCTTACAGTTAGAGTGCTGCATATAGGTCATTGTATTTCTTACAAAAAGGATGGAATCACACGATTGAGAGTACGAAGGAGATTTACAAAGGTGTTGCTAGAAACAGAGACTTTTAGCCACAGGGATAGGTTGAATAGACTGGAAAAGTTTTCTTTAGAACAAAGGTGACTGAGGGGAGATTTAATTCATGTGTATCAAATTGAGGGCCTGGATAGAGTGGATAGGAGGGACCAATTTCTCTTAGCAGTAAGGTCAGTAATTGGGTGCCATGGATGTAAAATAATTGACGGAATGATGAGAGGAACATTAAGAATCTCCATCCGTCCAGAGGGTGGTGTGGCTGACACAAGATAATGGGCAAAATGCTGACTGAAAGCATTCAATTAAATTCTCAGCTCCTCTGACTGAGGTCACCAGCCTCGCTTTCCAACTTATTCGAGCAGCTTCCATATTGTGCAAGGCTGCCCTGCCATGGGGTATTTTAAAAACATGGTTATGGATATCATTGCTCAAATGTTTTGAAGTACAATTGAAATGCTGATTTATTTTTGGAACATTTTTCTTCAGTTGTCGAGTATGGTTTGTTTTCTCTGGAACTGCTGAGTTTTGGAACCACATCAGCTCCCTCTCCATATAGTGCAGGTTTGTGAAGGGCATATTGTGTTTAGCTAACTTGATTGAGATTTTGAGGTAACAGAAGGTTGATCTGGAAATACACTGGCTTTTTTTTTATTGTTCCTGGCGTGTGATCATCACTAGTTAGGCCAAAATTTATTGTCCATCCCTAATTACCCTTGAGAAGGTGGTGATGAACTGCTGCCTTCGGCCGCTGCAGTCCATAACGTGTAGGTATACCCACAGTGCTGTTAGAAAGGGAGTTCCAGCTTTTTCGACCAGCCACTGTCAAAGAGCAGTGATACAGCTCCAAGTCAGGATGATGTGTATCTTGGCAAGAAAATTCCAGGTTCCCCTGCGCTGCTGCCCTTTGTCTTCTAAATGATAAAGGTCATGGATTTGGAATGTGTTGCGAAAGTAGTCTAAGCGTGTTGGTGTAGAGGGAGTGAATATTTATAATGGTGAATGAGGTGTCATATGTGTGTGCACTTCCAAAGGCTTTTGATGAAGTGGCACGTAATAGGCTTAAAATTGAAACTCAGAATAAAAAGAGCAATAGCAGTTAGCTGAGTGAGTGTAATGGAAAATGATTGTTTTCAGATTGGGGAAAGACATGAGGTGGACTTCCCAGGGTGTCAAATTTTGCAGAAGACACAATAGTTTCTAAAAATATATATTTTTATTCTCCTTTTTCACATTTTCTCCCAAATTTACACCCACCAACAATAAACTATAATCAGTAAGAATGCAATGTCAAACCCCACATCAGCAACAACGGTCCCAGCCTCCCACCAAACCCCCAAACAGCAGCCCACATGTTAACATTAACAAATGACAAAAAGGAATCAGGGATCGCCCATAGTCACCATTAACACATACAGTCCCCCCCTCCCCCAACCCCTGCTAATGTTCGATGTTATCCAATTCTTTTTTTTCCTTTTTAAAACATTTAGAGTACCCAATTATTGTTTTTCCAATCAAGGGGCAATTTAGCATGCCCTTTCCACCTATCCTGCACATCTTTGGGTTGTGGGGGTGAAACACACGCACACATGGGGAGAATGTGCACACTCCACAGTGACCCAGGGCTGTGATTCGAACCCGGGTCCTCAGCGCCATAGTCCCAGTGCTAAACACCGTGCCACGTGCCGCCCTTATGTTATCCAATTCTTGAAAATGCTTAATGAATAACGCCCATGAATTGTAGAACCCACGCCCATGAATTGTAGAACCCCTCAGTTCAAACTTAACCTTCTCAAGAGTCAAGAATTCCAACAGGTCCCCCCGCCACGCCAGGGCTCAGGGTGGAGAGAGTGCTCTCCATCCCAACAGGATCCGCATTCGGGCGATCAACGAGGCGAAGGCTACAACATCTGCCTCCGCACCCGTTTCCAATCCCGGCTGGTCCGACACCCCGAATATGGCCTCTTCGCGGGCCCGGGTCCAGTTTCACGTGCACCACTTTAGAAATTACCTGAAAAACCTCCTTCCAGTAATCCTCCAGCTTTGGACAGGACCAAAACATGTGAACGTGATTGCAGACAAGTGGCAAATGAAGTTTAATGCAGAGAAATGTGAAGTGATATTATTTGGTAGGAAGAATGAGGGGAGGCAATATAAAATAAGGGGTACAATTCTAAAGGGGGTGTAGGGGCAGAGAACTGAGGATATACAAGCACAACCCGTTCAAGGCCGTAAGGCAGGTTGAGAAATTTGATGAAGCATTTGGAATCCTGGGTTTTCTAAATGGAGGCACAGAGTACGAAAGCAAGGGAGCAAGATGAGCCTTTGCGAAACATTGGTTCGATCTATTCTCAACACCAGGGCCGGCTCAAGGTACCGGCAACTCGGGCAGTCGCCCGGGGCGCCATGTGCTAGGGGGCGCCATCAAGGAGTGCGGGTCCCGCGCATGCGCAGTTGGGCCGGTGCCAACCAGCGCATGCACGGTGGCCGCCCTCCCTCAGGCCGCCCCGCACAAACATGGCTGATGGATCCAGGTTCGCCGGTGGTCACTCCGCCTGCCCCCCCCCCCGAAGGGCGCCGAAGTTCAGCTTGCCCGGGGCACCAGCAACCCTAGGGCCGGCGCTGCTCAACACCACACTTTAGGAAGAATGTGAAAGCTTTTAGTCGGTTGCAGAATAATCTGATAATGGTTCCAGCGATGAAAGAGTTCAGTTGGATGGATGGGTTGGAGAAGTTGGGACTGCTGTCTTTGGAGAAGAAAAAGTTGAGAGGAAATTTGATAGAGGCGCTCAAGAGGGTTGAAAAGCAGAGAACACCGATATAAGATGAATGCAAAAGAAAGAGCAACATGACGGAAAACATTTTTAAGCAACAAGTGGTTCGGATCCAGAATTCACTACCTGAGTGTGGGGGAGGTGTATTCAATTGTAACTTTCAAAGGAAATTGGTTAAGCACCCAGGGGAGAAAATTTGCAGTGTTGGGAAGTGGGACTAGCTGAGTTGCTATTGCAGACAGTCAACACCGACGTGAGTGGCCATATGGCAGCTTTCTGTGCTGTAACCATTTTGAAAGTACTTCCAGTAATCTTTCAGCGAGTACTTGCAGAGTGAAGTAGATTGTTGGCTGGATTGCCTATTGCCTTGCTGAGGACTGTCCTGTTGATAAAAGTGTCTTTAATGTGTTGTGTACTGAATTATCTTTCCGCTAAAGCCAATACTCTTCTTTCAGACCTGGCAATCCACAATCTTAGTCGTGTCGCACGATCGCAACTTCCTCAACGCCGTGGCAACCGACATTGTTTACCTGCATTCGCAACGCCTGGAAACCTACAGGGGCGATTACGAGAACTTTGTAAAGACGAAAGAGGAAAGGCTGAAAAACCAGCAGCGCGAGTATGAGGCCCAGCAGCAATACAGAGAACATATACAGGTATTTGTTCAGCATAGGCGAGGAAGCAAGGCTGCCAGCCGTGAATTTCCTTCATATTTATGCCTAGAGATGCAGCTAATCTTGGTGCAATCCAGTTACAGGGCTGAAAGATTGCAGTATTTTGGGCTGTTTTTTTAATATGTTTTCTATTTTCTAAATATTTTTGTGTCTATAAGGCACTTAAAAATGGTGCCATTTCCCTGATTGGAGGTATTTAGACATTGCTGTGCCTGAGATGCATGAACATTGGTTAAACATGTCAAAACTCTGAGCTTTTTGAGATTGGGGAATGGATGTGTTTTTGGGCCTATCTGCTGGGGGTGCACATGGGAAATTCAAGAGAGAATGTGGAACTGTAGCCCTCTGTGGTTTTTAATTGCCTCGGTGGGTAGTGTTTGGGGATCCCAGTGTGCTGCTTGCCCGTGCACACTGGAGGGGTCCAAGGCAAGACTATTCCATCCTGTCCCGGGTGAGCAGTTGGGATGTTACATTGGCTGCAGTGTCCATGTTCTTGTCCGAGGGGAAAATGGGATGAGCAGCTCCTGATCCCTGTCTGGAGACTCGAGCTGAAAATTGTGGAGCCAGGATCAGACCTCCTGTCCATGACAACTGCCCAGTTGAATAGCTTGTAATAGTTGCATTGAGATTGATGCAAAGAATGATAAGTTGAACAGGGTATCAGACAGCAAATGGAGCCTATCAATATCAGTTTTGACTAAGGTTGGGGGGTGGGGGAACAGCTGGCCTGTTGGTCAGTTCTTTTAGCGTCTTCATTTATTTCCAGTTCAATTTCCTTCCTGTCTGTGAAACACTGACTCAGCAATCTTAGAGAGTGTTTAGTTGCAGCTTTGAAGATGAATTTGTCTGGGAGAAGTACAGTCACTTGTGTCAGGTTGAAGTACAACCATAATTAGTTTTCCTTCAGCATAATGATAGAACCTTTACTCTTGGGGACAATACAACAAATATTACTGGTATTCATATTTTGGAATACAATTAAGCTGTAAAATCTAAACAGTACAGATATACGTCTGTGTGTACAGGTATAACACTGGAGTACAGTACTGATGGGAATGGGTCTGTCACTGTATAACACTGTGGTACAGTACTGGTGGGGTGGGTATGTTACTGTGTAATACTGGGGTACAGTACTGGTGGGGTGGGTATGTTACTGTGTAACACTGGGGTACAGTACTGGTGGGGACGGGTCTGTCACTGTATAACACGGGTACAGTATTGGTGGGGATGGGTCTGTCACTGTATAACACTGGTACAGTACTGGTGGGGCTGGGTATGTCACTGTATAACACTGGGGTACAGTACTGGTGGTGATGGGTCTGTCACTGTATAACATGGGTACAGTATTGGTAGGGACAGGTCTGTCACTATAACACAGAAACAGTACTGGTGGGGACGGGGTCTGTCACTGTCTAGCACTGGGGTACAGTGCTGGTGGGAACGGGTCTGTCATTGTATAATACTGGGATAAAGGACGAGTGGGTACAGGTTTGTCACTGTATAACACTGGGGTACAGTACTGGTGGGGACACGTGTGTCACTGTATAACACTGGGGTACAGTACTGGTGAGGATGGGTCTGTTACAGTATAACACTGGGGTGCAGTACTGGTGGGGACGGGTCTGTCACTGTATAACACGGGTACAGTATTGGTGGGGATGGGTCTGTCACTGTATAACACTGGTACAGTACTGGTGGGGCTGGGTATGTCACTGTATAACACTGGGGTACAGTACTGGTGGTGATGGGTCTGTCACTGTATAACATGGGTACAGTATTGGTAGGGACAGGTCTATCACTATAACACAGGAACAGTACTGGTGGGGACGGGGTCTGTCACTGTCTAGCACTGGGGTAAAGTACGGGTGGGGACGGGTCTGTCATTGTATAATACTGGGATAAAGGACGAGTGAAATGAAATGAAAATCGCTTATTGTCACGAGTAGGCTTCAATGAAGTTACTGTGAAAAGCCCCTAGTCGCCACATTCCGGCGCCTGTCCGGGGAGGCTGGTACGGGAATCGAACCGTGCTGCTGGCCTGCTTGGTCTGCTTTAAAAGCCAGCGATTTAGCTCAGTGAGCTAAACCAGCCCCTAGGGTATAGGTTTGTCACTGTATAACACTGGGGTACAGTACTGGTGAGGATGGGTCTGTTACTGTATAACACTGGGGTACAGTACTGGTGGGGATGGGTCTGTCATTGTATAATACTGGGGTACAGTACTGGTGGGGACGGGTCTGTCACTGTATAACACTGGGGTACAGTACTGGTGGGGATGGGTCTGTCATTGTATAATACTGGGGTACAGTACTGGTGGGGACGGGTCTGTCACTGTATAACACTGGGGTACAGTACTGATGGGGACGGGCCTGTCACTGTATAACACTGGGGTACAGTACTGGTGGGGATGGGTCTGTCATTGTATAATACTGGGGTACAGTACTGGTGGGGACGGGTCTGTCACTGTATAACACTGGGGTACAGTACTGATGGGGACGGGCCTGTCACTGTATAACACTGGGGTACAGTACTGATGGGAACGGGCCTGTCACTGTATAACATTGGGTACGGTACTGGATCAGACAGACCTGTCATTGTGTAACACTGGTACCGTATTGGGGAACAGGCTTGTCATTGTATTATGCTTGCACTTTTCAATAAAATGCATTCGGGAGGGTAAATGCTGAGAAACTGTTCCCTCTGCTGGTGAAATCAGTATCAAAAGATCTTAAAATTAAAGCTAAGCCGTTCATCAGGAAACACCTTTCACACAAGTGGTCTTTGAAATCTGGAACACTCTCGCATTACAGTTACTGGGGGGGGTGGTCAGTTGAAATTTTCAAGACTGTGATAGAGTTTTGTTAGTAACGATATTAGGGGATATGGAGGAGAAGTGGATAAATGGATCCGAGGTCCAGGTCAGTGCAAATGTAATTGAATGGTGGAATAGATGTTTGGGGCACCAAAGCCTGGCTTCCTATTGTTCCTGATGCCAAAACCGTCTTGAAAATTTGTGTCCCAAGAGCTGATTTATTTTTAGGAATGGGGAGGGTTTCCGATTCCTAGAATCATACAGCACAGAAACAGGCCCTTCGGCCCATCATGTCTATGCTGACAATCAAATACCAATCTGTACTAATCCCATTTATCAGCACTTGGTCCAAAGCCTACTACGTCCTGGAACATTGGGATCGGTACTGGTGGAGGTGGGACCAGTACAAACTGGATGGGTTATTGCTGGGAAGGATAACTTTTGTCTTCACTCTTGCTTCAAGTGATATGTAAAATCAAAGTATAACGGTCAGAATGTACCACTTTAAAATGTGGATTGAACTGCACAATGGCCTAAAAGTTACTGACTTTGGTTTATCCAAGACTTGGTCTGAGGTCACATATGCAGTGCCACAAACGGACATCACAAACTGATGGCCTAGGGCAAGTATTTGCTGATGTGGTTGGGGAGGGTTTAAACTAGAATGGCAGGGGGAAAAGAGAAACAAGGACAGTAATGAAAGAAAGAACAGTAAAATGCAAAAATGGTCGTCGGGGGTAATCAACGGCAAGAGGCAAATAGAGCCACTGTACAAAAAAAAGTTAGGATGATTAAAAATGGCAAAAAGGCAAGCCTCAACCTTTGTATCTCAACGCGTGAAGCATTCGGAATAAGGTAGATGAACTAACGACACAAATAGAGGCAAATTGATATATTCTCATTGCCATTACGTAGACATGGTTACAAGGAGGTCAGAACTTGGAACTTAACATTTAAGGATATTTGACCTTTCAGAAGGACAGGGGGGAAGGAAAAGCTGAAGTGGACTGGGCGGATAGATTAGCAGGAAAGACAGTAAACAAGCAATCGCAGACATTTAAGGAGGTAATTCATGACTCTTGCCAAAAATATATTCCAGTAAGGAGGAAAGACTCAAAGAGAGGGATAAATCACCATGGCTACCCAAGGAAGTTGAGGAGTGTTTTAAGTTGAAAGAAAAAGCAGATAAGGAGGCAAAAGTCAGTGATAACCCCGAAGACTGGGATAAATTCAGAATCCAGCAAAGGAGGATTTAAAAGATAATAGAGGGGGAAAATAAACCACGAGAGCAAACTAGTGAAGAATATGAAAAGTGAAAATGTTTTAAATATTTGACTTTAAATATACAAAAAGGAAGAGAGAGGTCAAAGTGAACATAGGCCCCATAGAAAATGAATCTGGGAAGAAAGTTATGGGGAACAAGAAAATGGCAGAGGAGTTAAACAGATATTTTGCAACTGTCCTTATGGTGGAAGATGCTTCGAACATTCCATTAATACTAAAGAATACAGGGGGGAGCAATTACATACCATCACTAGAGAAGTAGTATTAGACAAACTAATGGGGCTAATGGCAGATATGACGCCTGGCCCTGATGGCTTGCACCCTACAATCCTTAAAGAAGTAGCTACAGAGGTAGTGGGTGATTTGGTTATAATTTTCAAAAAATCCTTGGATTCTGGAGAAGTACCGGAGGATTGGAAAACTACCGAAACTATTGAAAAGTGGAGGGAGGCAAAAAGCGAGTAACTTTTGGCCAATTAGCCTGGCATCAATTGTTGAAAAGATGTTGGAAGCAATTATTAAGGAAGTCTAATTAAGCAGAGTCAGCATGGCTTCATGAAAGAGAAGTCGTATCTGACTAATTTATTCTAGTTTTTGAGGAAGTCTCAATCAGAGTGGATAGAGGGGAACCAGTAGATGTTGTATTTGGTCTTCCAGAAGGCATTTGACAAGTTGCCTCATAAATGTTAAGTCATAAGATAACCCCAACTGTTCCCAATATATATTAATGACTTGGAGGAAGGAAGCGAATGTACTGTCGACACATTTGCAGACAACACAAGTAGATGGAAGGGCCGGTTGCGAGAGGGATACAAACAGTTGCAAAGAGGGATTGATAGCTTAAGTGAGTGGGCAAATAGTTGGCGAAGGGAGTTTAATGTGGGAAACTGCAAGGCAGCACGGTGGCACAGTGGTTAGCATTGCTGCCTACGGCGCTGAGGACCCGGGTTCGAATCCCGGCCCTGGGTCACTGTCCGTGTGGAGTTTGCACATTCTCCCCGTGTCTGCGTGGGTTTCACCCCCACAACCCAAAGATGTGCAGGGTAGGTAGATTGGCCACTCTAAATTGCCCCTTAATTGGAAAAAATAATTGGGTACTCTAAATTTATTTTTTAAAATGTGGGAAACTGTGAAGTCCATATTGGAAGGGAGAACAAAATAACAGAGTTCTATTTAAATAGAGAAAAACTGTAGAGAGCTGCAAAACAAAGGGAATTGGGGGACTTGTGAATGAAACACAGAAAGCTAGCACACAGGGGCAGCAGGAAGGCTAATGGAATATTGGCCTTTATTTCAAGGGGGTTGGAGTATAAGAGTCGGGAAATCTTGCTGCAGCTGTACAAGGCACTGGTGACACCACATTTGAAATAGAGTAGTTTTGGTGCCCTTATTTAAGGAAAGATATTATTTCATTGGTGTCAGTTCAGAGAAGGTTCACTGGGACCCCTTGTATGGAGAAATTGTCTTATGAGCAAAGGTCAAACAGGTTGGGACTCCACTCATTGGAATTTAGAAGAAGGCAGTGTGTCTATTTGAAATGTATAGGATTCTTAAAGGGCTTATCAGGGTAAATGCTGAGAGGATGTTTCCCCACATGGGAGAGTCTAGGACCAGAGGGCAGAGTCTCAGGATAAAGGGGGGCCAATTTGAGACTGAGATGAGGCGGAATTTCCTCTCTGAGAGTTGAGAGTGTTTGGAACTCCAAGGTACAAGGACATGTGGGGGCAGAGTCGTTAAGGCGGAGATAGATTCTTGATCAGTAAGTGAATCAAGGGTTACGGGGAAAGGGCAGGAAAGTGGACATGAGCCTATTGAAGGTGGAGCAGGCTCAAGGGGCCGAATGGCCACCTCCTGTTCCTATTTCTGCTGGTCTTAATGTCAGTTTTTTTGAATCTGTTAGGTGTTCATAGACCGATTCCGATACAATGCAAACAGAGCTTCACAAGTACAGAGCAAGCTGAAACTGCTGGAGAAACTGTAAGTATTGTGTGCTCACGACAATGAATGTTAGACTTTAAGAATGAGGCACTGTGGCCAAGTAGCTGACCAGGCTTAATGTTCTTTGCACCACTGAGGCAGATGTTGAAGTGAAAAGCTACGGGTTGGGACATTGAGAACTGTGAGGGGAACATCTATTCTCAAGGGCTAGTTTGCAAAAGCAATAATATGCATTGCTGCTTCAATTTGACCCTTCAGTGCTGACACAGTGATGACAGTTCCAGAGATGAGAAGCTGGGTTTAAGAAACCCCTAATTTATTGTTTAATGTGTTGAAGGGAAGTTAGCTCTTTTTAAAATTCTTCATGGGATGTGGGTGTCAATGGTCAGGCAAACATTTGTAGCCCATCCCTATTTGCCCTTGAGCTGAGTGGTTTGCCGTTTCAGTGGGCAACATTCGAAACATATGAACAAAGGGTAGAGATAGGCCATTCAGCCCCTCAAACCTATTCCACCATTTAATAAGATCATGGTTGATGTGATAGTAATCTCAAATCTTCATCCCACCTACCCCTGATAATCTATCATTCCCTTGTTTATCAAGAATCTATCCACATCTGCCTTAAAATATTCGAAAGACTCTGCTTCCACCACCTTTTCAGGAGCAGTTCCCAAGACACTCAACTGAATGAACATATTTTGCTCCTTTTCCATTTTAAATACAAAGAACAAAGAAAATTATAGCAGAGGAACAGGCCCTTCGGCCCTCCCAGCCTGCGCCGATCCAGATCCTTTATCTAAAACTGTCGCCTGTTTTCCTACGATCTACTTCCCTCTGTTCCCTGCCCTTTCATATATCTGTCCAGATGCATCTTAAATGATGCTATTGTGCCCCCCTCTACCACCACCGCTGGCAAAGCGTTCCAGACACCCACCACCCTCTGCGTAAAAAAACTTTCCACGCACATCTCCCTTAAACTTTCCCCCTCTCACCTTGAAATCGTGACCCCTTGTAATTGACACGCCCAATCTTGGAAAAAGCTTGTTGCTATCCACCCTGTTCATACCTCTCATAATTTTATAGACCTCAATCAGGTCCCCCCTCAACCTCCGTCTTTCCAACGAAAACAATCCTCATCTACTCAACCTTTCTTCATAGCTAGCACGCTCCATACCAGGCAACATCCTGGTGAACCTCCTCTGTACCCTCTCTAAAGCATCCACATCCTTCTGGTAATGTGGCGACCAGAACTGCATGCAGTATTCCAAATGTGGCCGAACCAAAGTCCTATACAACTGTAACATGACCTGCCGACTCTTGTACTCAATACCCCGTCCGTTGAAGGCAAGCATGCTGTATGCCTTCTTGACCACTCTATCGACCTGCGTTGCCACCTTCAGGGTACAATGGACCTGAACTCCCAGATCTCTCTGTACAACAATTTTCCCAGGACTCTTCCATTGACCATATAGTCCGCTCTTGAATTAGATCTTCCAAAATGCATCACCTCGCATTTGCCTGGATTGAACTCCATCTGCCATTTCTCTTCCCAACTCTCCAATCTATCTATATTTTGCTGTATTCTCTGACAGTCCTCCTTGCTATCTGCAACTCCACCAATCTTAGTATCATCTGCAAACTTGCTAATCAGACCACCGAAACCTTCGTCCAGATCATTTATGTATATCACAAACAGCAGTGGTCCGAGCACAGATCCCTGTGGAACACCACTAGTCATCTTTCTCCATTTTAAGACACTCCCTTCCACCACTACTCTCTGTCTCCTGTTGCCCAGCCAGTTCTTTATCCATCTAGCTAGTACACCCTGAACCCCATACGACTTCACTTTTTCCATCAACCTGCCATGGGAAACTTTATCAAAGGCCTTTCTGAAATCCATGTATATGACATCTACAGCCCTTCCCTCATCAATTAACTTTGTCACTTCCTCAAAGAATTCTATTAGGTTTGTAAGACATGACCTTCCCTGCACAAAACCATGCTGCCTATCACTGATAAGTCTATTTTCTTCCAAATGTGAATAGATCCTCTCCCTCAGTATCTTCTCCAACAGTTTGCCTACCACTGACGTCAAGCTCACAGGTCTATAATTCCCTGGATTATCCCTGCTACCCTTCTTAAACAAAGTGACAAGATTAGCAATTCTCCAGTCCTCAGTGATCTCACCCGTGCTCAAGGATGCTGCAAAGATATCTGTCAAGGCCCCAGCTATTTCGTCCCTCACTTCCCTCAGTAACCTGGGATAGATCCCATCCGGACCTGGGGACTTGTCCACCTTAATGCCTTTTGAATACCCAAAACTTCCCCCTTCCTTATGACGACTTGACCTAGAGTATTTAAACATCCATCCCTAGCCTCAACATCCATCATGTCCCTCTCCTTGGTGAATACCGATGTAAAGTACTCATTAAGAATCTCACCCATTTCCTCTGACTCTATGCATAAATTCCCTCTTTTGTCTTTGAGTGGGCCAATTCTTTCTCTAGTTACCCTCTTGCTCCTTATATACGAATAAAAGGCTTTGGGATTTTCCTTAAACCTGTTAGCCAAAGATATTTCATGACCCCTTTTAGCCCTCTTTATTACGCGTTTGAGATTTGTCCTACTTTCCTGATATTCCTCCAAAGCTTCATCAGTTTTAAGTCGCCTACATCTTATGTATGCTTCCTTTTTCATCTTAGCTGGTCTCACAATTCCACCCGTCATCCATGGTTCCCTAATCTTGCCATTTCTATCTCTCATTTTCACAGGAACATGTCTGTCCTGCACTCTAAGCAACCTTTCCTTAAAAGACTCCCACATTTCAAATGTGGATTTACCCTTAAACAGCTGCTCCCAATCCACATTCCCTAGCTCCTGCCGAATTTTTTTATACTTGGCCTTTCTCCAATTTAGCACTTTTCCTTTCGGACCACTCTCGTCTTTGTCCATAAGTATTCTAAAAGTTACGGAATTGTGATTGCTATTCCCAAAGTAATCACCGACTGAAATTTCAACCACCTGGCCGGGATCATTCCCCAATACCAGGTCCAGTATGGCCCCTTCCCGGGTTGGACTATTTACATACTGCTCTAAAAAACTCTCCTGAATGCTCCTTACAAACTCTGCTCCATCTACGCCTCCAACACTACACGAATCCCATTCAATGTTGTGGAAGTTAAAATCTCTCATCACACCCACCCTATTGCTCCTACATTTTTCTATAATCTGTCTACATATTTGTACCTCTACTTCACTCTCGCTTTTGGGAGGCCTGTAGTAAAGTCCCAACAATGTTACTGCACCCTTCCTATTTCTTAGCTCTATCCATATTGCCTCAGTGCTCGAATCCTCCATCGTGCCCTCCTTAATCACAGCTGTGATATCATCTCTGACCAGTAATGCAACTCCTCCATCCCTTTTACCTCCATCTCTATCCCTCCTGAAGCATCTATACATTGGGATAATTAGTTGCCAGTCTTGCCCTTCCCTCAACCAAGTCTCAGTAATACCAATGACATCATATTCCCAGGTACTTATCCAAGCCCTAAGTTCATCTGCCTTACCTGCTACACTTCTTTCATTAAAACAAATGCACCTCAGGCCACCTTTCCCTTTGCGTTCATCATCTCTTCCCTGTCTACACTTCCCCTTAAGTCACATTGAGTCTATTATCTAGTACCTTACTGGCTTTCGTTGCTGCCTCTTTACTGACCTCTAACTTCCTAATCGGGTTCCCATCCCCCTGCCACATTAGTTTAAAACCTCCCCAACAGTGTTAGCAAAAGCAACCCCATGGACATTGGTTCCAGTCCTGCCCAGGTGTAGACCATCTGATTTGTAATGGTCCCATTGCCCCCAGAACCGGTTCCAATGTCCCAAAAATCTGAACCCCTCCCTCCTGTACCATCTCTCAAGCCACGTATTCATTCTGACTATTCTTGAATTTCTACTCTGACTGTCCCGTGGCACTGGTAGCAATCCTGAGATTACTACCTTTGAGGTCGTACTTTTTAACTTATCTCCTAACTCCCTAAATTCTGATTGTAGGACCTCATCCCGTTTTTTACCTATATCGCTGGTGCCTATATGCACCATGACAACTGGCTGTTCACCCTCCCCCTTCAGTATGTCCTGCAGCCGATCTGAGACATCCCTGACCCGTGCACCCGGGAGGCAACATACCATTCGGGAGTCTCGTTTTCGACCACAGAAACGCCTGTCTGCTCCCCTTACAATTGAATCCCCTGTGACTATAGCCCTGCCAGTCTTTTTCCCGCCCTTCTGTGCAGCAGAGCCAGCCACGGTGCCATGAGCCTGGCTGCTACTGCGTTCCCCTGGTGGGTCATCTCCCCCAACGGTATCCCAAACGGATACCCTGTTTTGGAGGGAGATGACCGCAGGGGACACCTACACTGCCTTCCTGCTCTTTCTCTGCCTTTTGGTCACCCATTCCCTGTCTCCCTCACCAATCCTAATCTGCAGTGGACGACCACTTATTTTTTAATAGTTTTACGAGTCAACCTTATTACTGTGAATCTGGAGTCAATTGAGACCAGGTAAGGATGACAGATTTCCTTCCCTAAATGGCATTCGTGAACCAGATGAGTTTTAACAACAATGGTTTTGTGATCACCATTACTGAGACTAGCTTTTAGTTTCCAGATTATTAATTGAATTTAAATTTCATCAGTTGCCATGGTGGGATTTGAACACACGTCTGCAGAACATTAGCCTGGCCTCTGGTATTTCAGTCCAGTAACATTACCACTATGCCACTGTCTCCCACTGTGCCACTGCTAGTCCTTAAAGTATTTAAGAAGCTTTTTGTACCATTGATCGAAAAACAAACCTGAATTAAAGCTTAGTAAAGTTTTAATCTTGATTCTGTTGTGAAAGAAGCCAAAGACTCGACACCAGACACCTCCAATGCTTTATCAATGTGCAGCTGGTGTTGGTGGGACAGGGTATGTTGCAGAGCCAATGTAAAGCAGCCTGCATCTCTGAACTGCTGATTCCCACTCTGAACCCAGGGGTTAACCGGATACCAGACACCGATGTTCACTATATCATATCAGCAAAAGATTTACCTCGGGATCCTCTTAAGAGGATCTTGAGGATATCCAATCCATAGCAGTGACATCTGATGGAATGAAGTGCTGTCTGTGGCTTTCCACGAGAGTGCACCTTTAGCTTCATGGTAGCCATCTTGGCCCATTGTCAAATGATGCAGGCTTCAAATCCCACTTCAAGCAGTTTGAATTCCAAGTTGACATCCAGTGAGGTATTTAGCCTTGGTCGGTGAACTGCCCCAACCCTCAATGTGGAGAGTTGAGAAGGGGAGATGGGGGTGGGGTGGGGGATTATGGCCTGACATGTTAAATACTTCATCCAGGACTGTACCCCATGTTGCAGTATTTTGTACTCTTGGTAACGGTGCTGATCATTCCCTGTTCCACCAGCTTACGCATTCTGACTCTTCAGCTTAAATGTATTTGTTTAAACAGCGGTGGGAAGCAGCTAGCAAGGTGTTTACTGGAACCCATTCCATCTCTGCTCGTGGACCAACCTGGTTGCAGTCTAAAAATTCAGGAATTCCCCCTCGAACAGCACAGTGGGCGAACCTTCACCACACAACTGTGGCAGTTCAAAAATTCTAACTCACCATCACCTTCTCGAGGGCAATAAGTACAGGTCTTGCCAGTCAGCGATGCCCACATGCCACAAATAAGTAAAAACAGGCTTAAACTTTAGTGAGCATCCTGCTGAATACTTCTGGGGTATAAATTACAGATAATGAGCGACACAATGAAGCCAGCATCTTAAACACAGGTGACCTAGTGGATTTTCCTTCTCTGATTTAAAAAAAAAAAATAATCTGTCTCAAACCAAAAGAAATAAATTTATAATCTTTAATTGCTTTTTACAATGTTTAAAATTAGACTTTTTAAGGGCAGTTTTTTTTTTTGACAATTTATTGAAGTTTCTTTTTGATTTTGGGAACATGGGAATTCGGAGCAGAAGGCAATTCAGCCCTTCAAGGACTGCTCCGACATTCAGTCAGAGCATGGCTGATCTCTTCCTAGTCTCAAATCCACCCCCTACCTGCTCCCCATATCCCTTTAACCCATTGTTTATCTGAAATGTATCTATTTCCTTCCTGAAACCATTTAATGACTCCGATTCCACCGCAGATTCACCACCCTCTGCGAGAAATAGTTCACCCTCATCTCAGTTCTAAATCCACCGCCTCTCAACCTATATACGTGACCATTCGTTCTATTGTTTTAGTGGAATCTCTTGACGATGCTTATCAAAGGATCCACCTTCGTTTCTAACCTGGGCAGATCTGAGAGCATCTGCGGATGAACAGAGCTAACGTTTCAAATCTGGATGGCATCCAGACTCGAAACGTTAGCTTCCTTCTCTCTCCTCAAATGCTCTCGGACCTGCTAAGATCGGCCAACATTTTCTTTTTTTTAAAATTTAGAGTACACAATTCATTTTTTCCAATTAAGGAACAATTTAGCGTGGCCAATCCACCTAGCCTGCACATCTTTGGGTTGTAGGGGCGAAACACACGCAAACACGGGGAGAATGTGCAAACTCCACACCGACAGTGTCCCAGAGCCGGGATCGAACCTGGGACCTCGGCGGCATGAGGCCGCAGTGCTAACCCACTGCGCCACCGTGCTGCCCTCTGTCCAACATTTTCTGTGTTGGTTTTAGATTCCAGTACCCGCAGTAATTTGCTTTTATTTCATTTCTAACCTGCGTTATCTCCAAGACACTGGCTGTCTTATGTGCATTTCTGGACCTAGTTTTGCATTTTGAACTTGAGTTGTTTGATTGCTTCTCATACATCTTGAATTTGTACTGATTAATTTCATTCTTGCAGGCCAGAGCTGAAGCCTCTTGAAAAGGAGCTGGAGGTGACGATAAGGTTTGTGCAGTGCAATTAAATCACAGAATGATGCAACACAGAAGGAAGCCAGTCCGCCCACTGTGTCTACTGGTTCCTTTGAAAAAACTATGCAACTGTAAAGCTAATAAAAGTTCCTACATTGGGGAGACCCAGGCCTCCAATGTGGCAGGCTAGAATTCTACTGAACTACCAATGCCTGCAGGACAATGGACCTTAAAATGAGTCTAATGTACCAGTGCGCAAAGTCATTCTTAACTTGATGTGGAGTCATTCACCTGAGGAAGGAGCTGTGCTCCGAAAGCTAGTGATTTGAAACAAACCTGTTGGTCTTAAACCTGGTGTTGTAAGACTTCTTACTATTCTTAACTTGCACAGAGGATATTGCTGCTCGCGGTCGGCGGGGGGGGGGGGGGGGGGGGGGGGGGGGGGGTAGCGGCAGCGGCTGTGTGTGTGATGCTGCTGAGGCAGCACAGGGGGGAGCTTTCTAGATTGCGTTACAAGGTAAATTACCAGTGAAGGGCATGGTATAAATCAGGATGTATTTTTGGTAAATGCAATAATTGAGGAATATATGAAATGAAATTCGCATATTGTCACAAGTAGGCTTCAAATGAAGTTACTGTGAAAAGCCCCTAGTCGCCACATTCCGGCGCCTGTTTGGGGAGGCTGTTATGGGAATCGAACCGTGCTGCTGGCCTGCTTGGCCTGCTTTCAAAGCCAGCGATTTAGCCCTGTGCTAAACAGTCCCAGGTGAGGATGAAGGATATAGTGAAAGGTGGGGAGGTGGGTTTAAATCTTTTGTAAAGGGGCAAGGTGGTAGGATTGAATGGTTTTCCTTTATCCAAAATGACTTGAGTTTACAATGGGTTTGTGCAATAAAGGAATGAGTTGTGCTCTGTTCAGTCCCAGTCTGGGGAGGGACAAACTCTTGGCGTGGTGCGTTATTGCTCACGCTGGGGAAAATGGAGGATGGCAGAATCGAATGCTTTATTTTGACTGGCTATTTTTCCCAGAGTATGAAACACTCCACTTCAGCTATGTCTGTGATTTGACACTGTGATTGTGATGCCTACGTGTGTTTGGATTTGACTCCATGTTTTGTGTTCCTCCGCAGGTTTCCTGATAATTTTGAGAAGTTGTCCCCTCCAATATTACAGCTGACCGAAGTGGATTTTAACTACTCCACAGAGCATCCTATATTCGTAAATCTCTCTGTGTCGGCCGATCAGGACTCCAGGATTTGTATTGTACGTACATTTTTCCTCTTATTTTGTATCTTGGGAAAGGTGGGACATACTGGGTTTGTTTCCACTGGAGTTTAGAAGAGTGAGGAGTGACTTGATTGTCTAAGATCCTGAACGGCCTTGACAATGTTTTCAGATTTATTTTGCCGGACGTGGGCGTCGCTGGCTACCTGTTGAAGTGTTTTGAGAATGTAATTAGCAGAATAGATAAGAGAGAACCAGTAGATAGAGTGCACCTGGATTTTCAGAAAGCTTTCAATAAGGTTCCAAACAAGAGGTTCGTGAACAAAATTAGACGCATAGGATTGGGGGTTATAAACTGGCATGGATTGTGAACTGGTTAAAAGACAGTGTGACGACCAAGATGGGAGGAGTGCAGTCTATCCCTGGTTCCCCTGCTCAACAGATCACAACATCTATTTAAATAATATTCCAGCAAGCTAGATGGCCAAATGCATCCTTTACGTATTGATCTCAGAATGACCACTCAATGCCCAGGATTCTTCAATAAACAAACAAATTATTAATTTATTGTAAAACCAGTCTTGTAAGGAGATGGTAAAGCTTATTAACATACAGTATGAAATGTAAAGTATAATAACTACTCTTTCCAAATACCCTGGCTTGTGTGCGCACGCACTAAAAAGTTATAGAACATAGAACAGTACAGCACAGAACAGGGCCTTCGGCCCTCAATGTTGTGCCGAGCATTGTCCGAAACCAAGATCAATCTATCCCACTCCCTGTCATTCTGGTGTGCTGCATGTGCCTATCCAATAACCGCTTGAAAGTTCCTAAAGTGTCCGAAAAATGGAGGAATTCTGATCAAAAGTGTAAATGTTAAATGGTTCAAGGGAAAAGAATGGATGAAGGAGTCCCTGAACTGGTGTCCGGGTCACATGCTTGGTCTCGGCACTGGTCTGGGAAACAATCAATGACTCTTGCACTACTTTTCAGACGAACCTCATGGAAGACTCGCAATTAGTCAATTTCAGAATGTAGAGCAACTTCCATTCACTTTTTGCTTTTGACGGGATCTGGATCTTCAGGAGCTGTTGTCATCTTTACCCAAACAGTTGATGCTGCTTGGTTTTTTTTCCGCCAAAAGCAAAACCCTAGCGGCTTTTAAACAGTTGTCCAGGCATGTCCCTTCCCAAAGCCATGAGCCACCATGTGACCCTTTTTGTAAACAGTCCTCCTGGGCTAAAGTGTTAAAACTGCTAAATTACCTTTTATGGCAAAATGCTGTGTTTTCCAGTACCCAGAGTCCTTGCATTAACTCTTTAAAGGACAGTGCCTTTTAAGAATGTTCTTGATCCTTGAAGATGAACCATTTTTAAAATTCTTTCTTGTCGATATTGGAGGCTGTGCCAGCATTTAATACCCATCCCTAATTGCCTTTGAGGTGGCAAGAGTCAACCACATCGCTTTGTGTCTGCAGTCACATGTCGACAGACCAGTGAAGGATGGCAGATTTCCTTCCCTAAAGGACCCTGAATCAGATAGGTTTTTACAACAATTGACAATGGCTCCATGGTCATCATTAGACTTTTAATTCCAGATTTCTACTGAATTCAAATTGTGCCATCTGCTGTGGTGGGACTTAAACCTGGGTCCCCAGAACATTACTCTGGGTCTCTGGATTACTAGTCCAGTGACAGTGGAATTAAGCCACTGTTTCGCTTGCATGATTAGCGTTTATGACAACAGAAAACAGAGAAGGAATAAACTGGTCATTCTCTAGATGGCAGGTTGTGACCTGGTGTTCTGCAAGGATCAGTGCTTGGGCTCCAGCTATTCAAAGTCTGTATCCACAATTTGGACGTGGGGACGAAATGTAATGTTTCCAAGTTTGCTGAGACAAAAGTAAGTGGGCAAGAATGTGGCAGATAGAATATAATATTAAAAATTATCCACTTTAGTCGGATGCAGAGTGTTGACGTTCAAAGGGATTTTTATTGAATTCAAATTTCTGCCATTGTTGGATTTGAATCTGGCCCAGAGCATTAACCTGGGTCTCTAGATTACTAGTCCAGTAACAATAGCACTGTGCCACTACCTCCCCTAATGCAGGTCCAGAAAGCTATTAGGAAGACGAATGGTAGGTTGACCCTTATTATCATAGATTATCATAGAATTTACAGTGCAGAAGGAGGCCATTCGGCCCATCGAGTCTGCACCGGCTCTTGGAAAGAGCACCCTACCCAAGGTCAACACCTCATCCCTATCCCCAAACCCAGTAACCCCACCCAACACTAAGGGCAAGTTTGGACACTAAGGGCAATTTATCATGGCCAATCCACCTAACCTGCACATCTTTGTGACTGTGGGAGGAAACCGGAGCACCCGGAGGAAACCCACGCACACACGGGGAGGATGTGCAGACTCCGCACAGACAGTGACCCAAGCCGGAATTGAACCTGGGACCCTGGAGTTGTGAAGCGATTGTGCTATCCACAATGCTACCATATTGCAAGAGGATTTGAGTATAGGAGTCTTAGTGCAATATATAGAGCAGTGGTGAGACTGCATACAGTTTTAGTTATTTTGTCAGAGTGCAAAGAAAGCTCACCAGACTTGAAGGTTCACCAGAAGTCCTGGGATGGCGGGACTGTCCTATGAGGAGACATTGAGGAGACTGGGCCTATAGTCCCCTGAGTTTTGAAGACTGAAAGGTGATCTCATTGAAACATACTAAATTCTTACTGGGCTTGATAGTGTAAATGGAAGAAGGATGCTTCCTCTGGCTGGGGGTCTAGAACCAGGGGACACAGCCTTCAGAATAAGGGGCAGACCATTTTGGGCTGAGATGAGGAATTTCTTCAGCAGGGGAGTGGTGAATCTTTAGAATTCTCTACCCAGGAGGACTGTGGAAGCTCATTTATTGAGTGTAGTCACGATAGAGATTTCTAGATATTAAAGGTGTCAAGGTATATGGGGATAGTGTGGGGAAAATGGCATTGAGGTAGAACGTCAGTCATGGGGCTAGGGAAGTGGGCGGGGGGGTGCAAGGAAGGTCGCCTCAAGGGAGGGGAGCTCATGAGGAACAGAGTAAGAACAGGGAGGAGAGCCACTTGAAGGAGGGATCATGGACCACTCCCACACAGGGAGAAGCCGGGGAAACAAAAGGACCCGCCATCCCTCAAACTCAAAGTCAAAGGGGAAACGGAACCTTCCCCACCAACGAAATGGAGACGACCGGTGAGCGAGGGGCAGCATCCCAACAATATCTATACATATGTGGGTAAATCTGGCTGCCCTCCTCCCACCAAGCAACAGGAGCCCCAGGAAGAATTCGTCAAAACACTAAAAATTAACACTACTGTAAAAATATAAATTCGTATTGGAGTCTCAGTCACAGTTATGTGAACGCAAGGGGCTTGTGTCTTGTTTCTATTTTTGTTTTATGCCACGATCGTAGTTGTTGTATTGTCATTCATACGCAAAACTCTCAGGAACAGCTTCTTCCCTGCTGCCATCAGACTTGTGAATGGACCTACCTGGTATTAAGTTGATCTTTTCTCTACACCTTGCTATAACTGTAACATTATATTCTGCAGTCTCTCCTTTCTTTCCGGTGTACGGTATGCATTGTTTGTACAGCATGAAAGAAACAATACTTTTCACTGTATATTAATACATGTGACAATAAATCAAATCAATAAAAATATATTTTTTTAAAGATCAGCCATGATCTGGTTGAATCACTGACCAGTGGAGCTGAATGGCCTACTCTTGTTTCTGTGTTTTTATACATGCTTCAGTAAACTTATCTTAATGAGTAGTTTAGCCTCCAGACTCTGGTTATTTTACTGGAAAGCCTGTTTTTATTGTTGTCGATTTCTAACTGCAGTTTTCTGTCAACAGGTTGGTGAGAATGGCGCTGGTAAAACAACACTTTTAAGGATACTGCTCGGGGAGCTGACACCGGTTCAGGGTATCAGACAAGCACACAGGTACAGTCTACACAGTAACATCACATGTATCTTCAGTCAGTCGTAAAAGGATATAAAGAAAAACTCTGAGACACATACAATACTCGAACCACACAATTAAATCAACTTTGACAACCCTACCACTCCAAATCACGCAGCAGATGAGGCTATTCGGCCCAATCATGCCTGTGCTGGCTCTTTACAAGAAGTATCCAATTGGTTCCACACTCGTGCTCTCATCCCTATAGACCTGATATTTCTTTGGAATATAGGAACAGGAATAGACCATTCGGCCTGTTGACTACCACAACGTCACTCTCCCGTGCTTAGAACATAGAACAGTACAGCACAGAACAGGCCCATTCGGCCCTCGATGTTGTGCCGAGCCTTGTCCGAAACCAAGATCAAGCTATCCCACTCCATATCATTCTGGTGTGCTCCATGTGCCTATCCAATAACTGCTTGAAAGTTCCTAAAGTGTCCGACTCCACTATCACAGCAGGCAGTCCATGCCACACCCTAACCACTCTCTGTGTAAAGAACCTACCTCGGACATCCCTCCTATATCTCCCACCCTGAACCTTATAGTTATGCCCCCTTGTAACAGCTACATCCTCTCTATCTATCCCCCTCATCATCTTATAAACCTCTATTAAGTCGCCTCTCATCCTCCTCCGCTCCAAAAAGCCTTAGCGCCCTCAACCTTTCCTCATAAGACCTATCCTCCAAATCAGGCAGCATCCTGGTAAATCTCCTTTGCACCCTTTCCAATGCTTCCACGTCCTTCCTATAGTGAGGTGACCAGAACTGCACACAATCCTCCAAATGTGTTCTCACCAGCGTCATGTACAATTGCAGCATAACCCCGCGGCTCTTAAACTCAAGCCCCCTGTTAATAAACGCTAACACACGATAGGCCGCCTTCATGACTCTATCCACTATCCCCATATCACTTGATGTCAATAGTATCCAGAAATCTATCGATTTCTGTTTTGAGCATGCTCAATGATGGAGCTTCCACAGCCTCGGGGTTGGAGAATTCCAAAGATTCGGCAGCCTCTGAGTGAAGAAATTCCTCCACTTCTCAGTGCTCAATGGCCTGCCCCTTAGCCTGAGACTGTGTCCCCTGGTTCCAGCCTCACCAGCCAGGGAAACCTCCCCTCCACATCTACCCTGACACACCCCATCAGAATTAGGTAAGTTTCAATGACATCTCCTCTCATTCTTCAAAACTCGAAGGATTGCAGACCCAGTTTCCTCTTTTTATTTTTCAAGTATTTATATAATTTATTTTTGAAGTTGCTATTGAATTGCTTGCTTTGTAACAACACGCTCTTGTTGCCTTACCCCTCATTCTTTTGCCAATTTGCCAATCCTTTTGTATTCTCTTAGCAATCTACCTGCCAATGGCTGCAGTCTCTACCTATTTCCTCTAAGACCCTCAGGATTTTGTACCAACCTTAACCTTCCCTACTTTTAAGAATTATCCTAGCTCGAAATATTAACTCTCTTTTTTTCTCCACAGATGCTGCCAGATCTGCTCAATTTTTCCAGAATTTTGTTTTTGTTCCAGCTTTAGCAGTCCATTACTGCACCTCTGAAACATTGCAAACATGGCTTTGTTTGATGTGCTATAACTATTATGTAGGCAGTAATGTCAGCCAAGTGAATAGTGAGTCACTGAGGGAGATTCCATTCACAGCCAGTGTACAGTGGGAGAGAATCCCCATTCACAGTCAGTGTAGAGTGTGAGGGAGACCCCATTCACAGCCAGTGTACAGTGAGACCCCATTCCCAGTCAGTGTACAGTGTGAGGGAGACCCCATTCACAGCCAGTGTACGGTGTGAGGGAGACCCCATTCACAGCCAGTGTACAGTATGAGGGGGACCCCATTCACAGCCAGTGTACAGTGGGAGGGAGACCCCATTCACAGCCAGTGTACTGTGTGAGAGGGACCCCATTCACAGCCAGTGTATACAAAGAAGAAAGAAAATTACAGCACAGGAACAGGCCCTTCGGACCTCCCAGGCTGCGCCGATCCAGATCCTTTATCTAAACCTGTTGCCTATTTTCCAAGGATCTACTTCCCTCTATTCTCCGCCCGTTCATATACCTGTCCAGATGCATCTTAAATGATGCTATCGTGCCCACCTCCACCACCTCCGCTGGCAAAGCGTTCCAGGCACCCACCACCCTCTGCGTAAAAAAACTTTCCACGCACATCTCCCTTAAACTTTCCCTTTCTCACCTTGAAATTGTGACCCCTTGTAATTGACACCCCCACTCTTGGAAAAAACTTGTTGCTATCCACCCTGTCCATACCTCTCATAATTTTGTAGACCTCAATCAGGTGCCCCCTCAACCTCCTCCTTTCAAACAAAAACAATCCTAATCTACTCAACCTTTCTTCATAGCTAGCATCCTCCATACCAGGCAACATCCTGGTGAACGTCCTCTGCACCCTCTCGAAAGCATCCACATCCTTCTGGTAATGTGGCGACCAGAACTGCACGCAGTATTCCAAATGTGGCTGAACCAAAGTCCTATACAACTGTAACATGCCCTGCCGACTCTTGTACTCAATACCCCGCTCGATGAAGGCAAGCATGCTGTATGCCTTCTTGACCACTCTATCGACCTGCGTTGCCACCTTCAGGGTACAATGGACCTGAACTCTCAGATCTCTCTGTACATCAATTTTCCCCAGGACTCTTCCATTGGCCATATAGTCTGCTCTTGAGTTAGATCTTCCAAAATGTATCACCTCGCATTTGCCTGGATTGAACTCCATCTGCCATTTCTCTGCCCAACTCTCCAATCTATCTATATTTTGCTGTATTCTCTGACAGTCCTCCTCGCTATCTGCAACTCCACCAATCTTCGTATCATCTGCAAACTTGCTCATCAGACCACTTATACCGTCGTCCAGATCATTTATATATATCACAAACAACAATGGTCCAAGCACGGATCCCTGTGGAACACCACTAGTCACCTTTCTCCATTTTCTCCAAAATAGCCCAAGCTATTTTGTCCCTCGCTTCCCTCAGTAACCTGGGATAGATCCCATCCAGTCCTGGGGACTTGTCCACCTTAATGCCTTTTAGAATACCCAAAACCTCCCCCTTCCTTATGCCGACATGACCTAGAGTATT
This sequence comes from Scyliorhinus canicula, assembly GCF_902713615.1. Classification (NCBI taxonomy): domain Eukaryota; kingdom Metazoa; phylum Chordata; class Chondrichthyes; order Carcharhiniformes; family Scyliorhinidae; genus Scyliorhinus; species Scyliorhinus canicula. The sequence continues at coordinate 159,456,653 of NC_052158.1, read as the reverse complement.
TAAACATCCATCCCTAGCCTCAACATCCGTCATGTCCCTCTCCTTGGTGAGTACCGATACAAAGAATCTCACTCATTTCCTCTGATTCCACGCATAAATTCCCTCTTTTGTCTTTGAGTGGGCCAATTCTTTCTCTAGTTACCCTCTTGCTCCTTATATACGAATAAAAGGCTTTGGGATTTTCCTTAACCGTGTCAGCCAAAGATATTTCATGACCCCTTTTAGCCCTCTTTATTGCGCGTTTGAGATTTGTCCTACTTTCCCGATATTCCTCCAAAGCTTCATCAGTTTTGAGTCGCCTCGATCTTATGTATGCTTCCTTTTTCATCTTAGCTAGTCTCACAATTCCACCCGTCATCCATGGTTCCCTAATCTTGCCATGTCTATCTCTCATTTTCACAGGAACATGTCTGTCCTGCACTCTAATCAACCTTTCCTTAAAAGACTCCCACATTTCAAATGTGGATTTACCCTTAAACAGCTGCTCCCAATCCACATTCCCGAGCTCCTGCCGAATTTTGTTGTAGTTGGCCTTTCCCCAATTTCGCACTCTTCCTTTAGGACCACTCTCGTCTTTGTCCATGAGTATTCTAAAACTTACGGAATTGTGATCGCTATTCCCAAAGTAATTACCGACTGAAACTTCAGCCACCTGGCCGGGATCATTCCCCAATACCAGGTCCAGTATGGCCCCTTCCTGAGTTGGACTATTTACATACTGCTCTAAAAAAACTCTCCTGGATGGTCCTTACAAACTCTGCTCCATCTACACCTCCAACACTACATGAAATGAAAATGAAAATCGCTTATTGTCATGAGTAGGCTTCAAATGAAGTTACTGTGAAAAGCCCCTAGTCGCCACATTCCGGCGCCTGTTCGGGGAGGCAGTTACGGGAATCGAACCGTGCTGCTGGCCTGCCTGGTCTGCTTTCAAAGCCAGCGATTTAGCCCTGTGTTAAACAGTCCCAGTATGGGACATGAGTCCCATTCAATGTTGGGGAAGTTAAAATCTCCCATCACAACCACCCTATTGCTCCTACATTGTTCTATAATCTTTCTACATATTTGTACCTCTACTTCACGCTTGCTTTTGGGAGGCCTATAGTAAAGTCCCAACAATGTTACTGCACCCTTCCTATTTCTTAGCTCTATCCATATTGCCTCAGTGCTCGAATCCTCCATCGTGCCCTCCTTAATCACAGCTGTGATATCATCTCTGACCAGTAATGCAACTCCTCCACCCCTTTTACCTCCCTCTCTATCCCTCCAGAAGCATCTATACCCTGGGATATTTAGTTGCCAATCTTGCCCATCCCTCAACCAAGTCTCAGTAATACCAATAACATCCTGTAACAGCCTCCCCGAACAGGCACCGGAATGTGGCGAATAGGAGCTTTTCACAGTAACTTCATTTGAAGCCTACTCGTGACAATAAGCGATTTTCATTTCATTTCATATTCCCAGGTACTAATCCAAGCCCTAAATTCATCTGCCTTACCTGCTACACTTCTCGCATTAAAACAAATGCACCTCAGACAACCTGTTCCTTTGCGATCATCTCTTCCCTGTCTGCACTTCTGCTTAGTCACATTGAGTTTATTATCTAGTACCTTACTGGCTTTAGTTGCTGCCTCTTTACTGACCTCTAACTTCCTAATCTGGTTCCCATCCCCCTGCCACATTAGTTTAAAACCTCCCCACTCACAGCCAGTGTACAGTGTGTGGGAGACCCAATTCACAGCCAGTGTACAGTGTGATGGAGACCCCATTCACAGCCAGTGTACAGTGTGCGGGAGACCCCATTCACAGCCAGTGTACAGTGTGAGGGAGACCCCATTCACAGCCAGTGTACAGTGTGAGGGAGACCCCATTCACAGCCAGTGTACAGTATGTGGGAGACCCCATTCACAGCCAGTGTACAGTGTGTGGGAGACCCCATTCACAGTCAGTGTACAGTGTGTGGGAGACCCCATTCACAGTCAGTGTACAGTGTGAGGGAGACCCCATTCACAGCCAGTGTACAGTGTGAGGGAGACCCCATTCACAGTCAGTGTACAGTGTGAGAAAGACCCCATTCACAGCCAGTGTACAGTGTGAGGGAGACCCCATTCACAGTCAGTGTACAGTGTGAGGGAGACCCCATTCACAGCCAGTGTACAGTGTGAGGGAGACCCCATTCACAGCCAGTGTACAGTGTGAGGGAGACCCCATTCACAGCCAGTGTACAGTGTGAGGGAGACCCCATTCACAGCCAGTGTACAGTGTGAGGGAGACCCCATTCACAGCCAGTGTACAGTGAGACCCCATTCCCAGTCAGTGTACAGTGTGAGAAAGACCCCATTCACAGCCAGTGTACAGTGTGAGGGAGACCCCATTCACAGTCAGTGTACAGTGTGAGGGAGACCCCATTCACAGTCAGTGTACAGTGTGAGGGAGACCCCATTCACAGCCAGTGTACAGTGTGAGGGAGACCCCATTCACAGTCAGTGTACAGTGTGAGGGAGACCCCATTCACAGCCAGTGTTCAGCGTGAGGGAGACCCCATTCACAGTCAGTGTACAGTGTGAGGGAGACCCCATTCACAGCCAGTGTACAGCGTGAGGGAGACCCCATTCACAGTCAGTGTACAGTGTGAGGGAGACCCCATTCACAGTCAGTGTACAGTGTGAGGGAGACCCCATTCACATCCAGCTTAAGGCTGCTGCTGATGACTCTGTGATTGAGCTACAAGGACCAGGGGGTGTCATTGTTTGCCATGATTGTCACTGCAAATTGAGAGGTCAGCTAACCTCCGTGGTATTCTGCACTCCACAAAAATAACTTTAATGTTCAAGTCTGTGAAAATGGATTTCAGGCAGGATTGAGCTTAACAAGTATGTTGAGCTCAGGTATTTTGACAAGTGGGTCTGCAGGAGATTTGAACATACCGACATTCTCATACTTTGGCAGCACTGATAATTTCAACCTTTCATCATATCAGATTCTAAATGAAGATGGAGCAATCTTACAGTTAGAAAAATTAATGTTTCAAATTGGCTCCAGCGCTGTGCTGAATTGTTTGGTTTAATATTGTAATTCCATGTCTGTGTTGGTACCTTTGTCAGAATCATTATTGTTATGTCAGTGTTGCTGAAGAAGGTGTTTGAACTGGGGCAGTGAATATCAGCAGATTGTTCTTACCTGCTGTCCTGACAGGAGGAATGGACGAAGAAGTGGAATCCTGCCCCATTATGAGTTTCTGCATCACCGCAAGAGGAAAAGAATGACACTTCTGTCTCTCACTGAACCCTCCTCATTTCTTTCTCTGTTTCTCTGGACAGGAATTTAAAACTTGGCTATTTTTGTCAGCACCATGTGGACCAGTTAGAAATGAATGTCAACTCGGTTGAACTCTTGGCCTTAAGATTTCCAGGTAAGGAACGTTGAGAATCTGTGGCGGGGTTAGGGACGGTGATAGAAGAGATGATAAACATTGCTAAGCTCTGACATCTGTTTTAAATACCCAAGCTGGACACAATGACAAAATGCAGAATCCTAGATTCAGGACTTGCTTTTTCTCAAAGCAAGGACGCTGTGATGGGATCCTCTGCCATTGGCTGCCTCTTGATTCCATGCTGGTTTCAGGGAGTCCCAAAATAATTTACATAGAATCACCGAAAATACAACATTGAAACGGGTCATCCATCTTCGTCACTATCATCATAACCTCCAATTCCTTTGTCCAACTTCCCCTTAAATTATATCATTGCTATTTACTCTCTGTGCTAGTGAGTTAAATAACCTCACTACTCCCTGTGCTAGTGAGTTCCACATTCTCACCACTCCCTGTGCTAGTGAGTTAAATATCCTCACCACTCCCTGTGCTAGTGAGTTCCACATTCTCACCACTCTCTGTGCTAGTGAGTTCCACATCTTCACCACTCCCTGTGCTAGTGAGTTCCACATCCTCACCGCTCCGTGCTAGTGAGTTCAATATTTTCACCACTCCCTGTGCTAGTGAGTTCAATATCCTCACCACTCCCTGTGCTAGTGAGTTCAATATCCTCACCACTCCCTGTGCCAGTGAGTTCAATATCCTCACCACTCCCTGTGCTAGTGAGTTCAATATCCTCACCACTCCCTGTGCTAGTGAGTTCCACATCGTCACCACTCCCTGTGCTAGTGAGTTAAATATCCTCACCACTCCCTGTGCTAGTGAGTTCCACATCCTCACCGCTCCCTGTGCTAGTGAGTTCCACATCCTCACCACTCCCTCTGCTAGCGAGTTCCACATTCTCACCACTCCGTGCTAGTGAGTTCAATAACCTCACTACTCCCTGTGCTAGTGAGTTCCACATCCTCACCACTCCCTGTGCTAGTGAGTTCAATATCCTAACCACTCCGTGCTAGTGAGTTCAATATCCTCGCCACTCCCTGTGCTAGTGAGTTCAATATCCTCGCCACTCCCTGTGCTAGTGAGTTCAATATCCTCGCCACTCCCTGTGCTAGTGAGTTCAATATCCTCACCACTCCCTGTGCTAGTGAGTTCAATATCCTCACCACTCCCTGTGCTAGTGAGTTCAATATCCTCACCACTCCCTGTGCTAGTGAGTTCCACATCCTCACCACTCCGTGCTAGTGAGTTCCAGATCCTCACCACTCCCTGTGCTAGTGAGTTCAATATCCTCACCACTCCGTGCTAGTGAGTTCCACATTCTCACCACTCCCTGTGCTAGTGAGCTCCACATCCTCACCGCTTCCTGTGCTAGTGAGTTCAATACCTCACCACTACCTGTGCTAGTGAGTTCAAGACCTCACCACTCCGTGTTAGTGAGCTCCACATCCTCACCACTCCCTGTGCTAGTGAGTTCCACATCCTCACCGCTCCCTGTGCTAGTGAGTTCCACATCCTCACCGCTCCGTGTGCTAGTGAGTTCCACATCCTCACCACTCCCTGTGCTAGTGAGTTCCACATCCTCACCACTCCCTGTGCTAGTGAGTTCCACATCCTCACCACTCCCTGTGCTAGTGAGTTCCACATCCTCACCACTCCCTGTGCTAGTGAGTTCCACATCCTCACCACTCCCTGTGCTAGTGAGTTCCACATCTTCACCGCTCCCTGTGCTAGTGAGTTCCACATCTTCGCCACTCCCTGTGCTAGTGAGTTCCACATCCTCACCGCTCCGTGCTAGTGAGTTCAATATCCTCACCACTCCCTGTGCTAGTGAGTTCAATATCCTCACCACTCCCTGTGCTAGTGAGTTCAATATCCTCACCACTCCCTGTGCTAGTGAGTTCAATATCCTCACCACTCCCTGTGCTAGTGAGTTCCACATCGTCACCACTCCCTGTGCTAGTGAGTTAAATATCCTCACCACTCCCTGTGCTAGTGAGTTCCACATCCTCACCGCTCCCTGTGCTAGTGAGTTCCACATCCTCACCACTCCGTGCTAGTGAGTTCCACATTCTCACCACTCCCTGTGCTAGTGAGCTCCACATCCTCACCACTCCCAGTGCTAGTGAGTTCCACATACTCACCACTCCCTGTGCTAGTGAGTTCAATATCCTCACCATTCCTTGTGCGAGTGAGCTCCACATCCTCACCTCTCCCTGTGCTAGTGAGTTCAATATTCTCACCACTCCTTGTGCTGGTGAGTTCCATATCCTCACCACTCCCTGTGCTAGTGAGTTCAACATCCTCACCACTCCGTGCTAGTGAGTTCAATACCTCACCACTCCCTGTGCTAGTGAGTTCAATACCTCACCACTCCCTGTGCTAGTGAGTTCAATACCTCACCACTCCCTGTGCTAGTGAGCTCCACATCCTCACCACTCCCTGTGCTAGTGAGCTCCACATCATCACCACTCCCTGTGCTAGTGAGTTCAATACCTCACCACTCCTTGTGCGAGTGAGCTCCACATCCTCACCACTCCCTGTGCTAGTGAGTTCAATATCCTCACCACTCTTTGGGTAAAGAAGCTTCTAAATTCCTTATTTCCTTTCTTGGGGAGGACCTTATATTTAAGACCCTAGTTTTTCACTTCTGCACAAACCACTTTAGTCTGTGTCAGCAATCGAAACCTTTCATACATTTTAAACACCTGCACAAAGTAATACCCATCGCATTCTATTTTGAAGAAAAAAAAGAGACTCCAGTGATTTTAAATGAAAATCACTTATTGTCACGAGTAGGTTTCAATGAAGTTACCATGAAAAGCCCCTAGTCGCGACATTCCGGCGCCTGTCCGGGGAGGCTGGTACAATTCCTGATGGATATCCTTGCATTTATGACACATTCTCTGAAATCTCTTTTGCACCCTCTCCTGCCCTAGCAAACCCCTGACATTGCTCCGGGAAACACGCTGTTCCTGGAGGCATGGCCTCCCCTCCACCATTCCTCTGCCGATTCCGCTGCTGTTGTTCTCTTCTCTCCCCACCACCCCGCCCCCCCCCTCCCCCAAACTATACACTGCCTCCAGAAGCCAAGGTGTGAGATTGAAGAAGGAAGGTGTGTGCAGTGTCTCTGGGTTTACTCTCTCGGTTTCTGGTTACACCCTGGTGTACTGAACACTGACTGGACTGTGACTATATCTCCAGCACCAGGTGGACGCTCCTTCTTTGATACTTCCAACAGGTTCTTGTGTTTCCTGTGTTGACAGGGAGGCCCGAGGAGGAGTACCGGCACCAGCTGGGAGGCTATGGGATCTCGGGAGACCTGGCGGTCCGACCAGTTGCCAGTTTATCGGGAGGACAGAAGAGCAGAGTTGCGTTTGCACAGATGACGATGGCCCGGTAGCTAGCATGTCTTCCCTGGTCGATGTTTATTGTTGGCTCACGTTGTCTCACTCTGTCCTTGGCTGCAGAATAAATCTAAATTTCTTAATTTCGCCTGTGGAAAGTTGGCCACTCCTCTCTCAATCACGTTTCTCTTCCCTTCTCCTGATTCTTTACACCAACTGTGTTCCCCATGGCTTTGGTTGTCTACTTCATTGTTTGCACATGAACATGGACAGTGTGACACCCCCCTCCCCATCCCCACCCCATCTCTCTCGCAGCTCCTGCCCCACCTCGGATGCACCGCCTTGCTGCCCTGATCTAGCCCCCATTCACCCATCCTGCCTTGCTGCCCTGATCTAGCCCCCATTCACCCACCCTGCCTTGCTGCCCTGATCTAGCCCCCCTTCACCCACCCTGCCTTGCTGCCCTGATCTAGCCCCCCTTCACCCACCCTGCCTTGCTGCCCTGATCTAGCCCCCATTCACCCACCCTGCCTTGCTGCCCTGATCTAGCCCCCCTTCACCCACCCTGCCTTGCTGCCCTGATCTAGCCCCCCTTCACCCACCCTGCCTTGCCGCCCTGATCTAGCCCCCATTCACCCATCCTGCCTTGCTGCCCTGATCTAGCCCCCCTTCACCCACCCTGCCTTGCCGCCCTGATCTAGCCCCCATTCACCCATCCTGCCTTGCTGCCCTGATCTAGCCCCCCTTCACCCACCCTGCCTTGCCGCCCTGATCTAGCCCCCATTCACCCATCCTGCCTTGCTGCCCTGATCTAGCCCCCATTCACCCATCCTGCCTTGCTGCCCTGATCTAGCCCCCCTTCACCCACCCTGCCTTGCCGCCCTGATCTAGCCCCCCTTCACCCACCCTGCCTTGCCGCCCTGATCTAGCCCACTTTCACCCATCCTGACCTCTTCCCCTACCCAACTATCTTCTCTGGTGGGAAACTTGATTTTCTCCAGGTTAAGCAGCTTTTGGTAACCCTTTTGTTTCTCTTATACCCTCAGTTGTCTCCTGAAGATTTTGAATTTAGCTGGTGTTGGGAAAATCTCTGGTATTGTTACCCCATGGATTCATTCACTGAGTATAGGATGTTCCCTCCAAGCCGCATTGGTGCTGTCCTACATGATGGCACACACAGACACGCACACGCATCCCCGCACACACACATGTGCAGACACACACGCACACATGTGCAGACACGCAGCCACACACAGTCTCCGACGCAGTCTCTCCCGCACGCAGTCTCTCCCGCACGCAGTCTCTCCCGCACACCCACAGTCTCTCCCGCACACCCACAGTCTCTCCCGCACATCCACAGTCTCTCCTGCACATCCACAGTCTCTCCCGCACTCACACAGTCTCTCCCGCACACACACAGTCTCTCCCGCACACACACAGTCTCTCCCGCACACACACAGTCTCTCCCGCACACACACAGTCTCTCCCGCACACACACAGTCTCTCCCGTACACACACAGTCTCTCCCGTACACACAAGTCTCTCCCGTACACACACAGTCTCTCCCGCACACACACAGTCTCTCCCGCACACACAGTCTCTCCCGCACACACACAGTCTCTCCCGCACACACACAGTCGCTCCCGCACACACAGTCTCTCCCGCACACACACAGTCTCTCCCGCACACACACAGTCTCTCCCGCACACACACAGTCTCTCCCGCACACACACAGTCTCTCCCGCACACACACAGTCTCTCCCGCACACACACAGTCTCTCCCGCACACACACAGTCTCTCCCGCACACACAGTCTCTCCCGCACACACAGTCTCTCCCGCACACACACAGTCTCTCCCGCACACACACAGTCTCTCCCGCACACACACAGTCTCTCCCGCACACACACAGTCTCTCCCGCACACACACAGTCTCTCCCGCACACACACAGTCTCTCCCGCACACACACAGTCTCTCCCGCACACACACAGCCTCTCCCGCTCACACACAGTCTCTCCCGCACACACAGTCTCTCCCGCACACACACAGTCTCTCCCGCACACACACAGTCTCTCCCGCACACACACAGTCTCTCCCGCACACACACAGTCTCTCCCGTACACACACAGTCTCTCCCGTACACACACAGTCTCTCCCGCACACACACAGTCTCTCCCGCACACACACAGTCTCTCCCGCACACACACAGTCTCTCCCGCACACACAGTCTCTCCCGCACACACACAGTCTCTCCCGCACACACACAGTCTCTCCCGCACACACACAGTCTCTCCCGCACACACAGTCTCTCCCGCACGCACACAGTCTCTCCCGCACGCACACAGTCTCTCCCGCACACACACAGCCTCTCCCGCTCACACACAGTCTCTCCCGCACACCCACAGTCTCTCCCGCACGCCCACAGTCTCTCCCGCACGCCCACAGTCTCTCCCGCACGCCCACAGTCTCTCCCGCACGCCCACAGTCTCTCCCGCACGCCCACAGTCTCTCCCGCACGCCCACAGTCTCTCCCGCACGCCCACAGTCTCTCCCGCACGCCCACAGTCTCTCCCGCACGCCCACAGTCTCTCCCGCACGCCCACAGTCTCTCCCGCACGCCCACAGTCTCTCCCGCACGCCCACAGTCTCTCCCGCACGCCCACAGTCTCTCCCGCACGCCCACAGTCTCTCCCGCACGCCCACAGTGTCTCCCGCACGCCCACAGTCTCTCCCGCACGCCCACAGTCTCTCCCGCACGCCCACAGTCTCTCCCGCACGCCCACAGTCTCTCCCGCACGCCCACAGTCTCTCCCGCACGCCCACAGTCTCTCCCGCACGCCCACAGTCTCTCCCGCACGCCCACAGTCTCTCCCGCACGCCCACAGTCTCTCCCGCACGCCCACAGTCTCTCCCGCACGCCCACAGTCTCTCCCGCACACACAGTCTCTCCCGCACACACAGTCTCTCCCGCACACACAGTCTCTCCCGCACACAGTCTCTCCCGCACACACAGTCTCTCCCGCACACACAGTCTCTCCCGCACACACAGTCTCTCCCGCACACACAGTCTCTCCCGCACACACAGTCTCTCCCGCACACACAGTCTCTCCCGCACACACAGTCTCTCCCGCACACACAGTCTCTCCCGCACACACACAGTCTCTCCCGCACACACACAGTCTCTCTTGCACAGTCTGTCTCGCACACAGTCTCTCTCGCACACACGCACAGTCTCTCTCGCACACACACACAGTCTCTCTCGCACACAGTCTCTCTCTCTCACACACAGTCTCTCTCTCTCACACACAGTCTCTCTCTCTCACACACAGTCTCTCTCTCTCACACACAGTCTCTCACAGTCACACACTCTCGTACACACACACAGTCACACACTCTCGTACACACACACAGCCACACACTCTCGCACACACAGTCTCTCCCGCACACCCACAGTCTCTCCCGCACACCCACAGTCTCTCCCGCACACCCACAGTCTCTCCCGCACACCCACAGTCTCTCCCGCACTCACACAGTCTCTCCCGCACTCACACAGTCTCTCCCGCACACACACAGTCTCTCCCGCACACACACAGTCTCTCCCGCACACACACAGTCTCTCCCGCACACACACAGTCTCTCCCGCACACACACAGTCTCTCCCGCACACACACAGTCTCTCCCGCACACACACAGTCTCTCCCGCACACACACAGTCTCTCCCGCACACACACAGTCTCTCCCGCACACACACAGTCTCTCCCGCACACACACAGTCTCTCCCGTACACACACAGTCTCTCCCGCACACACACAGTCTCTCCCGCACACACACAGTCTCTCCCGCACACACACAGTCTCTCCCGCACACACAGTCTCTCCCGCACACACAGTCTCTCCCGCACACACACAGTCTCTCCCGCACACACACAGTCTCTCCCGCACACACACAGTCTCTCCCGCACACACACAGTCTCTCCCGCACACACACAGTCTCTCCCGCACACACACAGTCTCTCCCGCACACACACAGCCTCTCCCGCTCACACACAGTCTCTCCCGCACACAGTCTCTCCCGCACACAGTCTCTCCCGCACACACAGTCTCTCCCGCACACAGTCTCTCCCGCACACACACAGTCTCTCCCGCACACACACAGTCTCTCCCGCACACACAGTCTCTCCCGCACACCCACAGTCTCTCCCGCACACCCACAGTCTCTCCCGCACACCCACAGTCTCTCCCGCACACCCACAGTCTCTCCCGCACACCCACAGTCTCTCCCGCACACCCACAGTCTCTCTCGCACAGTCTGTCTCGCACACAGTCTCTCTCGCACACACACAGTCTCTCTCGCACACACACAGTCTCTCCCGCACACACACAGTCTCTCCCGCACACACAGTCTCTCCCGCACACACACAGTCTCTCCCGCGCACACACAGTCTCTCCCGCACACACACAGTCTCTCCCGCACGCCCACAGTCTCTCCCGCACACCCACAGTCTCTCCCGCACACCCACAGTCTCTCCCGCACACCCACAGTCTCTCTCGCACAGTCTGTCTCGCACACAGTCTCTCTCGCACACACACAGTCTCTCTCCCGCACACACACAGTCTCTCCCGCACACACACAGTCTCTCCCGCACACACAGTCTCTCCCGCACACACACAGTCTCTCCCGCACACACACAGTCTCTCCCGCACACACACAGTCTCTCCCGCACACACACAGTCTCTCCCCGCACACACAGTCTCTCCCGCACACACACAGTCTCTCCCGCACACACACAGTCTCTCCCGCACACACACAGCCTCTCCCGCTCACCCACAGCCTCTCCCGCACACCCACAGTCTCTCCCGCACACCCACAGTCACTCCCGCACACCCACAGTCTCTCCCGCACACCCACAGTCTCTCCCGCACACCCACAGTCTCTCCCGCACACCCACAGTCTCTCCCGCACACCCACAGTCTCTCCCGCACACCCACAGTCTCTCCCGCACACCCACAGTCTCTCCCGCACACCCACAGTCTCTCCCGCACACCCACAGTCTCTCCCGCACACCCACAGTCTCTCCCGCACACCCACAGTCTCTCCCGCACACCCACAGTCTCTCCCGCACACCCACAGTCTCTCCCGCACACCCACAGTCTCTCCCGCACACCCACAGTCTCTCCCGCACACCCACAGTCTCTCCCGCACACCCACAGTCTCTCCCGCACACCCACAGTCTCTCCCGCACACCCACAGTCTCTCCCGCACACCCACAGTCTCTCCCGCACACCCACAGTCTCTCCCGCACGCCCACAGTCTCTCCCGCACGCCCACAGTCTCTCCCGCACGCCCACAGTCTCTCCCGCACGCCCACAGTCTCACCCGCACGCCCACAGTCTCTCCCGCACTCCCACAGTCTCTCCCGCACGCCCACAGTCTCTCCCGCACGCCCACAGTCTCTCCCGCACGCCCACAGTCTCTCCCGCACGCCCACAGTCTCTCCCGCACGCCCACAGTCTCTCCTGCACATCCACAGTCTCTCCCGCACTCACACAGTCTCTCCCGCACACACACAGTCTCTCCCGCACACACACAGTCTCTCCCGCACACACACAGTCTCTCCCGCACACACACAGTCTCTCCCGCACACACACAGTCTCTCCCGTACACACACAGTCTCTCCCGTACACACAAGTCTCTCCCGTACACACACAGTCTCTCCCGCACACACACAGTCTCTCCCGCACACACAGTCTCTCCCGCACACACACAGTCTCTCCCGCACACACACAGTCGCTCCCGCACACACAGTCTCTCCCGCACACACACAGTCTCTCCCGCACACACACAGTCTCTCCCGCACACACACAGTCTCTCCCGCACACACACAGTCTCTCCCGCACACACACAGTCTCTCCCGCACACACACAGTCTCTCCCGCACACACAGTCTCTCCCGCACACACAGTCTCTCCCGCACACACACAGTCTCTCCCGCACACACACAGTCTCTCCCGCACACACACAGTCTCTCCCGCACACACACAGTCTCTCCCGCACACACACAGTCTCTCCCGCACACACACAGTCTCTCCCGCACACACACAGTCTCTCCCGCACACACACAGCCTCTCCCGCTCACACACAGTCTCTCCCGCACACACAGTCTCTCCCGCACACACACAGTCTCTCCCGCACACACACAGTCTCTCCCGCACACACACAGTCTCTCCCGCACACACACAGTCTCTCCCGTACACACACAGTCTCTCCCGTACACACACAGTCTCTCCCGTACACACACAGTCTCTCCCGCACACACACAGTCTCTCCCGCACACACACAGTCTCTCCCGCACACACACAGTCTCTCCCGCACACACAGTCTCTCCCGCACACACACAGTCTCTCCCGCACACACACAGTCTCTCCCGCACACACACAGTCTCTCCCGCACACACAGTCTCTCCCGCACACACACAGTCTCTCCCGCACGCACACAGTCTCTCCCGCACACACACAGCCTCTCCCGCTCACACACAGTCTCTCCCGCACACCCACAGTCTCTCCCGCACGCCCACAGTCTCTCCCGCACGCCCACAGTCTCTCCCGCACGCCCACAGTCTCTCCCGCACGCCCACAGTCTCTCCCGCACGCCCACAGTCTCTCCCGCACGCCCACAGTCTCTCCCGCACGCCCACAGTCTCTCCCGCACGCCCACAGTCTCTCCCGCACGCCCACAGTCTCTCCCGCACGCCCACAGTCTCTCCCGCACGCCCACAGTCTCTCCCGCACGCCCACAGTCTCTCCCGCACGCCCACAGTCTCTCCCGCACGCCCACAGTCTCTCCCGCACGCCCACAGTCTCTCCCGCACGCCCACAGTCTCTCCCGCACGCCCACAGTCTCTCCCGCACGCCCACAGTCTCTCCCGCACGCCCACAGTCTCTCCCGCACGCCCACAGTCTCTCCCGCACGCCCACAGTCTCTCTCGCACAGTCTGTCTCGCACACAGTCTCTCCCGCACACACAGTCTCTCCCGCACACACAGTCTCTCCCGCACACACAGTCTCTCCCGCACACACAGTCTCTCCCGCACACACAGTCTCTCCCGCACACACAGTCTCTCCCGCACACAGTCTCTCCCGCACACACAGTCTCTCCCGCACACACAGTCTCTCCCGCACACACAGTCTCTCCCGCACACACAGTCTCTCCCGCACACACAGTCTCTCCCGCACACACAGTCTCTCCCGCACACACAGTCTCTCCCGCACACACAGTCTCTCCCGCACACACACAGTCTCTCCCGCACACACACAGTCTCTCTGCACAGTCTGTCTCGCACACAGTCTCTCTCGCACACACGCACAGTCTCTCTCGCACACACACACAGTCTCTCTCGCACACAGTCTCTCTCTCTCACACACAGTCTCTCTCTCTCACACACAGTCTCTCTCTCTCACACACAGTCTCTCTCTCTCACACACAGTCTCTCACAGTCACACACTCTCGTACACACACACAGTCACACACTCTCGTACACACACACAGCCACACACTCTCGCACACACAGTCTCTCCCGCACACCCACAGTCTCTCCCGCACACCCACAGTCTCTCCCGCACACCCACAGTCTCTCCCGCACACCCACAGTCTCTCCCGCACTCACACAGTCTCTCCCGCACTCACACAGTCTCTCCCGCACACACACAGTCTCTCCCGCACACACGCAGTCTCTCCCGCACACACACAGTCTCTCCCGCACACACACAGTCTCTCCCGCACACACACAGTCTCTCCCGCACACACACAGTCTCTCCCGCACACACACAGTCTCTCCCGCACACACACAGTCTCTCCCGCACACACACAGTCTCTCCCGCACACACACAGTCTCTCCCGTACACACACAGTCTCTCCCGTACACACACAGTCTCTCCCGCACACACACAGTCTCTCCCGCACACACACAGTCTCTCCCGCACACACACAGTCTCTCCCGCACACACAGTCTCTCCCGCACACACAGTCTCTCCCGCACACACACAGTCTCTCCCGCACACACACAGTCTCTCCCGCACACACACAGTCTCTCCCGCACACACACAGTCTCTCCCGCACACACACAGTCTCTCCCGCACACACACAGTCTCTCCCGCACACACACAGCCTCTCCCGCTCACACACAGTCTCTCCCGCACACAGTCTCTCCCGCACACAGTCTCTCCCGCACACACAGTCTCTCCCGCACACAGTCTCTCCCGCACACACACAGTCTCTCCCGCACACACACAGTCTCTCCCGCACACACAGTCTCTCCCGCACACCCACAGTCTCTCCCGCACACCCACAGTCTCTCCCGCACACCCACAGTCTCTCCCGCACACCCACAGTCTCTCCCGCACACCCACAGTCTCTCCCGCACACCCACA
Organism: Scyliorhinus canicula; assembly: GCF_902713615.1. NCBI lineage: Eukaryota > Metazoa > Chordata > Chondrichthyes > Carcharhiniformes > Scyliorhinidae > Scyliorhinus > Scyliorhinus canicula. Next base: position 159,441,508 of record NC_052158.1, on the reverse strand, counting down.
GTCTCTCTCGCACAGTCTGTCTCGCACACAGTCTCTCTCGCACACACACAGTCTCTCTCGCACACACACAGTCTCTCCCGCACACACACAGTCTCTCCCGCACACACAGTCTCTCCCGCACACACACAGTCTCTCCCGCGCACACACAGTCTCTCCCGCACACACACAGTCTCTCCCGCACGCCCACAGTCTCTCCCGCACACCCACAGTCTCTCCCGCACACCCACAGTCTCTCCCGCACACCCACAGTCTCTCCCGCACACCCACAGTCTCTCTCGCACAGTCTGTCTCGCACACAGTCTCTCTCGCACACACACAGTCTCTCTCCCGCACACACACAGTCTCTCCCGCACACACACAGTCTCTCCCGCACACACAGTCTCTCCCGCACACACACAGTCTCTCCCGCACACACACAGTCTCTCCCGCACACACACAGTCTCTCCCGCACACACACAGTCTCTCCCGCACACACAGTCTCTCCCGCACACACACAGTCTCTCCCGCACACACACAGTCTCTCCCGCACACACACAGCCTCTCCCGCTCACCCACAGCCTCTCCCGCACACCCACAGTCTCTCCCGCACACCCACAGTCACTCCCGCACACCCACAGTCTCTCCCGCACACCCACAGTCTCTCCCGCACACCCACAGTCTCTCCCGCACACCCACAGTCTCTCCCGCACACCCACAGTCTCTCCCGCACACCCACAGTCTCTCCCGCACACCCACAGTCTCTCCCGCACACCCACAGTCTCTCCCGCACACCCACAGTCTCTCCCGCACACCCACAGTCTCTCCCGCACACCCACAGTCTCTCCCGCACACCCACAGTCTCTCCCGCACACCCACAGTCTCTCCCGCACGCCCACAGTCTCTCCCGCACGCCCACAGTCTCTCCCGCACGCCCACAGTCTCTCCCGCACGCCCACAGTCTCTCCCGCACGCCCCACAGTCTCTCCCGCACTCCCACAGTCTCTCCCGCACGCCCACAGTCTCTCCCGCACGCCCACAGTCTCTCCCGCACGCCCACAGTCTCTCCCGCACGCCCACAGTCTCTCCCGCACGCCCACAGTCTCTCCAGCACGCCCACAGTCTCTCCCGCACGCCCCACAGTCTCTCCCGCACGCCCACAGTCTCTCCCGCACGCCCACAGTCTCTCCCGCACGCCCACAGTCTCTCCCGCACGCCCACAGTCTCTCCCGCACGCCCACAGTCTCTCCCGCACGCCCACAGTCTCTCCGCACGCCCACAGTCTCTCCCGCACGCCACAGTCTCTCCCGCACGCCCACAGTCTCTCCCGCACGCCCACAGTCTCTCCCGCACGCCCACAGTCTCTCCCGCACGCCCACCAGTCTCTCCCGCACGCCCACAGTCTCTCCCGCACGCCCACAGTCTCTCCGCACGCCCACAGTCTCTCCCGCACGCCCACAGTCTCTCCCGCACGCCCACAGTCTCTCCCGCACGCCCACAGTCTCTCCCGCACGCCCACAGTCTCTCCCGCACGCCCACAGTCTCTCTCGCACAGTCTGTCTCGCACACAGTCTCTCCCGCACACACAGTCTCTCCCGCACACACAGTCTCTCCCGCACACACAGTCTCTCCCGCACACACAGTCTCTCCCGCACACAGTCTCTCCCGCACACACAGTCTCTCCCGCACACACAGTCTCTCCCGCACACACAGTCTCTCCCGCACACACAGTCTCTCCCGCACACACAGTCTCTCCCGCACACACAGTCTCTCCCGCACACACACAGTCTCTCCCGCACACACACAGTCTCTCTTGCACAGTCTGTCTCGCACACAGTCTCTCTCGCACACACGCACAGTCTCTCTCGCACACACACACAGTCTCTCTCGCACACAGTCTCTCACACACAGTCTCTCTCTCTCACACACAGTCTCTCACAGTCACACACTCTCGTACACACACACAGCCACACACTCTCGCACACACAGTCTCTCCCGCACACCCACAGTCTCTCCCGCACACCCACAGTCTCTCCCGCACACCCACAGTCTCTCCCGCACTCACACAGTCTCTCCCGCACTCACACAGTCTCTCCCGCACACACACAGTCTCTCCCGCACACACACAGTCTCTCCCGCACACACACAGTCTCTCCCGCACACACACAGTCTCTCCCGCACACACACAGTCTCTCCCGCACACACACAGTCTCTCCCGCACACACACAGTCTCTCCCGCACACACACAGTCTCTCCCGCACACACACAGTCTCTCCCGCACACACACAGTCTCTCCCGCACACACACAGTCTCTCCCGCACACACACAGTCTCTCCCGCACACACACAGTCTCTCCCGCACACACACAGTCTCTCCCGCACACACACAGTCTCTCCCGCACACACAGTCTCTCCCGCACACACACAGTCTCTCCCGCACACACACAGTCTCTCCCGCACACACACAGTCTCTCCCGCACACACACAGTCTCTCCCGCACACACACAGTCTCTCCCGCACACACAGTCTCTCCCGCACACACAGTCTCTCCCGCACACACACAGTCTCTCCCGCACACACACAGTCTCTCCCGCACACACACAGCCTCTCCCGCTCACACACAGTCTCTCCCGCACACAGTCTCTCCCGCACACACAGTCTCTCCCGCACACACAGTCTCTCCCGCACACACACAGTCTCTCCCGCACACACACAGTCTCTCCCGCACACACAGTCTCTCCCGCACACCCACAGTCTCTCCCGCACACCCACAGTCTCTCCCGCACACCCACAGTCTCTCCCGCACACCCACAGTCTCTCCCGCACACACACAGTCTCTCCCGTACACACACAGTCTCTCCCGTACACACACAGTCTCTCCCGCACACACACAGTCTCTCCCGCACACACACAGTCTCTCCCGCACACACAGTCTCTCCCGCACACACACAGTCTCTCCCGCACACACACAGTCTCTCCCGCACACACACAGTCTCTCCCGCACACACACAGTCTCTCCCGCACACACACAGTCTCTCCCGCACACACACAGTCTCTCCCGCACACACACAGTCTCTCCCGCACACACAGTCTCTCCCGCGCACCCACAGTCTCTCCCGCGCACCCACAGTCTCTCCCGCGCACCCACAGTCTCTCCCGCGCACCCACAGTCTCTCCCGCGCACCCCACAGTCTCTCCCGCGCACCCACAGTCTCTCCCGCGCACCCACAGTCTCTCCCGCGCACCCACAGTCTCTCCCGCGCACCCACAGTCTCTCCCGCGCACCCACAGTCTCTCCCGCGCACCCACAGTCTCTCCCGCGCACCCACAGTCTCTCCCGCGCACCCACAGTCTCTCCCGCGCACCCACAGTCTCTCCCGCGCACCCACAGTCTCTCCCGCGCACCCACAGTCTCTCCCGCGCACCCACAGTCTCTCCCGCGCACCCACAGTCTCTCCCGCGCACCCACAGTCTCTCCCGCGCACCCACAGTCTCTCCCGCGCACCCACAGTCTCTCCCGCACACCCACAGTCTCTCCCGCGCACCCACAGTCTCTCCCGCGCACCCACAGTCTCTCCCGCGCACCCACAGTCTCTCCCGCGCACCCACAGTCTCTCCCGCGCACCCACAGTCTCTCCCGCGCACCCACAGTCTCTCCCGCGCACCCACAGTCTCTCCCGCGCACCCACAGTCTCTCCCGCGCACCCACAGTCTCTCCCGCGCACCCACAGTCTCTCCCGCGCACCCACAGTCTCTCCCGCGCACCCACAGTCTCTCCCGCGCACCCACAGTCTCTCCCGCGCACCCACAGTCTCTCCCGCGCACCCACAGTCTCTCCCGCGCACCCACAGTCTCTCCCGCGCACCCACAGTCTCTCCCGCGCACCCACAGTCTCTCCCGCGCACCCACAGTCTCTCCCGCGCACCCACAGTCTCTCCCGCGCACCCACAGTCTCTCCCGCGCACCCACAGTCTCTCCCGCGCACCCACAGTCTCTCCCGCGCACCCACAGTCTCTCCCGCGCACCCACAGTCTCTCCCGCGCACCCACAGTCTCTCCCGCGCACCCACAGTCTCTCCCGCGCACCCACAGTCTCTCCCGCGCACCCACAGTCTCTCCCGCGCACCCACAGTCTCTCCCGCGCACCCACAGTCTCTCCCGCGCACCCACAGTCTCTCCCGCGCACCCACAGTCTCTCCCGCGCACCCACAGTCTCTCCCGCGCACCCACAGTCTCTCCCGCGCACCCACAGTCTCTCCCGCGCACCCACAGTCTCTCCCGCGCACCCACAGTCTCTCCCGCGCGCCCACAGTCTCTCCCGCACGCCCACAGTCTCTCCCGCACGCCCACAGTCTCTCCCGCACGCCCACAGTCTCTCCCGCACGCCCACAGTCTCTCCCGCACGCCCACAGTCTCTCCCGCACGCCCACAGTCTCTCCCGCACGCCCACAGTCTCTCCCGCACGCCCACAGTCTCTCCCGCACGCCCACAGTCTCTCCCGCACGCCCACAGTCTCTCCCGCACGCCCACAGTCTCTCCCGCACGCCCACAGTCTCTCCCGCACGCCCACAGTCTCTCCCGCACGCCCACAGTCTCTCCCGCACGCCCACAGTCTCTCCCGCACGCCCACAGTCTCTCCCGCACGCCCACAGTCTCTCCCGCACGCCCCACAGCTCTCCCGCACGCCCACAGTCTCTCCCGCACGCCCACAGTCTCTCCCGCACGCCCACAGTCTCTCCCGCACGCCCACAGTCTCTCCCGCACGCCCACAGTCTCTCCCGCGCACACACAGTCTCTCCCGCGCACACACAGTCTCTCCCGCGCACACACAGTCTCTCCCGCGCACACACAGTCTCTCCCGCGCACACACAGTCTCTCCCGCGCACACACAGTCTCTCCCGCGCACACACAGTCTCTCCCGCGCACACACAGTCTCTCCCGCGCACACACAGTCTCTCCCGCGCACACACAGTCTCTCCCGCGCACACACAGTCTCTCCCGCGCACACACAGTCTCTCCCGCGCACACACAGTCTCTCACGCGCACACACAGTCTCTCCCGCGCACACACAGTCCTCTCCCGCGCACACACAGTCTCTCCCGCCGACACACACAGTCTCTCCCGCGCACACACAGTCTCTCCCGCGCACACACAGTCTCTCCCGCGCACACACAAGTCTCTCCCGCGCACACACAGTCTCTCCCGCGCACACACAGTCTCTCCCGCGCACACACAGTCTCTCCCGCGCACACACAGGTCTCTCCCGCGCACACAACAGTCTCTCCCGCGCACACACAGTCTCTCCCGCGCACACACAGTCTCTCCCGCGCACACACAGTCTCTCCCGCGCACACACAGTCTCTCCCGCGCACACACAGTCTCTCCCGCGCACACACAGTCTCTCCCGCGCACCCACAGTCTCTCCCGCGCACCCACAGTCTCTCCCGCACACACACAGTCTCTCTCGCACAGTCTGTCTCGCACACACGCACAGTCTCTCTCGCACACACAGTCTCTCTCACACACACAGTCTCTCTCACACACACAGTCTCTCTCACACACACAGTCTCTCTCACACACACAATCTCTCACACACAGTCTCTCTCACACACACAGTCTCTCACACACAGTCTCTCTCTCTCACACACAGTCTCTCACAGTCACACACTCTCGTACACACACACAGTCACACACTCTCGTACACACACACAGCCACACACTCTCGCACACACAGATGCACACTTCCACTGGACAATGATCAGGAGGAGTGGTCCTGATTCGTCATTTTTTTCTTTTCCCTGAACACTTAGTCTGTTGTAATCTCTGTCTTGTCCTCTGAGGTAGGTTCCAGAAACATTTATATGGACAAGGTCAAAGATGCAAGACAATACTTTGAATGCGAGCCGTATATGTTTCTGGAACCTACCTCTTCATTCACCTGAGGAAGGAGCTGCTCCCCGAAAGCTAGTGATTCGAAACAATACTGTTGGACTTTAACCTGGTGTAAGACTTTTATTTATTATTTCATAGGGTGTAGGCGTTGCTTGCTACGCCAGTGTTTGTTGGTCTAATTGCTCTTGAGAAGGTGGTGGTGAGTTGTCTTCTTGAACCGCTGCAGTCCCGTGGCAAGTACACCCATGGTGCTATTAAGGAGAGAGTTCCATGATTTTGACCCAGCAACAGTGAAGGAACGGCATATAGTTAGTTCCAAGTCACGATGGTGTGTGGTTTAGAAGGGAACCTCCATGTTGTGGTTTTCCCAGGTATTTGTTGCCCTTTTCCTCTAGATGGTAGTGGTCATGGGTTTGGAAGGTGCTGCCTAAGGACCCTTGGTGAGTTCCTGCAGTGCATCTTGTAGATGGTACACACGGCTGCTACTGTGCATCGGTGGTGGAGGGAGTGAATGTATATCGATGGGATGTCAATCAAGTGGGCTGCATTGTCCTGGATGGTGTTGAGCTTCTTGAGTGTTGTTGGAGCTGCACTCATCCAGGCAAGTGGGGAGTATTCCATTACACTCCTGGCATGTGGCTTGTACAGATACAGTGGGTCTGGAGACTCAGACCAGGTAAGGATGGCAGATTTCCTTCCCTAAATGGCATTAATGAACCAGAGGTTTTTACAACAATCGATTAGTTTCATGGTCGCCATTACTGAGACTAGCTTTATATTTCATATTTTTAATTAATTGAATTTTAAAATTTCATGGTGTCTTCAGACATTATCCTGGGCCTCTGAATTACTAGTTTAGTGATGTTACCACTGTGCCATCATCTTCCCCCACCTTGTCTTGTTGACCATATGTGCGGGTCATTTTTCAGACATTTTTCTCTGAAGTATTAAGTGTTCGTTTTTAAATTCCAGCCCGAACTTTTATATACTGGATGAACCTACAAACCACCTGGACATGGAGACCATTGAAGCATTGGGAAATGCACTTGAGAAGTTTAAGGTAATAATGGGGATGAGAAAAATATCAGCCATGATTGAATGGTGGAGCAGACTCGGTGACTCGATGGGCCGAGTGGCCTAATTCTGCTCCTATGTCTTATGGCCTTTGTTTGCAGGAGTTGTTTCCAAAACATCAAAATTTTATCCAGGCAAATTACTAAACACTCAAACCTAAATAATTTGTAACAAGAAAGACTTGCATTTCTATAGTGCAATTCACATACACCGGACGTTCATAATCCTCTCTCTCCTGCTCATGGGCAAGGCCAATATTTGTTGGCCATCCCTAATTTCCGTTGAATTGACCGGCTTACTCGGCCATTTCAGAGAGCAGTTAAGAGTCAACCACATTGCAATGGGCGTGGAGTATGATGTAGGCCAGACCAGGTGAGGACAACAGATCTCCTTCCTTTCTTCAAAAAATATATTTTTATTCCAATCACATTCAAAAATTCAAACAACCAACAAACAAAAACAACCAAGTTACAAATCGTTTGACATTTTCCCCTTTTGACACATTCTGCTCGCTGTGGTCAGATACCGCCCTTTCCACCTCTTGGATCGTCGCACCTTGTGACTCCCAGCTCCAAGGGTCTACTGCTCCTTCAATCACCCCAGAACAGTCCTCTTGCATCTCTTTCCGATGATGCTGAAACTCCCCCTTGATAAAATCCATCAACTGCTTAGGACAGCACGGTGCCGCAGTGGGTTAGCACTGCTGCCTCACGGCGCCGAGGTCCCAGGTTCAATCCCGGCTCTGGGTCACTGTCCATGTGGAGTTTGCACATTCTCCCCGTGTTTGCGTGGGTTTCGCCCCCACAGCCCAGAGATGTGCAGGGTAGGTGGATTGGCCACTCTAAATTGCCCCTTAATTGGAACAAATGAATTGGGTACTTTAAATTTATTTTTAAAAATAAATTTTTTTTAAAAATCCATCAACTGCTTCACAGGCAGTGAGGCCGGTGATGGCGATGCTCCCAACTCCGCCATACTCTCAGTTCCTGCGCCATGTGGATCCTCCACCTCCTGAGCCAAGACTTTACTTGACTTTTACCGGGTATTGCAACCCGCCGACATTCCACTGAGGAAGGGAAACCAGCTCCCTCCAATTATTTTTGCACTTTTTAATTAACCGGGTAGAAAGGGCCACCTTGTTTGTGACTGACCAGCCCGTGGCCGGCACACGGAGGTCCAGATTTCCCTCCTTAAAGGACATTAGTGAACCAGATAGAAACAGAGGAAAACCCTCAGACACTTCTGATGCATTTAGATAAGCACTTGAAAGACTATAGGATGCAAGGCTATGGACCAAGTGCTGGAAAATGGGCTTGGAATAGATAGGTGCTGGATGGCCTGTGCAGACACGATGGGCCAAAGAGCCTCTTTCTGCGCTGTAAAACTCTCTCTCTGATAATCGATAGTTTCATGGTCACCATTACTGAGATTAGGTTTATATTCCAGCTCTAATGATTGACTTTAAATTCCCCCAGAGGCTGTGGTGGGTTTTGAACCCATATCCCCAGAGAATTAGCTTGAGCCACTGGATTATGATGCCGCCGTCCTCCCTTTACAGCCAGTGAAATATTTTTGAAGTGTAATCACAGTTGTAATGTAGGAAACGCAGCAGCCAATTTGCACCTGGTAAACTCACACAAACAGCAAAGCGATAATGACCAGATCATTGTTTTTCCAATGTTCACAGAATCGTTGCAGTACATAAGGAAGCCATTCAGCCCATCAAGTCTGCACTGACTCTCCGAAAGAGCATTCTATCTAGTGCCACTCCCTTGCTTTATCCCTATAAGCATGCACATTCGCTCTTTTCAGATGATAGTCCAATCCGCTTTTGAATACCTCAATCGAACCTGCCTCCACTACCTTCCCAGGAAGTATGTTCCAGACTCCAACCATCCTCTGGGTGAAAACAAATGTCCTCATATCACTTCTACCCTTTTGCCGATCATTTGAATGGGGGGACTTCTCGTCTTGATGCTGTGTGGAATGGGAATAGTTTCTCACTATTTACCCTGTTCAACCTCTCAGGATCTTGACGGAAAACAGGTCCAATCCCTCCAATCTATCCTCGTCACTACAGTTCTTTATTCCTGGAACCATTCTTGTGAATCTGCTCTGTACTCTCCAATGCCTTCACATTATTCGTTAAGCATGGTGCCCAGAAGCCTGCCCTGCCATTGATCTTCGCGATCTGTTTGTGGCCGTAACTTACCTGCCTGCCCCATAACTCATGACTCCTGTAGATCAGAAATCTGTCTCACTCAACCGTGAATATGTCCAAAGACCCAGCCTTCACTGTTCTTTGTGGAAGTGAATTCCAAAGATCCTCAGAAAAAAATCCTCCTTGTTCCGTCTTAAATGTCACACCCCTTATTTTTAATCTGTGCTCCTCTAGTTCTAGATTTCCCCACGAGGGAAACCATCCTCTCAGCATCTTCCCTGGTCAAGTCCCCTCTGAATATTTTATGTTTCAATAAGATCACCTCTCATTCTTCTAAACTCCAATGAGTATAATCCCAGCCTTTTCTCAGAGGACAACTCCTTTATGCCAGGAATCAGAATGATTAAGCATTCCTGAATTGCTTCCAATGCAAGTTTATCCCTCCTTGGCTGAATGGCCTCTTTCTGCCCTGTAGAGATTCTATGAATTAACAAGACAAAAACTGTACACAGTACTCTAGGTGTGGTCTGAGCAATGCACTGTTCAGTTGTAGCAAAGCCCTCCCTATTTTTATACTCCACTCCGATTGCAATGAAGACCATGCAGCACATTGTTGGTTGAGAGGTAAATATTTGCCATGACACCGGGGAGTACTGCTCTGCTGCTCTTTCAATCTTTTATACTCCCCTGAAAGAGGCACCTCCCCCAGGATTGGCTCTGGGAGTATCAGTCTGGATTGAGCTGAATTCTCTGGAGTGAAGCTTGAATGATAACCTGGCTCGGATGTGAGAGTGCTACTCGCTTTGCCAGAGTGCATGTACATTGTTTTTTTCTGAAGTTGAATTTGCTGTTGCTGCAGTAACGCTGTGTGATCTGGCAGGGTGGCGTGATCCTGGTATCTCACGATGAGCGGCTGATCCGTATGGTGTGCAAGGAGCTGTGGGTGTGCGGCTGCGGAACAGTGAAGCGAGTAGATGGTGGCTTTGACGAGTACAGAGACATTCTCCAGGAACAATTCCGCAAGGAGGGATTTCTATGAGACTGCAGCCTTCAGCTCGACCCCGCTGAACTGGGATGCGAGGACTGACTCAGACTGGCTGCTTTCGTCGCTCGAGGCTGTGTATATGGCCCACTTACAGCACCTCCCATTTCTTCACTTTACTGATCTCTCTTGGTTCCCCAGATTAGAGACCAGAGATTTGTTTACAGTTTTCCAGCCTTGAAACTTTTATTACTTTCCTTTATCTATAATTTAGTACATCTATAAATTAAAAAACACCCTCCCCACAAACCCCTCCAACACTTCCCTGCGAAAGAAATGTAGCTAATATCAGTTGGAAACCTTCCGCAATGATGGCAGTTCAGTGCAGTAACTCATTGCTAATGTAATAATTGTAATAATTAGTAAATATTTGTCCCTCTGCTCACTTTCAGAAGTGAAATTCCCATCAGTAAGGTTTGTGGGCACAAATAAACTTGAAGTTCAGTGTGGTTTAGAGATGCATTTTTGCATGAGGATGGTTAGAACATGAACTTTATGGTGACCCCAGCTGATGTTTGTTGGGGAGTGGGGAGCCCTGTGCCCACCTCGTACAGTCAGCCCTCCGTCCAATCTTCATTCGCTGCTACTTTTCTGTTGTTCAATGCAGACTGGGTCAGTTTTGGTGCCATCTCTCGGAACCTGCAGTCGCAACACCAAACTAGATTTTAACCAACTAATGAAGTTGTTTTGAGAGCTGAAGGATATGGCGGACTGTGCTGTAACCGGTGTCTTTGTGCTCTGCTTTGGGATCAGTCCAGGTTGCTCTCTATCACCAGGCTACACTGAGTGGACTTTCTCTCAAACTGAGTAACATCAAATCATTTGACTACCATAAATATTTTCAACAATTGTCATTAGTTGATGTATTGTGTTAACAATGATTCACCAGATTTACCATGCACCCACCCCACTGCTTAAACAATTCTCCCCATCTCTCAATCCGTGCTGGATTGCGAACTGACCGTCCATGGGACATTGAGCACAGCAGCATCAGCTTCAGTTCACACCCTAAGAACTGGATGTAGTTCAGGTGATGAAGGTACAGGGGTTCTAGATAAGAGCTACGAAGGTGATCTGCAACATACCTAGAAACAAACATAGCAGGAGGAGGCCATTTGGCCCTTCGATCTTGCTCTGTCATTTATTATGATAATGACTGATGATCAAATTCAACACTCGATCCCTTAGCCCCAAACGCTATACCTAATTCCTTCTTGAAATTACACAACGTTTTGGCCTCAACTACTTTCTGTGGTAGTGAATTCCACAGATTCACCACTCTCTGGGTGAAGACATTTCTCCTCACCTCAGTCCTAAAACATTTACCCCTTATCCTCAAACTATGATCCCAAATTCTGGACTCCCCCACCATCGGGAACATTCTTTCTGAATCTACCCTGTCTAATCCTGTTAGAATTTTGTAAGTTTCTATGAGATCCCCTCTCACTCTTCTAAACTCAACTGAATATAATCCTAACCCAGTTAGTCTCTCCTCATATGATATTCCCGCCATCCCAGGAATCAGCCTGGTAAACCTTCGCTGCACTCCCTCCATAGAAAGAACATCCTTCCTCAGATAAGGACACCAAAACTGGGCACAATAGTCCAGGTGTGGCCTCACTAAGCCCTGTGCAATTGCAGTAAAACAACTTGATTCCTATACTCAAATCCTCGGGCTCTGAAGACCAACATACCATTTGCCTTCTTTACTGTCTGATCACGGACTGATCCAAAACCATAACACTGGAAATCTGAAATAACAGTACTGTGGGCAGGTGGCAGTTGTGTAAAGAAGCAGCTCGCGTTTCAGCTCCATGATCTTTCGCCATTCTGATGTGAGAATTTCCAGCTGAGCTTCGGGAAAACTGTGGAAACACTTTTACTTTCTGCCTTCAAACCTGACATCTACATCAAAGCAATTTCCCCCCTATCCATTCTGTTCAGACCCCTCATGATTTTGAGTACCTCTATCAAATAAATTATGGTCAATAACCTAACAACAGAGCTGGGAAAAGTTAGAAATGTTTTAAGCATTTAAAATGGAGGCTTGAAAATGCCCATAAGGGAAGCTTTTCGTTTAGACAGGCAGCATTGACGGCACAGGCTTGGAGGGCCGAAGGGCCTGTTCCTGTGCTGTATTGTTCTTTGTTCTCGGTGATTGGGTTAGAGGCGTTGTCCTCACATTGAACAACTTCCCTTTTAGCTCAATTCACTTTCTCCAAATAAGAAGCGTTGCTGCGGGAACCGACAAAAGGTTATTTTTAAAATATTTTTATTGAAACGTCCATTTTATGCATAACATCAGAACAACACAAAACCCCAATCACAAACCCTTTCCATAGAACTCCATTAACTCCCAACACCCCCCCCCCCCCCAGCACCAGCAACTAACGGTGATCAGCTCTCTGAAGTACAAGATAAACGGCTGCCATCGGTGGGAGAACCTAGCAATTACTCCCCTCACTGTCTACTTGACTTTCTCAAGGTACAGGAACACTCGAAGAGCCCCCAGCCACACTGAAGCACTGGTGGAGAAGCTGACTTCCATCCCATCAACACTCTCCTCCGAACAAATCAGCGAGGCGAAGACCATGGCAATGGATCCGGAACTTGCAGTGCTGGCGAATCTTACATCCCATAAATGGCCACTAAGGAACAGGGCTCCAGTTCAATTTTCAGAATCGCCAACATAATCTTTATTGTCACAAGTAAGCTTACATTAACACTGCAATGGAATTTCTGTGAAAAGCCCCTAGTCGCCATACTCCGCCGCCTGTTTGGGTACGCTGAGGGAGAATTGAGAATGTCCAATTCACCTAACAGCATGTCTTTCTGGACTTGTGGGAGGAATCCGGAGGAAACCCACGCAGACTCGGGGAGAACATGCAGACTCCGCACAGACAGTGAACCAAGCCAGAAATCGAACCTGGGTCCCTGATGCTGTGAAGCAATTGTGCTAACCACTGCTACCGTGGCGTTCACCCTCTACAGGGCCTCACTCAACACCCTATCCTCCCCAAGCCCTTCTGCTTGGCCTTAACCCCCTCCACCAATACTGCGTCTTTGGCCATAATCCTTCCATAGATACCCGAGGCACTCCCCTCCTCCATTAGGGCAGCAGGGTAGCATGGTGGTTAGCATAAATGCTTCACAGCTCCAGGGTCCCAGGTTCGATTCCCAGCTGGGTCACTGTCTGTGTGGAGTCTGCACGTCCTCCCCCTGTGTGCGTGGGTTTCCTCCGGGTGCTCCGGTTTCCTCCCACAGTCCAAAAGATGTGCGGGTTAGGTGGATTGGCCATGCTAAATTGCCCGTAGTGTCCTAATAAAAAAAAAGTAAGGTTAAGGGGGGTTGTTGGGTTACGGGTATAGGGTGGATACGTGAGTTTGAGTAGGGTGATCATGGCTCGGCACAACATTGAGGGCCGAAGGGCCTGTTCTGTGCTGTACTGTTCTATGTTCTATTACTGCAAAAAGAATCTCCCCATCAATGAGGTGAGGTTTGCAGCGCCACAGGGCATGTCAGAAAGATCCATTTCACAAAGGTGCAAATGTGTAGGCATCTGAATGAATCACCGCGAGAGCCCAAATGTTTCCATGACAACAACTCCAAACTCACAAACCATCCCTCCAATAGCAGATGCCCCAATCCTTCCAACCCCTTCTCTTGATTTGATTTATTCTCACGTGTACTGAGGTGACAAGGATTGTTTTGCATACAGTTCAAACATATTATTCCATACATAAAAACAACATAAGATATACATAATGTACAGGCATGAGGCGAAGCATATGGCGTGTAGGACTACTCAGTGGAGAAGATGTGTGAAGAGGTCAGATCAGTCCACCGCCCCCCTGCCCCAAACCTGGCATCCAACTTCACAGACGCAAACATATGATTTGCTCAGATCGGAGCCAGCTCCAATACCAACCTCCAATTTAAAATGTTGCTGAAAATATCTCCATATCTTCAGGGTGGAGGCAACCATCGTCTTTGCCGAATATTTCATCGGCGAGAACAGGAGCGAGTCCGTCGCTAGTGCCTTTAACCCCGGCCCCTGCATGATTCCAACCGTTGCTGTGTCACGGCAAGGTCTCCACTCCCTTCAGCGTCGCACCATGCTGCCGCACCCTCTCCGCGTCTTTCCCAATGCCTCCTTTATTGGGTCCAATGCATCCTCCATCAAAATTGTACGGGTCTCCAAAATGCTTGGCAAAGTCTTTACAGAGAGTTTACGGGAGTTTACAGAGAGGAGCCGGGAGATCAGAGAGAGAGGAGGCGGGAGATCACAGAGAGTGAGAGAGAGAGGAGGCGGGAGATCACAGAGAGAGAGAGGAGTCGGGAGTTTACAGAGAGAGGAGCCGGGAGAACTGAGAGAGGAGCCGGGAGAACAGAGCGAGGAGCCGGGAGATCACAGAGAGAGTGAGAGGAGGTGGGAGATCACAGAGAGAGAGAGGAGGCGGGAGATCAGAGAGAGAGAGAGGAGTCAGGAGTTTACAGCGAGAGAGGAGCCGGGAGAACACAAAGAGAGAGAGAGGAGCCTGGAGATCAGAGAGAGAGAGAGGAGCCTGGAGATCAGAGAGAGAGAGAGGAGCCGGGAGAACACAGAGAGCGAGAGAGGAGCCGGAGTTCACAAAGAGCGAGAGAGGAGTCGGGAGATCACAAAGAGCATGTGGTAAATACCACTGGTCATACATTACCTGTATTATGGTACTGCCATTGTACTACAGTCATTACAGTAAATCCCGGCCTGCTGGCTCCACCCAGCAGGCTCTGTATAAAAGTACGCTCTCATGCGCTGCCCCATTCTGGTTCCAGCTGCAAGAGGTTTAACATCTAGCACAATAAAGCCTCAATAGTTCACCATTTCGTCTCGTAGTCATTGATGGTACATCAATTTATTGTGCTAGAATTTTGAAGATGAACGTCTTACTCAAGCCGGATCGGCTGCAGCTGAACTCTCACGCAGCCGACGCCACAGCCACCTTCGAGCACTGGCTAGTCTGCTTTGAAGGATATCTCTAAGAGCATCCACATAAGCCCTCTCAGACCCACAGAAGCTCCAAATACTCTACGCATGGGTGAGCCCACAAGTTTTCCTCATTCGGGACGCTCCCACTTAACACGGAAGCGATGGCACTACTGAAAGGGCAGTACATCAAGACTGTTCATCAGGTGTTCGCCAGGCACCCCCTGGCCACGAGACGGCAACTCCCAGGGGAGTCTCAGGACGATTTCCTGCGTGCCTTGCGGATACTTGGTAGAAACTGTAATTGCCAGGCGGTGTCGGCAGTCCAACACACGGAACTGCTGATCAAAGACGCCTACGTAACGTGCATTAAGTCCAATTATGTCCGCCAGCGATTATTAGAAGGCGGTACACTCGACCTTACAGAGACTGCAGAGCTTGCTAACTCCCATCTTCGGCGCCATCTTGGAACGCACCCCAAGACCCCTGCTTGCCTGGCCATTCACGGGCTGCTGGCACCTCCGCCACCACCAATCAGCCCCCCCACCAACGTCCGCAGCTTACCTCCATCACCCTCGATCAGTATCGGCCTCATAACCTCACGATCGCGACAACGACCATACGGATCAACGGGCACAAGACGACCTGCCTCTTCGAGTCCAGGGGCACGGAGAGTTTCATGCCCTGCTACGGTAAGGCGCTGCTCCCTCCCGGTCCTCCCCGCCACCCAGAAAATCTCCCTGGCCTCCAGAGCCCATTCCTTACTGA
Organism: Scyliorhinus canicula; assembly: GCF_902713615.1. Classification (NCBI taxonomy): domain Eukaryota; kingdom Metazoa; phylum Chordata; class Chondrichthyes; order Carcharhiniformes; family Scyliorhinidae; genus Scyliorhinus; species Scyliorhinus canicula. Next base: position 159,425,631 of record NC_052158.1, on the reverse strand, counting down.
TCCGGGTGTACTGCGTCGTGACCCTCTCCGTACAGGGCGTAGAGTACAGTAACTTCAGACTCTACGTCCTCCCCCATCTCTGCGCTGTCCTGTTACTGGGTCTCAATTTTCAGTGCCACCTCCAGAGCCTTACTCTGAAGTTCGGCGGACCCCTGCCCCCCCTCACCGTCTGTGGCCTCACGACCCTTAAGGTCGACCCGCCCTCACTCTTCGCGAACCTCACCCCGGACTGTAAGCCCGTCACAAAGAGGAGCAGATGGTACAGTGCACAGGACAGGATCTTTATCAGGTCAAAAGTCCAACGGCTTCTGCGGGAAGGGGTCATTGAGGCCAGTAACAGCCCCTGGAGAGCTCAAGTGGTGGTAGTTAAGACTGGGGAGAAACACCGGATGGTCATTGACTACAGTCAGACCATCAACTGGTATACGCAGCTTGACACGTACCCCCTTCCACATGGTAGAATCATAGAAGTTACAGTGCAGAAGGAAGCCATTCAGCCCATCGAGTCTGCACCGGCTCTTGGAAAGAGCACCCTACCCAAGCCCACACCTGCACCCTATCCCTATAACCCCATAACCCAGTAACCTGTTATGGGAGCAGCGTTTTCAGAACCCCGAAATGTATCATGGAGTTCAACCAACCTCCCCCTTTAATGTATTGTTGCTTTTCAAGCACACAGCTTGTTCTCCAGGTGGCGTATTACAATTATGGACACGTGGGGTTTTAAACACAAACAATGTTTATTCCATAAATTCAACTTAACCTTTTAAATAAACATTGAATCACTTAACACCCCTTACTTCAAAGATAACCCCAAAAATAATACAACACTAAATAATCCCTCAAAATGTTCCTTCAAGCCTCCAAAAGACTTCACCTTTAACAACAGACATGAGGTTACATTCAATATACTTAGAGTCTTTGGATTTTCAGACATCAACCGAGCAGTTCTGTGTTTTCTTCTTGCAGCTTTTTGCAAAACACACAAAACAGTCCCAGCTTTCTCCTCAAACCTGAAAACAAAAGCAGAAATGAGCTCAGCTCAGCTCCCCCCACCCTCTGACATCACTTCAGTAATATGATCAGCTTCATTTGTTAAAGGTACATTTCTTAAACATCCAATTTGTAAAGGTACTCTCGCATGACAAACCCCACCCAACACTAAGGGAAATTTTGGTCACTAAGGGAAATTGATCATGGCCAATCCACCAAACCTGCACATCTTTGGACTGTGGGAAGAAACCCACGCACACACGGGGAGAACGTGCAGACTCCGCACAGTGACCCAAGCCGGGAATCGAACCTGGGACCCTGGAGCTGTGAAGCAACCATGCTAACCACTATGCTACCGTGCTACCGGTCAACCAGATTGTGCAGTATTGAGTCTTCTCCACAGTTGACTTGAAGTCCGCATACCACCAGCTCCCCATCCGCCCGGAGGACCGCCAATACACTGCATTTGAAGCAGATGGCCGCTCTACCATTTCCTTAGGGTTCCCTTTGGCGTCACAAATGGGGTCTCGGCCTTCCAGGGAGAGATGGACCAAATGGTTGACCAGTACGGATTGCGGGCCACGTTCCCGTATCTGGATAACGTCACCATCTGCGGCCACGACCAATAGGACCATGACGCGAATCTCCAGAAATTCCTCCACACTGCTAAACTCCTTAACCTTACCTTAATAAGGAGAAATGCGCCTTCCACACTACCTGCTTAGCCATTCTTGGCTACGTTGCAGAAAATGGAGTCCTGGGGCCCGACCCTGACCGCATGCGCCCCCTCCTGGAACTCCCCCTCCCCCACTGCCCCAAGGCCCTGAAACGATGCCTGGGATTCTTCTCATATTGTGCCCAGTGGGTCCCTAATTATGCGGACATGGCCCGCCCACTCATCAAGTCGACCATTTTCCCTCTGACGGCTGAGGCTCACCAGGCCTTCAACCACATCAAGGCAGACATCACCAAAGCCACGATGCACACGGTCGATGAGTCCCTCCCCTTTCAGGTGGAGAGCGACGCATCGGACATGGCTCTGGCCGCCACCCTCAACCAAGTGGGCAGACCCGTGGCCTTCTCCCATATCCTCTATGCCTCCAAATTTTGGCACTCCTCTGTCGAAATGGAGGCCCAAGCCATTGTGGAAGCTGTGCGACATTGGAGGCATTACCTGGCTGGCAGGAGATTTACTCTCCTCACTGACCAACGGTCGGTTGTCTTCATGTTTAATAATACACAGCGGGGCAAGATTAAGAACGACAAGTTCTTGAGGTGGGGGATCGAACTCTCTACCTATAACTACGAGATCTTGTATCGCCAGAGGGAGCTTAATGAATCCCCAGATGCCCTATACCACGGTACATGTGCCAGCGCACAAGTGGACCGACTTCGGGCTCTCCACAATGACCAATGTCACCCGGGGTCACCTGGTTCTTCCACTTTATCAAGGCCCGCAACCTACCCTACTCCATCGAGGAGGTCAGGACTGTGACCAGGGACTACCAAGTCTGCGCGGAGTGCAAACCGCACTTCTACCGGCCAGACAGAACGCATTTGGTGAAGGCCTCCCGCCCCTTTTGAGCGCCTCAGCATCGACTTCAAAGGGCCCCTCCCCTCCACTGACCGCAACGTGTACTTTCTCAAATCATTGATGTGTATTCCCGTTTCCCTTTCGCCATCCCATGCCCTGACATGACTTCTGCCACGGTCATCAAGGCCCTACATAGTATCTTCACCTTGTTCGGTTTCCCCACCTACATCCATAGCAATCGGGGATCCTCCTTCATGAGCGATGAACTGCGTCAGTTCCTGCTCAGCAAAGGCATCGCCTCGAGCAGGACGACCAGCAACAACCCCCGGGTAAACGGACAGGCGGAGAGGGAGAACGGGACGGTCTGGAAGGCCGTCCTCCTGGCTCTTTGGTCTAGGAGTCTCCCGGTCTCCCGCTGGCAGGAGGTTCTCCCCGATGCGCTCCACTCCATCCGGTCGCTCCTGTGCACTACTACCAATGAGACCCCTCACAAACGTGTGTTTGCCTTCCCTAGGAAGTCCACCTCCGGGGTCTTGCTCCCAACCTGGCTGACTGTTCCTCATCTGGCATAGTTGGACATTCCTCTATGTCTAGCTGGAGATAGACTATACCTGATGGATGGTTGCATATTTCTTACTAACCTAGGTGATCCAGAGGAACCTTCTGCACTGCTCGCCCATCTTTGGGGAGTTCTATCATTCTGCACTGGTCAAGGTGAAGGTAGGACAGGAGGTAGAGGTGGCAGTAGAGCTGGTGCCAGCAAAGGGATTGCAGCTGGGAGTTTGGCAGGAACTGGTTGTTGCTGATTGGGAGAGGTTGGTGGAGTAGGCAGAATGGGGCATTCTGATCCTTAATTGCATCTGACAACATAGGATGTGGGTGGCCAGGTCGCTTGCCTTCAAATAGCCTCAACTGATTTATGTGGCACCGGCCAGTCTTTCCAGTTGTTAGTAATACTCAGTGCACTGAGGAGCTAACTTTGTCCATTATGGATCCATGTATCTGGCTGGTGAACTTTGATCATTATTCTTTTTCTGACTTTGAATTCTATAGGTGTCACTTTCCATCAAATGGGTTTTACTTGTTTTTTCTTTCCCAGTTTTACCACAGCCGCCCTGTGGGTGGTTTGTACATTTTCTAACAACTGTTGGATTGCCTTCACATGGGAAATGGTTTGTACCTATTAAAGTCTCAATTCCCAACTTCTGGTGACGTCGTGTAAAGAAAAGTAATGGGCGGCACGGTAGCACAGTGTTTAGCACAGTTGCTTCACAGCTGCAATGTCCCAGGTTCGATTCACCGCTGGGTCACTGCCTGCGGAGTCTGCACGTTCTCCCTGTGTCTGCATGGGTTTCCTCCTGGTGCTTCTGTTTCCTCCCACAATCCAAAGACGTGCAGGTTAGGTGGATTGGCCATGCTAAATTGCCCTTAGTGTCCAAAAATGTTTAGGTGAGGTTATGGGGATAGGGTGGAGGTGTAGGCTTAGGTAGGGTGCTCTTTCCAAGGGGCTGTGCATGGGCCGAATGGCCTCCTTCTGCATAGTATATTCTATGAAAAAAAAAGATGCACAAAAAGTGGCTCCCGGAAATGTCTTTGTATTTGACCCTTTTATTCATTTTTCTAGGTGCCCCAACTCAGTGAGTTGAGTAGGTGAACTAATGTCATGTTATAATTAACCACTAGATGAAGCTAGATGCAGTACTGTATAAAACACTGGGCGGAATTCTCCGCAACGGCCGACGCCATCGTGAAACGCCGGAGGCCGCTCCTCGCCCCCATTCTTCCCCTCCCCGGGTGGCTAGGAGCGGCGTTTCGTGAAGCTCAGCCGCCGGGCCGCCGATAATGACGCGGCCGGCGGCGCCTTAGTGACGTCAGCCGCGCGTGTGCAGGTTGGCCGGCTCCAACCCACGTATGCGCGGTTGCCGTCTTCCCCTCCGCTGCCCCGCAAGACGTGGCGGCTTGATCTTGCGGGGCGGTGGAGGGGAAAGAGTGCGTCTCTTGGAGACGCCGGCCTGACGATCGGTGGGCACCGATCACGGGCCAGTCCCCTCCCGAGCACGGCCGTGGTGCTCAATCCCCTCTCCGCCCCCCACAGGCCCCAAACTCACCTTTCGCGCGATGTTCACGCCGGCAGCGACCAGGTGTGGGGTTGCCGCCGGCGTGAACCCGTCGGGGTCATCAGGCCGCTCGGCCCATCCGGGCTGGAGAATCGCCAGTCGCCGGGAAAAACGGCGAGAGTCGATTCTCCGAGCGGGGGGTGGGAGAATCGCAGGCGGTGCCAGTGTGGCCCTCCCGCGATTCTCCCACCCAGTGTGGGGAGCGGAGAATCGCGCCCACTGACTCTCAGGCTTCTGGGAGAGGGAAGGCTGGAGTAGAGTGTATAGGAGAGATCTGGAGGGGATAGAGCACAGTTAGTTATAGTTAGAGGGTAGAGACTAGTGTTAGTACAGTGTAGATTACTATAATTATTGTTTACTATAGGAGTAAGTGGTCAAGCTTAATTTTTTTTATTTATTTTTTTATAAATTTAGATTACCCAATTATTTTTTCCAATTAAGGGGCAATTTAGCGTGTCCAATCCACCTACTCTGCACATTTTTGGGTTGTGGGTGCGAAACCCACGCAGACACGGGGAGAATGTGCAAACTCCACACGGACAGTGACCCAGAGCCGGGATCGAACCTGGGACCTCAGCGCCGTGAGGCGGTTGTGCTAACCACTAGGCCACCGTGCTGCCCTGGTAAAGCTTAATTTAAGTAGTGTAAATAAAAGTTAGCTTTGTTAATCAACTTCGCTACTGTGGTTATTCCTTTCCCTGCCCTGGAATAGAAGGGTTTATCTGGTCGTCCAATGCTGACTGACCCTTCCGTCTTTAATCCTCCCATCCAGGAGTAACTGGAGTGGGGTGTGCTCGGTCAGAATAGTGAGGGGGTTTCATCCAATGATGTAACTGAAATGCTGAACTGACCAAAACACTGCCAGAGTTGGCGATCATAGACTGAGAAATTCTGCTGGCCCGGGGATAGCTTCCTTGAGGCCGACGCCATTCATAGAATTTGCAGTGCAGAAGGAGGCCATTCGGCCTATCAAGTCTGCACCAGCGCTTGGAAAGAACACCCTACCCAAGCCCACACCTCCAACCTATCCCCGTAACTCAATTTAACCTTTTTTGAACACTTAGGGGCAATTTAGCACGGCCAATCCACCAAACCCGCACATCTTTGGACTGTGGGAGGAAACTGGAGCACCCGGAGGAAACCCACGCAGAGACGGGGAAAAAGTGCAAACTCCATACAGACAGTGAGCTAAGTGGGAATCGAACCTGGGACCCCGGAGCTGTGAAGCAACTGTGCTAACCACCGTGCTCCCATGCTGCCCTTGGTCCCTGTAGTCGTGTTGCGCCTGCAGTAATACAGCAGAAATAGTCCAACTTGTGGTGGTGACTTCTAATTCTGGGTCCGGAACTTGTAGCATTGGGCCTTGGCCAAGGGCCTGCTTAAATTCCTGGATCGCCTGAGTCTCCTCCGGCATCCACTGCCATCCAACATGCTTTTTTAAAAGACCCATAAGGGTTTGTAGTAAAACCATCAATATGATTTCTGCAATAACCAACCAGTCCCAAGTACGATCTGAAAGATAGAACGTTTGTTGGAAGGGACAGATTTAGAGTTGTCGCTACCCGATGCCGGTCCATCTCCTTTTCCCCCCGCATGTAATCGTTATCCCGAGGTGGATGAATTAGGCTGTCATGATTATCCGTATAAAGGGGCAGCACGGTGGCGCAGTGGTTAGCACTGCTGCCTCACGGCACCGAGGTCCCAGGTTCGATCCCGGCTCTGGAGTGGAGTTTGCACATTCTCCCCGTGTTTGCGTGGGTTTTGACCCCACAACCCAAAGATGTGCAGGGTAAGTGGATTGGCCATGCTAAATTGCCCCTTAATTGGAAAAAATGAATAGCGTGCTCTAAAATGTTTTTTTTTAATGATTATCTGTAAAAACTCAAATCACGAGCAAAGAGAAAATGCTGGAAAATCTCAGCATTTTTAGGTTTGATTTTTGAGTTGTTAAGAGGATCAGTAACTCTCTAAGTAAGCAAATGTATTCCTGCCTTGACTCGATTTATAGGAGCCTATCGTCTACAAACTGAACGAGGTTTTCTGGTTTAGCGAATCTGTGCAGACCCTCTGCTGTCAGTGAAAAGTAGAAGGCGAGTTATGTAATCTTTGTGGCAAGCAGGTCCGTGTATTTGCTGGATTCAGATTGTAAAAGCAAATTAATACTGGCACTCCTGGGTCAGAGGGATGGACCAAAAACCATTCCTGATGTCCAGGACGGTGAAATATCCAACATGAAGGGGTTGTCGCATCATGGTTTCAGAGAGAGTAGCCATCATTAGGGCAGTGAGGGGAGCAGTTTCCTTCAGTTCACAATAGTCAATTGTTAGTCACCAAATAGGGGAATTATTAGAGGAATTATTACATCTGACTCTGTCTAAGGACACTATCCATGACTTTGGCTATCTCTTGTTCAGCAATTTTAGGGAATCCATATTGTTTTGGGGGCTTGGGATCCGGCCCCTGGATACAAACTGCTCCTGCCATACGACCATATTGGAGTTTGTGTGCTGCAAAGGTGGGCAGATGGGCAGTAAGAGGTGTTGTAATACCTCGGTGCTAGACAAATTCATCGTTTGGACCCAAAACTTCCCAATAGTGCAGATTCTATCCAAGTGTTTACCGTGCTGCATCTTGACTCATTCTCCATGCGCAACAGTTAGTGGGCTCAAAAGGAAGTTGTTATTGTGGCATAAAGTCGGATCCCAAAATATGCTCTGCACCGTTTAGCGATGTCACCAGCACAGCTGGATGGAGACAATGTAAATGTAAAATCCATCGGCTCCACTATAATTCGCTCCTGCGAAGGAGCTGTAAAGCTGCTCAGAATAATCTTTCCTTTAGGTTGGCAATTGAATTTAGGGTGTGTTGCTGTGTTAATGACAGTGCGAGAGTCCCCAGAATCCCATATAAATTCTACAGGATGGCGTCCAACCTCGTCGGTAACAATTGAATGGCCCATACTGTACCACTTGGTTTCACACACACGTTTTGGAGAAGCCTGACAGCGTCAGTCCTCCAGGTGGCGGTGTTGCCTGTCCCATTCTGCACCATCCTGGTCCTCTGGAAACTCTGCTTGGGAGACAAAATCATAAATCATCAGATCCATAGGATGTGTTTCACTACTTTCTCTTGGGCCTCCCAGTGGGAGGCAGGAAGGTGGCCCTCCTGGGTGCCATTCTGCAGTGATAGCACACACTCTTGTTGTGGTAGTGAGGCTCGACTGCCCAGATTCTAGGCAGAGGGAAGGAAAGGTCCTTGTGAGGGTTGCCACTGATGTGATTGTCCTTACCCCCACTTCCATTCGCCCCCTTCATTTCTCTACTGTTTCTGTCTCCTGACTACCTCCCGGCTGCATTTTGTTTTTTGGTTTTGCTTCTTTTTTTCTCTTGGGTCTCATTCTCCCAAGCCCCAATGAATCATCGCATCACCCAAGCTTCAGTACGGTTAATGTCAGCAGGGTCAACATTCTCTTCGGTTTGATTTACCTTCAGGAGTGGAATGACTCGTGTGCATACGGCGCCACTTTCCCAAATATGGCAGCAATATGGTAACCCTAGCGATTCCCACCTGGGTTAAATATATCATTAAAGTGTTTCCACAGCCAATTAGAGAAAGCAGTCGATGTTCTCCCTTTCTTTGTGTACATTTGTTCAAATTCCCTACGGGATGCCCCCTATTATGTCCTGCTGCTACTCTGTTGATTATTCTTGTGTCTACTATGTACGTACTGTGTAAGTTCCCTCGGCCGCGGAAAAATACGGGGAGAATGTGCAAACTCCACACGGACAGTGACCCAGAGCCGGGATTCGAACCTGGGACCTCGGTGCCACGAGGCAGCAATGCTAACCACTGTGTCACCGTGCCGCCCCTAATTAAACATTCTGAACACACTATATGGCAAAGGAAAAACAACACAACACCCCCCCCCCCAGTAACCTCAACCAACACCCCACTTTGCCCCCCTCCCCCCTCCCATAACAGCTGACAGTAACCAGCTCCTTGAAATGTAACACAAACAAACCTCCTCACTTGCCCCTCAAATCAAATTTCACTTTTTGCAGACACAAAAACTCCATTAGATCCCGCAGTCACACCGAGGTACAGGGAGGAGCGACTGCCCTGCACCCCAACAGGACCCGCCTGCGAGCGATCAGCGAGAAGACAGCTAAAACATCCGCCCCCATGGCCGTCTGCAACTCCGCCACGTCTCTGGGCTCCAAATCCACGTGCAAGATCACCGACATGGTGCTGAAGAACAACCTCCAGCATTTATCCAACTGAGGCAGCACCAGAACATGTGCTCATGATTGGCTGGGCCCCTCCCACTCCGCTCACAAGCATCCTCCGTGCCTTCAAACAACGGGCTCATCCTCAATCCGACAGGTGCCTCTATTTTAGCTGGATCAGCCCCAGCCTCGGGCAGGAGGTGGAGCCATTCACCCTCCGCAGCACCTCACACCACAACCCCTCCTCCAACGCCATCTCCAGCTCCTCCTCCCCCTACTTGGCCTTAACCCCTTCCAAAAAAGCCATATCCTCCTCCAAACAACTGCCATAGATTGCTACGATTACCTCCCCCACCCCTCCTGCCCCCCACTGCCAGCACCTCCTCCAACAACGAGGAGGGCGGGGTCACCCAAGAAATTGGAAAATCCTTTTTCGCGAAATCCTGCACATATCTGAAAGCCTCTCCACGCTGATCCCAAACTTCTCCCCAACTCCTCCAAACTCGCAAACCTCCCTTCTACAAACAGATCCTTCATTTCCATCACCCTACGCTGCGCTCCTCCCACTCCCAAAACCGGACATCCATCCTCACTGGCTCAAGCTCATGGTTCCCTCGGATTGACATCAACTGAGACCCTGCCCCTGACCCTAAGGTGCTGCCGAAATTGCTTCCATATTTTCAATATGACCACCACCACCGGACTCCACGAATATTTCCCTGGGCAAACAGGAGTGGTGCAATAGCCAGCACCCACAATCCTAACCCTGCTACAAGAGCCTGCCTTCATCCCCACCCACAAAGCCTCCGGCTCCATCACCCTACCTTTTCAAGTGTTCGCTGCCCAATATTTATATATCAGGTCCTCCTAATCCTTGACACCTTACCTGCCACACAAACGATGAAATCAACTGTTCCACCCCCATAAAAAATGTTTTTGGCAAAAAGACCGGTAGGCATAGAAATAAAAATAAAAACTGCGGCAGAATGTTCATCTTAACCACCTGCACCCGGCCTGCTGACAATAGGGGGAGGCTGTCCCATCTCAATAAATCCACCTCAACCCTTCACATAAAACAGATTATCAGCATTGAGATGCCCTTGGTTTCATCCCTCCCCCTCACTATCCCCCTCCATTTATCAGAGTCCCTCAGCACAATAGCGAAGGGCTCTAACACCAGCGCAAACAGGAGGGGAACACAGACACCCCTGTCTCGTTCTCCTATGCAACGGAAAGTACCCAGAATTCCCCTCATACGTGCTCACACTCGCCATCGGTTCCTTGAACAGCAACTTAACCCACGCCACAAACTTGGGCCCAATCCTAAATCTCCAACACCAGGTTAAAGTCCAACAGGTTTGTTTCAAACACGACCTTTCGGAGCACGGCTCCTTCTTCAGGTGAAGGAGCCGTGCTCCGAAAGCTCGTGTTTGAAACAAACCTGTTGGACTTTAACCTGGTGTTGTAAGACTTCTTACTGTGCTCACCCCAGTCCAACGCCGGCATCTCCACATCATGGCTAAATCTCCAACACCATAAACAAATAACTCCACTCCACACGATCAAGCGCATTCTCCGCATCCTGTGCCTCCACCACCTCCGGCTCCATCCCTTCTGCCAGCGCAAGCACCACATTCAACAGACGCCGTACACTCGATGGCAACTGCCTGCCCATTACGAACCCCGTCTCTTCCTCCCCAATCACCTTCGGGAGGCTTACCTCCAAACTGAGCACCAACACCTTGATGCATGATCAATTGTATAAAGAATCAGATTGGGTACAACTGTGGCTTTATTGCAGCAGGATGCGTGGCCTCTTACAGCAGCTGGTGAAATGGCTGCTGAATAGAGGACACGCATATTTATACTGCTCTTCCTGGGCGGAGCCAGCAGGCAGGGGCTACCAGCGAACCTGTAACACAGGTCCTACCTTACATCACCTAATACAGGTGTAACAGTGGTTTACCACATTCACCCCCTGTTAAAAATGAGTCCGGTGGGGGTGGTGTAGAACTATATACGTAGTGAAAATTATGTACAGTGTTTTATTAGAATAAAAGAGAGGAAAAAAATGTCTTTTGAAAGTCCGGTGCCAGTTAGAGGTTCAACCAGTCTGGTGCCTTGACGTTCTGCTGGGAGCGACGTAGCGGTGGCGGCGATGTCGATGCTGGTGACGTCGGTGCCGGCCTGACGTTGGGTGACTCCGGGAGCGTGCCGAAATCCTCTTCATCCTGTTGCGTGGGCAGGGGAAGGAGGGATGGTCCTGGTGGTGTTAATGTTGGAAGTTTTGAGGGAGGGGAGGATGGCGCCTGGCCAGGAAAGTATGTATGGGTGGAACCTGCTGGTGCCAGGTTCCTGAGGGAGACAGTATCTTGGCGGCTGTCGGGACTCGCCACATAGGCATACTGGGGGTTGGTATGGAGCAAGTGTACCCTGTCCACCAACGGGTTATAGCTGGTCGTCCTGCTGGAGGCGATACCCCTGCTGAGCCGGAACTGACGCAGCTCATCGCTCATGAATGAGGATCCCCTGTCACTGTGGATGTAGGTGGGGAAACCGAACAGAGCAAAGATTGTGGTGAGGGCCTTGATGACGGTGGCGGACGTCATATCGGGGCATGGGACGGCGAAGGGGAATCTGGAGTACTCATCGACCACACTGAGAATATGCATGTTTCGGTTGGTGGAGGGGCGGGGCCCTTTGAAATCCACGCTGAGGCGTTCAAAGGGGCGGGAGGCCTTCATCAGGCACGCGCAGTCCGGCAATCCCTGGTGACTGTCCGTACTTCCTCGACGGAGTAGGGCAGATTGCGATCCTTGACAAGATGGTACAACCGTGTGACCCCCGGGTAACAAAGGCTGTCGTGTAGGGCCCAGAGTCGGTCAACTTTGGCGCTGGCACATGTACCTCGGGATAGGGTGTCTGGGGACCCGTTGAGTTTGCCGGGGCGATACAGAATCTCGTAATTATAGGTGGAGAGCTCGATTCTCCACCACAAGATTTTATCATTCTTGATCTTGCCCCGCTGAGTGTTGTTGAACATGAAGGCTACCGACCGTTGGTCAGTGAGGAGAGTGAATCTCCTGCCGGCCAGGTAATGTCTCCAATGCCGCACAGCTTCAACGACAGTTTGGGCCTCCTTTTCGACGGACGAGTGCCGAATTTCTGAGGCAAGAAGGGTGCGGGAAAAGAATGCCACGGGTCTGCCTGCCTGATTGAGGGTGGCGGCAAGTGCGACGCCTGATGCGTCGCTTTCTACTTGAAAGGGCAGTGTCTCGTCTACTGCGTGCATCCCGGCCTTGGCTATGTCTGCTCTGATACGGACGAATGCATGTTGTGCCTCGGCCGCAAGGGGGAATTGAGTGGACTGTATAAGTGGGCGGGCCTTGTCCGCATAGTTTGGGACCCACTGGGCATAGTAGGAGAAGAACCCCAGGCAGCGTTTGAGGCCCTTGGGGCAGCGGGGAAGGGGGAGCTCCATGAGGGGGCATATGCGGTCGGGATCGGGCCCCAGAACTCCATTCTGGACCACATAGCCGAGGATGGCTAAGTGGGTCGTGCTGAACACACACTTCTCCTTATTGTAGGTGAGGTTGAGGAGAGTGGCGGTGTGGAGGAATTTAGCAAGGTTGGCACCATGGTCCTTCTGATCATGGCCGCAGATGGTGACGTTGTCTAGGTACGGAAAAGTGGCCCCCAAACCGTACCGGTCGACCATTCGGTCCATCTCCCTTTGGAAGACACACACCTCGCCAAAGTCTTGGCATCCACATTCAGCAGAGATATTGACCAATACGACCCAGACTCCGCTGGGTCCTTGTCCTTTTTTAGCAACAGTGAAATGCCTGTGACCCCTTTCGCCACTGCGTCCTCAAACATCTCCAACAGCGGGTTCAGCTCACCCAAAAACATTTTATAAAACTCCATCGGGAAACCATCCAGCCCCGGTGCTTTACCAGTCTGCATCCTTCCTGTTATCATTCGCACCTCTTCCATTCCCACTGGCTCCTCCAACCCAGCCCTCTCCTCCTCTCCTACCTCAGGACACTCCAACCGCCCAAAAAACTCCTGTCTGACTCATCCTCCGGCGGCTCCGATCGAGACAACTTTTTATAAAACTTCTCGAATTCCTTGTCCACCTGATCCGATGCCACCACCAACTCCCCTGCCCATCCCGAACTCTGCCCAATCTCTCTCGCAGCCGCCTGCCAGCAGAGCTAAGCCACCAGCTGACCTCCTCTCGATTCTCCTACGCAGCCCCCTTGCAGGCCTCAACTGCTGAACCGCCTTTCCTGTGGACAGAAGGTCAAAGCTCGTCTATAATTCCTTCTCCGCACCAGAAGATCCGGAGTAGGATCCTCCGCACTTTCCATCCACCTCCAGAATTTCCTCAACCAGCCGCTGCTGCTCCTCTCTTGCCTCCCTGTCCACCCGAGCCTTAATCAAGATGATCTCACCGCTTGCTGCCAACTTCAACGCTTCTCACACCACTGAAGGTGAAACTTCCCCATTCCTATTAAACCCCACATAATCCTCGATCACCTAAAAATTTGGGTCCACAAACAACCCCACATCCAACCCCCACACTGGTTTCTGTGCAGTCCCCGTTCCAGGACCATATCTACCCAATGTGGAGCATGGTCTGAGTTAACAATTGCTGAACATTTTACCTTCCTCACCACGGCCATCAGGGCCTTTGCCATAATGAATAAATCAATCCTTGAATACACATTGTGCACTGGTGAAAAGAATAAATACTCCTGTGGATGCAGAAACCTCCAGGGGATCCCCCCCCCCCCCCCCTCATAAATGCAGCCAACACCTTCGGCCCTCCCCGAGAGTGTCAGCAAACATGGCTGGTACCTATCCACCTTTGGATTCAGCAGTGTATTCAAGTCCCCCCCCCCCCCCCCCCCAGTATTAACTGTTGCATATCCAAATTCGATATAAATGCTAACTACCACCACCAACCTCCCCTCCAAAGCACCCGTCACTATAAAGAACTTGGTCAGCGACCACCTTATCCATCTGAAACCTCGCCCTCTTACCCACCAATATCACTACCCCCCCCCCCCCAAGTCCTACTATCAAAGCCCAAGTTGAACACCTGACTCACCCAGCCATTCCGAAGCCTCGTCTGCTTCTTCAGCCTCAAATGGGTCTCTTGCAGCAGCACCACGCTGGCTTTTAAATGAGAGAAGACTCACGCTCGCTTCACCAGTCCCCCCTATCCTCGTAGATTCCACATTGCCACATGGACTGGGTGTCCCCCCACACCCCTCCTATCAGTCATGGCCACTACTCCTGGTCCCACCCGACTGGCAGGACCCAGCCTTACCCTGAGTTACCATCAGCCACCCACTCCTCCCCTTCCCGAAAGCCTCCCAGCCATTTCCTCTCAAAACCATTTCTCCCAGTATCGTCCCCATTATCCCACCATTCACACCTCCCAGGCCCATCGAAACTTGTCCATACAGGTTCCAATAACTGCGGCCCCTCCCATTCACTAGCCAATGTACATTGGCTGGCGAGGTGGCCCTGCCAGACGCGCCACACAATATCAAAACAAAAACAAACACCAAGCCCCCCCCCACACCCAAAACGTCCAAACTCCCAACACAATAATCCCTCAAACCAAGAAACACATCCCAACAAATTACCTCAAAGTCCCTCCCAAACACAAGCTGAAAGATAACAACAAAGTCCAATCTCAATTCAGTCCCAGTCCTTCAGGTTTCACGAAAGCCTCCGCCTCATTCGCCATCTCAAAGTGGTAGTCTCTGGAGCTGGATGGTGACCCTCAGTTTCACCGGGACAGCCACCCCAAACCTCACATTGTTTTTATAACATGCTGCCCTCGCCTGACCAGGCCGCCTGTCTTCTGGCCGTGAGATGCTGGTAAATCCGAATACCACCACCTTCCCACTCTTCTCTCAATACAGCTTTGCGCACCTCAACACCTTTTTCCTTCAGCTGGTAGCTGTGCAAGCAAACTATCTCAGCTCTTGGTGGTTCATACTACACCTGAAGGACTGCAGGGGTTCAAGAAGGCAACTCACCACCACCTTCTAAAGGGATGGGCAATAAATGCTGGCCTGACCAGTGACACCAACATCCCGTAAATGAATTAAAAGAAAACAAAAATTTGCCTTTGGCTTCGGCAGAGCGACCGGTGAGCCCTGTCCAGCAGAGGGAAGGGTTCTCCCCACTCCCCCAACAAGTTGCCGAACATCTCCGCAAAGTACTCCAGCAGCCTACGGTCCTCCAGCCCCTCAGTCAGTCCCACGATCCTTAGATTCAGCCTTCGAGACATCCAGGTCTCAGCTCTCAGCCCTTTGTTACTCTCCAGCACCCTCCGTAGCGGGATTGTGGCATTAAGGCGAACATTTTAATCGAGAGACCTACGGACACCAATGTTCACCGAGGCTCTGCTGCTCCGTCTATTTGGTGAACACACAAGTTTTCCAGAATTCATTCATTCAATCTCTATTTAACAAGCTCAAATAACGATTAGCTGATCAGCACTATAATTTCTAGTCTGCACGTTCTCCCCGTGTCTGCGTGGGTTTCCTCCGGGTGCTCCGGTTTCCTCCCACAAGTCCCGAAAGACGTGCTGTTAGGTGAATTGGACATTCTGAATTCTCCCTCTGTGT
The DNA here is from genome assembly GCF_902713615.1 of Scyliorhinus canicula. Classification (NCBI taxonomy): domain Eukaryota; kingdom Metazoa; phylum Chordata; class Chondrichthyes; order Carcharhiniformes; family Scyliorhinidae; genus Scyliorhinus; species Scyliorhinus canicula. The sequence continues at coordinate 159,410,108 of NC_052158.1, read as the reverse complement.
ACCCGAACAGGCGCCGGAGTGTGGCGACGAGGGGATTTTCACAGTAACTTCATTGCAGTGTTAATGTAAGCCTACTTGTGACAATAAAGATTATTGTTATTTCCCAAATACACGATACGTAACTTCCCAAATAAGATCAGTGAGTCAAATCTGAGTCATGCTGGCCAGGAGCTGACAGGGGTCGACTGATATTGCTGTGGTCAAGCTCAGGGTTCTTCTTTCCTCTTCTAGTGATGGTTGTCCCGATCACCCAGTAAGGTTTGACCTTATTTTTCAAGGAGGTGTGTAAGTTGGTACCTGCATTCAGCAGACACAATCTCATTGTTCCAGTTAATCAGGTTACCCCTGGTGTGTTTGTATCATCACGCAAGATCTTGTTACTTCAGTTATTAGGTTAATTTCTGATGTAGCTGCACTCACCTGCGATGACATATTGTCTGTTGATAGTCGCTTTCTGTGCCCATATTTGGTTAGACCACTTGCCTCAGAGTTGACCCACTTTCTACCAGCATGCAATTCGGTTACAGTTTCATGGTCATCATTAGACTTTCCAGATTTTTATTGAACTCAAATTTCAGCATCTGCGGTGGCGGGATTTGAATCCTAGTCACTGGATCTCGCTTTAAAATCTTTTCATAATTAGGCTTTCCACATGTTTTCCAAATTACACTTTAATTAAAGCTTCCATGCCACTTTTAACAATGATGTGGAGATGCCGGCGTTGGACTGGGGTGAGCACAGTAAGAAGTCTTACAACACCAGGTTAAAGTCCAACAGGTTGAAGGAGCCGTGCTCCGAAAGCTCGTGTTTGAAACAAACCTGTTGGACTTTAACCTGGTGTTGTAAGACTTCTTACTTTTAACAATGATTCGGGTCCAAGTTTTTACACCAACCCCTTTAGGATTCCTTTATCTTGGGTGCTGTGCAAACTGCTCACAATTTGACTCTCGATTCCTAGATTGGGCTAAAATGGCATCAGGCTTCTGTCCCACTTTGTCTGGTTTCATCAATTGCCTCTAACTCAGAATACTTTGCTTACTCTTCCTTGGAATACCTTGGTCACTATTCACATGGCGCTGGACATCTTTTTTTTTAAATAAACATTTTATTGAGGTATTTTTTGGTTTTACAGCAACAACAAAATAAACAATATACATGAATCTATAAACATAGTGCAAAAGCCGTCTTCCTCCCTTACAGGTCCCACCTTTATTGACCCCCTACTCGAAGCTAAACTAACCCCCCCCCCCCTCCCCCCTGCTGCCGATTAATTTTCCACAAAGTCGACGACGAACGGTTGCCACCTCCGGGCGAACCCTAACATTGACCCTCTCAAGGCAAACTTGATTTTCTCCAGAGAAAGCTAGCCATGTCCGATAGCCAGTTCTACAACTTTGGGGCTTTGAGTCCCTCCAAGCTAATAGTATCAGTCTTCGGGCTACCAGGGGAAGCAAAGGCCAGAACATCTGCCTCTTCCTCCTCCTGGATTCCCAGATCTTCCGACACCCCGAAAGTTTCCACCTCTGGACTCGTTGCCACCCTTGTTTTTAACACTGTGGACATGACATCTGCAAACCCCTGCCAGAATCCCCTAAGCTTCGGACATGCCCAGAACATGTGGACATGGTTCGCTGGCCCTCTCGCACACTTATCTTCTATCCCAAAGAACCTGCTCATCCGGGCCACTGTCATGTGAGCCCGGTGAATGACCTTGAATTGTATCAGGCTAAGCCTGGCACATGTTGGGAACGCGTTGACTCTACTCAACGCGTCCGCCCATAGACCATCCTATCCTCTATCTGTCTTCCCAACTCCTCTTCCCACTTGTGCCTCAGCTCCCCAGTCTGCATATCCTCAGACCCCATAAGTTCCTTATAGATGTCAGAGACCTTCCCTTCTCCAACCCACACTCTGGAAACTACCCCATCCTGTATCCCCCTTAGTGGTAGGAGCAGGAAGGTTGAGACCTGCCTGCGTAGGACGTGCCACACCTGCAGGTACCTGAATTTGTTCCCCCTCGCCAATCCAAATTTCTCCTCCAGCTCCCTGAAGCTAGGAATGCTCCCCTCTGTAAACATATCCCCCATCCTCTCAATCCCTGCTATCTGCCATCTCCGAAACCCCCTGTCCATCCTTCCCAGAGCAAACTGGTGATTATTACAAATTGGAGACCAAACCGATACTCCCTCTGCTCCCACATGCCTCCTCCATTGCCCCCAGACTCTCAGGGCTGCCAGCACCACAGGGCTGGTGGAGTACCGTGCTGGCGGGAATGGCCCTAAGCTGGTCCCTTAACATGAAGCCGCCTCCATACGCTCCCATGCCGACCCTCCCCCCACCACCCACTTCCTGATCATGGCTATATTCGCCGCCCAATAGTAATTACTGAAGTTTGGCAGCACCAGCTCACACACTCCCCAGCTCCGCTCAAGCATCCCCCTCTTTACTCGCGGGGTCTTGCCCGCCCATACAAAGCCAGTGATCACTTTGTTGACCCGTTTAAAAAAGGACTGCGGAATAAAGATGGGGAGACACTGGAACACAAACAAGAATCTTGGGAGGACCGTCATCTTCATCGTCTGCACCCTCCCAGCTAGTGACAACGTCCCATCTCCAAAAACCGTCCTTCATTTGGTTTACCAGTTCGGATGGGACAGTTTTTGTACAGTGTGTACAGGAGGGTTTCCTGACACAATATGTGGATAGGCCGACAAGGGGGGGGGGGGGGGGGGGGGCACATCGGATTTCGTACTGGGTAGTGAACCGCGCCATGTTAGATTTGTTTGTGGGAGAGCACTTTGGAGACAGTGGCCACAATTCGGTGTCTTTCACTATTGCAATGGAGAAGGATAGGGCCAACGGCAGGGCAAGGTTTATAATTGGGGGAGGGGTAATTATGATGCGATTAGGCAAGAATAAGGGAGCATGAGATGGGAACAGAAACTTTCAGGGAAAGGCACAAATGAAAAGTGGAGCTTGTTCAAGGAACAAATACTGCGTGTCCTTGACATGTATGTCCTTGTCAGACAGGGAGGAAATGGCCGTGTGAGGGAACCATGGTTCACAAAAGAGGTTGAATGTCTTGTCAAGAGGAAAAAGGAAGCGTATGTAAGGATGAGAAAACAGGGTTCAGTTGGATCGCTTGAGGGTTACAAGGTAGCAAGGAATGAGCTAAAAAAAAAAGGGCTCAGGAGAGCTAGGAGGGGGCATGAGAAGTCCATGGCGGGTCGGATCAAGGAAAAACCCAAGGCTTTTTACTCTTATGTGAGAAATAAAAGAATGAGCAGGGTGAGGTTAGGGCCGGTAAAGGACAGTAGTGGGAACTTGTGCATGGAATCAGAAGAGATAGGAAAGGCGTCCAATTAATACTTTCCATCAGTGTTCACCAAGGAGAGGGGCCTTGTTTTTGAGGATAAGTGTGTGATACATGCGATTAGGCTGGAGGAGGTAGATATTCTGAGGGAGGATGTATTAGCAATTTTGAAAAACCTTAGGGTCGACAAGTCCCCTGGGCCAGATGGGATATATTCAAGGATTCTTTGGGAGGCAAGGGATGAGATTGCAGAGCCTTTGGCTTTGATCTTTGAGTCCTCACTGTCCACGGGGATAGTGCCAGAGGACTGGAGAGTGGCGAATGTTGTTCCTCTGTTCAAGAAAGGGAATAGGAATGATCCTGGTAATTATAGGCCGGTTAGTCTTACTTCGGTGGTCGGTAAGTTAATGGAAAAGGTCCTGAAGGATAGGATTGATGACCATTTGGAAAGATGGAGCTTAATCTGGGATTAACAGGGATTCATGAAGGGTAAATCGTGCCTCACAAATTTGATTGAATTCTTTGAGGAGGTACCTAAGTGTGTAGGTGAAGGTCGAGCAGTTGATGTCGTATACATGGATTTCAGTAAGGTGTTTGATAAGGTTCCCATGGTCGGATCATGAAGAAAGTAAGGAGGTGTGGGATAGAGGGAAATTTGGCCAATTGGATAAGTAACTGGCTATCACATAGAAGACAGAGGGTGGTGGCGGATGGAAACTTTTCAGACTGGAGACCAGTTACTAGCGGTGTACCAAAGTGCTGGGTCCTCTGCTATTTGTGATTTTTATTAATGACTTGGAGGAGGGGGCTGAAGGGTGGGTCAGTAAATTTGCTGATGACACCAAGATTGGTGTAGTAGTGGATGAGGTGGAGGGCTGTTGTCGGCTGCAAAGAGACATTGATAGGATGCAGAGCTGGGCCGAAAAATGGCAGATAGAGTTTAATCCTGATAAGTGCGAGGTGATTCATTTTGGGAGAAAAGATTTGAATGCGGATTACAGGGTCAACGGCAGGGTTCTGAGGAATGTGGAGGAACAGAGATCTTGGGGTTCATGTCCACAGAATCTCTGAAGGTTGCCACTCAAGTATATAGAGCCGTGAAGAAGGCCAATAGTGTGTTAGTGTTTATTAACAGGGGGCTTGAGTTTAAGAGTTGCAGGGTTATGCTGCAACTGTACATGACCCTGGTGAGACCACATTTGGAGTATTGTGTGGCAGTTCTGGTCACCTCACTATAGGAAGGATGTGGAAGCATTGGAAAGGATGCAAAGGAGATTTACCAGGATTCTGCCTGGTTTGCAGGATAGGTCTTATGAGGAAAGGTTGAGGGAGCTAGGGCTTTTCTCTTTGGAGCGTAGGAGGATGAGAGGCGACTTAATAGAGGTTTATAAGATGATGCGGGGGATAGATAGAGTGGACGTTCAGAGACTATTTCCTCGTGTGGATGTAGCTGTTACAAGGGGGCATAACTATAAGGTTCAGGGTGGGAGATATAGGAGGGATATCTGAGGTAGGTTCTTTACTCAGAGAGTGGTTAGGGTGTGGAATGGACTGCCTGCTGTGATAGTGGAGTCGGACACTTTAGGAACTTTCAAGCGGTTATTGGATAGGCACATGGAGCACACCAGAAAGACAGGGAGTGGGATAGCTTGATCTTGGTTTCGGACAATGCTCGGCACAACATCGAGGGCCGAAGGGCCTGTTCTGTTCTGTGCTGTACTGTTCTATGTACGAGTCGGGCCAGATATAGTTCGTGCAGCCGTTTCCATTCCCGCCTCACTTGGATAAATAGATACTTAAAGTTTCCCCTGACCAATCTACATGGCAGTTCCCCCAGTCGCCTGCCCTGTCCCCTCGCTTGCACCGCAAACATCTCACTTTTCCCCATATTTAGGTTATACCCCGAAAACCGGCCAAATTCCACCAGAATCCTCATTATTTCTTCCATCCCTTCTGCTGGGTCCGATACATACAGGAGCAGGTCGTCTGCTTAAAGCGAGACTCTGCGCTCCAACACCCCCCCCCCCCCCCCTCCCCCGGGACCAGCCCCTTGAGGCTCTCTTTGAATTGTCAGCGGCTCTATGGCTAATGAAAACAACAGTCGGGAGAGAGGGCACCCATGTCTCGTCCCCCGATGCAGCCTGAAAGTCCGAAGTTGTCCTATTCATCTGTACGCTCGCCACAGGAGCCTGATACAGCAACCTGACCCAGTTAATAAAGCCCCGCCCAAATCCAAACCATTGCAGTACCTCCCACAGATATTCCTATTCTACTCAATCAAAGGCCTTCTCTGCGTCCAGTGCGACCACTACCTCCACCTCCTTACCTTCCGGGGGCATCATGATCACTTTTAATAGCCTTCTTACAATGGCCACCAACTACCTTCCCCTAACAAACCCCATCTGGTCCTCCTCAATAACGGCCGGAACACAATCCTCAATCCTAGAGGACAAAAGTTTGGTCAGCAGTTTGGCGTCCACATTCAACAGGGATATCAGCCTATAGGACCCACACAGCTTCGGCTCAGTCAGCTAATCAGCAGTTCAAGAAGGTAGTACCTCACCACCAACTGACAGGGGCTGGTTTAGCTCACTCGGCTGACTTTTAAAAGCGGACCAAGCAGGCCAGCAGCACGGTTCGATTCCTGTACCAGCCTCCCCGGACAGGCGCTGGAATGTGGCGACTAGGGGCTTTTCACAGTAACTTCATTGAAGCCTACTCATGACAATAAGCGATTTTCATTCTTGATGGCAATTAGGAACAAGCAATAAGTGTCAGCTTTGTTGCAACATTCACAACCCATTAATTCGTTTTTTTAGGAATCCAGGGTGATTATTAATCCCACAGAATCCAAAGCAGCCTAGAAACTGTAGTCTGCCTCTCTATTACTTCCCGCACTGGATTGGATTTGTATATTGTCACGTGTACCGAGGTACAGTGAAAAGTATTTTCTGTGAAGCGGAATTAGAGATGAATGTCAAACGTACCAAAGCTTTGCCAATGTGCCCCACGCAGTAACCCAGCTTCAACAATTGGTGAAAATGAATAAAGGATTATTATTGGATTTGAACATTAACAATCAGCATGGTTAACTATCTCATAAATGGAACAAGCCTGTTTTACTGTCAATGTCGTTGAATCTTGATAACGACATTTATATAAAGCGAACCAAAACGTTTTCTGTCATTTATGGATAAGGTTCTGCTTGTGTCCCATTTTGGGATTGGACACCACCATTGGTGCAATATGTCAGAAAAGCTACCATGTAACTGACAAGGAGTTAAATTCACAGGACAGCAGTGCTGATAAGCATGGATTAGTATTCAGAAAAGGCAGCTGAACCGGTGTGATTCAAACCATGACATTTATTTGAATATTCAAGTGATCATTCATTCACATTTATTTCTGCTGCAACAAACATTATTCATTAGAATTCTGCAGGACTGACTGCTAAACGAGGCTGGAGGATTCCAACCTAGTACGTTCAAAATGGAAGTGTGTGATTTAAACGAAAGGCTGACAGTGGAATCAGGTTAGGAGAAGGCAGGAGCTCACAGCTGGGGCAGAAGACCATAATGCAGCACTATTACCAACAGTTATTGGACAGACAGGAAAGCCAACTTGAGACAATTTACCAAGGCAAAAGAGTGCAGTGGGTCCCTTGAATTCAAGAGGGAGAAGCAGGTTTATTACAGTGCCACCCTCTTAATACTGTCACAGCATCTCTGCCCTAGCCCGATCTGGCTAAGTGTTTACTCACTGTTCACTAGGAGAGACAGAAGAGGCAAAGAGGGCACATGAGAGATAACAATATTCAGTTGCAGTCAGAAGGCGGACCTATCAATATGTCCTGAGTTACGTTTTCACACAAGTAGATAGAGTAAAGAGTGGCAACTCCTCTGAAGATAAAGGGTTCGAGTCCTAAGCAGGAACGATTGATACCACTGGACCAGAGGAGGATGCACTGTAGGTCTTAAATAGTACCAATGTTGTGACAGCAGTGCATACACCGCTCAGTGGGCATACTAAATTCCTGTTAACGTAGACAGTTGCAGAGAGGTGCTTTTGTTAACAATAACAAAGTGAGGAAGGAGGATTCTAGGAAGGAATAAATCAACCTCGTTAACCAAGGAAGTTGAGGATAGTATTAAACTGAAAGAAAAAGCTTAGTAGTAAGCTAGACAATTGGGCAAGTTACCAACAGAAGATATCAAAGAGTAATGAGGGAGAAGTTGATGGTAAACTAGCAAGCAATATAAAAATGGACAGTAAGAGCTTCTTTCAATATATAAAAAGAAAGGAAAGGGAAAAGTGAACATCGGCCTGTCACACTGATGTTATATGCGAAAGTATTCCAACTTGGAACACCGGTCCGTGGGGATGTATAGTTTATTTTGTTTTCAGACGAGGAGAGAAGTGCAACCCCAGTGAGAATAAAGAGCCCAGCCAATGTGTAACAATTGTTAAAGATTATTTATTAGAGTAAAGACAAATACACACAAACAGGACGACTCTCCTCACACAGTTAAGTTGTATGACTTAATAAAAAGTTTCTATAACTTTTCTATAAGACAAAATATATCTACAATACCTTGAACTCTGAAAGACTTCCCGTGTTCCCCAAACAACATCCAAATTGAATAACCAGCTATAATTACTTCAATGTAGGGATGATACTCAAATCTGGAAACCGTCATTTTAAAACTGCTTTTATAAAGGTTTTCTGCAATACTTTGGCTCTCAGACTTAGAAGCTAGTTTACTGTCAGGTTTAGCGTCTAGAAACTGGCCTGTCCACGTTCTGAGACTACTAGATGGTAACTGGCTCTCCTAGTTTCTCAGGGTCTGGGTAATTATACCTTTGTTGTTCATTGATTATGCCTTCTGTGTATTTGGCTGCCTTCCCCAATCAACTTCCTTGACGATGCATTAACATATGGATATCTCTGGTACCTTCTGAATCATCTATAATCTGTTTCTCCTCCATTAGCTATTCACATTTGATTATCTAAACTGCTATTATAACCTAGTTACCGAGAGAGATGCAAACCAATTGAGGCCCTTTGAATTCTGTCTATTCATGGTGGGCCCTTTTGAGAGGGAGACTGAGAAATAATAATGGGGAACCAGGTGGAAGACACAAATTACATTCCAAAAATACTTATTAATCAAGGGGTAGAAGGGGTGGAAATAAATACAATAAAGAGTAGAGAGGAAGTATAAACATAATATAATCAAGCAGAGTCAGCCTGGTTTCATTAAGAGGAAATGGTGCCTGAAATCTAGAAGAATTATTTGGAGTGATAACTAGCAGGATAGATCAAGGGGATAATGAGTAGGATAGATCAAGGGGAACCAGTAGATGAATATATCCAGATATCCAAAAAGCATTCAATAAGGTGCTGCACAAAAGGCTATTGAATACAATAAGAGCCCATGGTGTTGGGGGTACTGTATTAGCCTGGATAGAGGATTGACTAACTGATAGAAGACAGACCTGCCTACCACAATAGAAGACAGAGTTGGGATGAGGACATTTTCAGATTGGCAACATGCAACTAATGGAGTGTCACAGGGATCAGTGCTGGCGCCACAATTATTTACATTATATCAATGACCTGGATGAGGGAAGTGAATGTATTATTGCCAAGTTTGCAGATGACACAAAAATAGGTGGGAAGAGAAGGTGTGAGGATGACAGCACAGAGGGATGTAGACAGGTTAAGTGAATGGCAAAAACTTGGCAGATGGAATATAATGTAGGAAAATGTGAAGTTATGTATTTTGATAGGCAGAATAAAGGAGCTGAATATTATTTGAATGGAGAAATACTGCAGAAAGCTGCAGCACAGAGGGATTTGAGGGTCCTTACGCATAAATCACAAAAAACTAGCACCCATGTTTCGTGGGTAATTGGGAAGGCAAATTGATGTTGGCCTTTATTTCAAAGGGAATAGAGAATAAAAAAAGGGAAATCTTGCTAAAACTAGTTAGACCACTGGAGTACTAAATGATAAAACATTGAATATATTCAAGAGGCGGCTGGATATAGCACTTGGGGAGAATGGGATCAAAGGCTATGGGGAGAAAGCAGGATTAGGCTATTGAGTTGGATGATCAGCCATGATCGTGATCAATGGCGGAGCAGGCTCGAAGGGCCTAAAGGCCTCCTCCTGCTCCCATATTCTATGTATCTATGTGCTGTGCACAGTTTTGGCCCCTCTGTTTAAGGAAAGATATACTGGTGTTGGAGGCAGTTCAGAGAACGTTCACTAGGTTGATCCCAGGTATGGAGGGATTTTCTTATGAGGAGTGGTCAAGTAGGTTGTCCTGTACTCGCTGGAGGTTAAAAGAATGACAGGCGACCTTATCGGGACATGTATGATTTTCAGGGGGCTGATGGGGTAGATGCAGAGAGGTTGTTTCCCCTCGTGGGAGAGTCTAGGACTAGAGGGCATAATCTTAGAGTAAGGGATCGTCCATTTAATGCAAAGAGGAGGAGGAATTTCTTCTGAGGGTAGTGAATTGGTGGAATTCTTTCTGCAGAGGGCTGCAGGTTGGGCCATTATGTTCAAGGCTGAGATAGAATTTCAATCTGCAATCAAGGGTAATGGAGATAAAGTGAGAAAGTGGAGTTGATGATTATCATTATCATATCAGACCAGCCATGATCTCATTAAATGGCAGAGCAGACTCCTATGTCTTATGGTTTTCAGTGATTTACCACAGTATTATGCAGTGACGGACGTATACAGAGTATCCCAGTTTTTAAAAAAAATCATTTTATGGGATGTGGGCATCGCTGGTCAGGCCAACATTTATCACCCATTCCTAGTTGCCATTCAGGTGGTGAGCTGCCAAGTTTTGACAAAGTCCTCCAGACTCGAAACGTTAGCTCCCTTCTCTGTCCACAGATGTGGTGTAGACCTGCTGTGAAGGAATAGTGCTATGTTTCCAAGGCAGGATAGTGAGCAAATGGAGAGGAACCTCCAGGTGTTGGTGTTCTCGGGTATTTGCTGTCCTTGTCCTTCTGGATGGTAGTGATCGTGGGTTTGGAAGGTGCTTCCAAAGGAATGTTGGTTAAGTTCCTGCAGTGCATCTTGCAGTTGGCACACACTGCTGGTATTGTTTGGTGGTAGAGGGATTGAATGTTTGTGGAAAAGGTAGCAAACAAGCATGGTTTGTCCTGGATGGTGCTGAGCTTACCCAACCAGACAAGTGGAGAATATTCCATTACACTCCTGAGGTGTGCCTTGTAGATGGTGGACAGGCTTTTCAGAGTCATGATTCCCAGTCTCTGACCTGCTCTGGTAGCCACAAATTTACATGGCTAGTTTAGTTAACCTTCTGGTCAACAGTAACCCTCAGGATGTTGAGTGTGGGGGAATTCAGAGATGGCAATGCCATTGAATTCCAAGGGACAATGGTTACATCTTCACAGTTGAAGATGGTCATTGCCTGGCACTTGGGTGGCATGACTGTTATTTGCCACTTGTCACGTCTGGATATTGTCCAAGTCTTGCTGCATTTGGACATGAATTGCTTCAGTATCTGAGTCATGATGCTGAACATTGTGCAGCCATCAACGAACATCCCCACTTCTGACCTTTTGATGGAAGGGAGCTCATTGATGAAGCAGCTGAAGATGGTTGGGCCGAGGACACTACCCTGAGGAACTCCTGCAGTGATGTCCTGGAACTGAGATGATTGACCTCCAACCACCACAACCATCTTCCTTTGTGCCAGGTATGGTCCCAACCAGTGGAGAGTTTACCCTGATTCCCATCGACTCCAGTTAGCCAGGGCACCTTGGTGCCATACTCAAGTGAAATGCTGCTTTGGTGTCAAGGGGAATCACTCACCTCTTTTGGTCATGTTTGAACCAAGGCTGAAATTAGGTCAGGTGCCGAGTGACCCTGGAGGAATCCAAACGGAACATCAGTGAGCAGTTTATTGCTGAGTAAGTACCGCCTGAGAGCCTCTTGACAACCTCTTCCATCACCTTGCTGATGATGGAGAGTAGACTGATGGGGCAGTAATTGGCCAGGTTGGATTTGTCCTGTTTTTTGTATACAGGACACACCTAGGCAATTTGCCACATTGCTGGGTAGATGCCAGTGTTGTAGCTGTACTGGACAGCTAGGCTAGGGCTGCGGCAGGTTCTGCAACACAAGTCTTCAGTACTACTGCCGGAATACTGTCAGGGTCCATAGCCGTTGCATTATGCGGTAGCTTCACCACTTCCTTGGTATCACTTACATCTGTGTTGCTGGGGACCTCCAGAGAAGGAAATGATGCATCATCTACTTGGCACTTCTGGCTCAAGATTATTGTGAACGTTTCAGCCTTGTCTCTTGCTGGGCTCCTCCATCATTCTGTACTGATGGACTTGTGCCAAACAGTACTGTACCCCAGTGTTAGACAGTGATAAATCTGTCCCCACCACTACTGTACCCCAGTGATATACAGTGACATATCTGACCCCACCAACACTGTACCCCAATGGCAGACCCGTCCCCACCAGTACTGTACTCCAGTGTTATACACTGACAGACCAGTCTCCACCAGTACTGTACCAAAGTGTTATACAGAGGCAGTCCTGTACCCCAGTGTTAGTGACAGACCCGTCTCCACAAGTATTGTACCCGTGTTATACAGTGACAGACACGTCTCCACCAGTACTGACCCCAGTGTTCGTGACAGACCTGTGCCCATCAGTGCTATACCCCAGTTCTATAAAGTGAGACACATCCCCACCAGTACTGTACACCAGTATTATACAGTGCCAGGCCCGCCCCCACCAGTACCGTCCAGTGTTATACTGAGACCTGTCCCCATCACCGTCCAGTGTTATACTGAGACCTGTCCCCATCATTGTAACCGTGCTAAACAATGTCAGACCTGTGCCCATCAGTGCTGTATCAGAGTTTATACAGTGACATCCCATACCCACCAGTACTGTATCCCAGTGTTATGCAGTGACATACCCATCCCCACCAATACTGTACCCATGTTATACAGTGACAAGGAACAGATACTACGTGTCCTTGATATGTATGGCCCTGTCAGGCAGGGAAGAGATGGTCGAGTGAGGGAACCATGGTTGACAAGAGAGGTTGAATGTCTTGTTAAGAGGAAGAAGGAGACTTATGTGAGGCTGAGGAAACAAGGTTCAGACAGGGCGCTGGAGGGATACAAGATAGCCAGGATGGAACTGAAGAAAGGGATTAGGAGAGCTAAGAGAGGGCATGAAAAATCTTTGGTGGGTAGGATCAAGGAAAACCCCAAGGCCTTTACACATGTGAGAAATATGAGAATGACTAGAGCGAGGGTAGGTCCGATCAAGGACAGTAGCGGGAGATTGTGTATTGAGTCTGAAGAGATAGGAGAGGTCTTGAATGAGTACTTTTCTTCAGTATTTACAAATGAGAGGGGCCATATTGTTGAGAGGACAGTGTGAAACAGACTGGTAAGCTCGAGGAGATACTTGTTAGGAAGGAAGAAGTGTACATGGATTTTAGACAGGCATTTGATAACGTTCCCCATGGTAAGCTTATGCAGAAAGTAAGGAGGCATGGGATAGTGGGAAATTTGGCAAGTTGGATAACGAACTGGCTAACCAATAGAAGTCAGAGAGTGGTAGTGGATGAAATATTCAGCCTGGAGCCCAGTTACCAATGGTGTACTGCAGGGATCAGTTCTGGGTCCTCTGCTGTTTGTGATTTTCATTAATGACTTGGATGAGGGAGTTGAAGGGTGGGTCAGTAAATTTGCAGACGATACGAAGATTGGTGGGGTTGTGGATAGTGAGGAGGGCTGTTGTCGGCTGCAAAGAGACATAGATAGGATGCAGAGCTGGGCTGAGAAGTGGCAGATGGAGTTTAACCCTGGAAAGTGTGAGGTTGTCCATTTTGGAAGGACAAATATGAACGCGGAATACAGGGTTAACGGTAGGGTTCTTGGCAATGTGGAGGAGCAGCGAGATCTTGGGGTCTATGTTCATAGATCTTTGAAAGTTGCCACTCAAGTGGATATAGTTGTGAAGGAGGACTATGGTGTGCTAGAACATAGAACATTACAGCGCAGTACAGGCCCTTCGGCCCTCAGTGTTGCACCGTCCTGTGAAACCCTTCTAAAGTCCCTCTACACTATTCCCTTATCGTCCATATGCCTATCCAATGACCATTTGAATGCGTTTAGTGTTGGCGAGTCCACTACTGTTGCAGGCAGGGCATTCCACGCCCTTACTACTCTCTGAGTAAAGAACCTACCTCTGACATCTGTCCTATATCTATCTCCCCTCAATTTAAAGCTATGTCCCCTCGTGCTGGACATCACCATCTGAGGAAAAAGGCTCTCGATGTCCACCCTATCTAATCCTCGGATCATCTTGTATGCCTCAATTAAGTCCCCTCTTAACCTTCTTCTCTCTAACGAAAACAGCCTCAAGTCCTTCAGCCTTTCCTCATATGATCTTCCCTCCATACCAGGCAACATTCTTGTAAATCTCCTCTGTACCCTTTCCAATGCTTCCACATCTTTCCTATAATGTGGCGACCAGAACTGCACACAAAACTCCAAATGCGGCCGCACCAGAGTTTTGTACAACTGCAACATGACCTCATGACTCCGAAACTCAATTCCTCTACCAATAAAAGCTAACACACCGTACGCCTTCTTGACAACCCTCTCAACCTGGGTGGCAACTTTCAGGGATCTATGGACATGGACACCGAGATCTCTCTGCTCGTCCACACTACCAAGAATCTTACCATTAGCCCAGTACTCTGCCTTCCTGTTATTCCTTCCGAAATGAATCACCTCACAATTTTCTGCATTAAACTCCATTTGCCACCTGTCAGCCCAGCTCTGCAGCTTATCTATGTCCCTCTGTAATTTGTAACATCCTTCTGCACTGTCCACAACTCCACCGACTTTAGTGTCACCTGCAAATTTACTCACCCATCCTTCTACGCCCTCCTCCAGGCCATTTATAAAAATGACAAACAGCAACGGCCCCAAAACAGATCCTTGTGGCACACCACTAGTAACTGGACACCAGTCAGAGCATTTCCCATCAACCACCACTCTTTGTCTTCTATCAGCTAGCCAATTTCTGATCCAAACTGCTAAATCACCCTGAATCCCATGCCTCTGTATTTTCTGCAACAGCCTACCATGGGGAACCTTATCAAATGCTTTACTGAAATCCATATACACCACATCAACTGCTTTACCCTCATCCACCTGTTTGGTCACCTTCTCGAAGAACTCAATGAGGTTTGTGAGGCACGACGTACCCTTCACAAAACCATGTTGACTATCTCTAATCAAATTATTCCTTTCCAGATGATTATACATCCTATCTCTTATAAACCTTTCCAAGACTTTTCCCACAACAGAAGTAAGGCTCACTGGTCTATAGTTACCGGTGTTATCTCTACTCCCCTTCTTGTACAAGGGGACAACATTTGCTATCCTCCAGTCCTCTGGCACTATTCCTGTAGACAAAGATGACTTAAAGATCAAAGCCAAAGGCTCAGCAATCTCCTCCCTAGCTTCCCAGAGAATCTTAGGATAAATCCCATCCGGCCCAGGGGACTTATCTATTTTCACACTTTCCAGAATCACTAACACCTCCTCCTTATGAACCTCAAGCCCTTCTAGTCTAGTAGCCTGTATCTCAGTATTCTCCTCGACAACTTTGTCTTTTTCCTGTGTGAATACTGATGAAAAATACTCATTTAGCACCTCTCCTATCTCCTCGGACTCTACGCACAACTTCCCACTACTGTCCTTGACTGGCCCTACTCTTACCTTAGTCATTCTTTTATTCCTGACATACCTATAGAAAGCTTTAGGGTTATCCTTGATCCTCCCTGCCAAAGACTTTTCATGTCCTCGCTTGGCTCTTCTTAGCTCTCTCTTTAGAGCCTTCTTAGCTAACTTGTAACTCTCAAGCGACCCAACTGAACCATCACATCTCATCTTCACATAAGCCTCCTTCTTCCTCTTGAAAAGTGTTTCAACTGCTTTAGTAACCCATGGTTCCCTCACTCGACCACTTCCTCCCTGCCTACCAGGTACATACTTATCAAGGACACGCAGTAGCTGTTCCTTGAACATGCTCCACATTTCCATTGTGTCCATCCCCTGCAGTTTTCCTCTCCAGGCAATGCATCCTAAGTCTTGCCTCATCGCATCATAATTGCCTTTCCCCCAGCAATAACTCTTAGCGTTCATTAGCAGAGGGATTGAATTTAAGAGCCGTGAGGTGATGATGCAGGTGTACAAAACCTTGGTCAGGCCACATTTGGAGTACTGTGTACAGTTCTGGGCACCTCATTTTAGGAAGGATGTGGAAGCTTTGGAAAAGGTGCAAAGGAGATTTACCAGGATGTTGCCTGGAATGGAGAGTAGGTCTTACGAGGAAAGGTTGAGGGTGCTAGGCCTTTTCTCATTAGAACGGAGAAGGATGAGGGGCGACTTGATAGAGGTTTATAAGATGATCAGGGGACTAGATAGAGTAGACAGTCAGAGACTTTTCCCCGGGTGGAACAAACCATTACAAGGGAACATAAATTTAAGGTAAATGGTGGAAGATATAGGGGGGATGTCAGAGGTAGGTTCTTTACCCAGAGAGTAGTGGGGGCATGGAATGCACTGCCTGTGGAAGTAGTTGAGTCGGAAACGTTAGGGACCTTCAAGCGGCTATTGGATAGGTACAAGGATTAGGGTAGAATAATGGAGTGTAGATTAATTTCTTCTTAAGGGCAGCACGGTAGCATTGTGGATAGCACAATTGCTTCACAGCTTCAGGGTCCCAAGTTCGATTTCGACTTGGGTCACTGTCTGTGTGGAGTCTGCACATCCTCCCCGTGTGTGCGTGGGTTTCCTCCGGGTACTCCGGTTTCCTCCCACAATCCAAAGATGTGCAGGTTGGGTGGATTGGCCATGATAAATTGCCCTTATGGTCCAAAATTCTATGATTAACCTAGGACAAAAGTTCGGCACAACATTGTGGGCCGAAGGGCCTGTTGTGTGCTGTATTTCTCTATCTATCTACCTGTCTCCATCAGTACAGTACCGGTGCTAAAGTGACAGACCAGTCCTCACCAGCACTGTACCCATGTTATAGTGACAGACACACCCACACCAGTACTGCATCCCAGTATTATACATTTACAAATCTGTCCCCACTATTACTGTACCAGTGTTACACTGTGACAGACCGGTCCCCATTTGAACGGTTCCCATGTTATACTGTAACAGGCCCTCCCACACCATATTGGAACCATGTTATACCATGACAGACCTGTCCGCCCCAGTGTACTGTAACAGCTCAGTCCCACCAGGACTATTCCCCAGTGATTTACAGTGACAGACCTGTGCCCATCAGTACCATACCCCAGTAATTTAGTGACAGACCCGTCTCTCCACCAGTATTGCACCCCAGTGTTATACAATGACAGACCAATCCCCACAAGCACCGTACCCGTGTTATACAGTGAGAGGCCTGTCCTCGCCAGTACTGTACCCATGTTACACTAACAGGCCCGCCCCCACCAGTACTGTAACCGAGTTATACAGTCACAGAGCTGTCCCCGTGTTAGTGACAGACCCCAACAGTGCTATACTCCAGTGTTATACAGTGACAGATTGGGTAACCCAGTTTTATACAGTGACAGATTGTCCACACCACAGTAACCCAGTGTTATACAGTGATAGTCTCCTCCTCACCAGTACTGTACCCCAGTGTTATACAGTGACAGACCCGTCCCCACCAGTACTGTACACCAGTGTTATACAGTGACAGACCTGTCCCCACCAGTACTGTACCCCAGTGTTATACAGTGACAGACCTGTCCCCACCAGTACTGTACACCAGTGTTATACAGTGACAGACCCGTCCCCACCAGTACTGTACCCCAGTGTTATACAGTGACAGACCCATCCCCACCAGTACTGTACCCCAGTGTTATACAGTGATAGACCCATCCCCACCAGTACTGTACCCCAGTGTTATACAGTGACAGACCCATCCCCACCGGTACTGTACCCCAGTGTTATACAGTGACAGACCCGTCCCCACCAGTACTGTACCCCAGTGTTATACAGTGACAGACCCATCCCCACCGGTACTGTACCCGTGTTAGTGACAAACAGGCAGATGGTGGCAGAGTGGTATTGTCACTGGACTAGTAAACTACAGACCCAGAGTAATGCTTTGCGTCCCAGTTTCAAATCCCACCTCAGCAGATGGTGGAACTTTAATTCAATAAACAACTGGAATTAAAAGTCTAATGGTGACCATGAAGCCATTTTGTACATTTTTGCAAAAACCCATCTTAGGGAAGGAAATCTGCTGTCTTACCCGTTCTGGCCTACATGTGACTCCAGACCCACAGCAATGTGGTTGACTCTTAACTTCTCCTCAAGGGCAAATGGGGATGGCATTAAATGCTGGCACAGTCTGCAATGCCCACAATCCATAAACAAATAAAAGAAATACAGTGACAGACCTGTCCCCGCTAGTATTGTACCGTTATACAGTGACAGCTCTATACAGTGACAGACCTGTCCCCGCTAGTATTGTACCCGTTATACAGTGACAGCTCTATACAGTGACAGACCTGTCCCCGCTAGTATTGTACCCGTTATACAGTGACAGCTCTATACAGTGACAGACCTGTCCCCGCTAGTATTGTACCCGTTATACAGTGACAGCTCTATACAGTGACAGACCTGTCCCCGCTAGTATTGTACCCGTTATACAGTGACAGCTCTATACAGTGACAGACCTGTCCCCGCTAGTATTGTACCCGTTATACAGTGACAGCTCTATACAGTGACAGACCTGTCCCCGCTAGTATTGTACCCGTTATACAGTGACAGCTCTATAGTGACAGACCTGTCCCCGCTAGTATTGTACCCGTTATACAGTGACAGCTTTATACAGTGACAGACCTGTCACCACCAGTACTGTATCCCAGTGTTATACAGTGACAGACCTGTCCCCACCAGTACTGTACCCCAGAGTTATAGTTACAGATCCTTCCCCACCAATACTATACCCCAGTGTTATACAGTGACAGATCTTTCCCCACCAGTACTGTACCCCAGTGTTATAGTAACAGATCTTTCCCCACCAGCACTGTACCCCAGTGTTATACAGTGACAGTCACATCCCCACCAGTACTGTATCCCAGTGTTATACAGTGACAGACCCGTCCCCACCAGTACTGTACCCCAGTGTTATACAGTGACAGACCCATCCCCACCAGTACTGTAACCCAGTGTTATACAGTGACAGATCCTTCCTCACCAGTACTGTACCACAGTGTTATAGTGACAGACCCGTCCCCACCAGTACTGTACCCCAGTGTTATACAGTGACAGACCCCTCCCCACCAGTACTGTATCCCAGTATTACCGGCCCATACTGGCCTCCCCAAATAGTCGCTGGAATGTGGCGACTAGGGGCTTTTCACAGTAACTTCATTGAAGCCTATTTGTGACAATAAGCAATTATTATAATATTATTATAGTGACAGACCCATCACCACCAATACTGAATCCCAGTGTTAGTGAGACATATCCCCTTAATACTGTACCTGTTTAAATGGCGACATTTGTCCCCATTAGTACTGCATCCCAATAATATGCAGTGACTGAGTTGTCCCTAACAGCACTGTACCCATGTTTTACAGTGACATCCCTGTCCCACCAGTACTCTACCAGTGTTATACAATGACAGACCTGTCCCCACCAGTACTGTCCCCATGTTATACGGTGACAGACCCATCCTCACCAGTACTGTCCCCATGTTATACAGTGACACACCCGTCCTCACCAGTACTGTATCCCAGTGTTATACAGTGACAGACCCGTCCCCACCAGTATCGTACCCGCGTCATACAGTGACATACCTGTCCCCACCAGTACTGTACGTATGTTATGCAGTGTTCCCACCAGTATTATCGCTCAATGTTATACAGGGACAGACCTATACCCACCAACCTGTGCCATGCAGTGACAGATCTGCCACCACCAGCCTAGCCCTCTGTCCCCACCAAGACTGCAATCCTTTGTTAAATAGTGACAGACCTGTGCCACAAGTACTTTACCCCACTGTTAGTGACAAACCCGACCCCACCAGTTCTGTATCCCATGTTATGGTGACAGACCTATCCCCACTAGTGCTGTACCCCAGTGTTATACAGCGACAGACCCATCCCCACCAGTACTGTATCCCAGTGTTATACAGTGACAGACCCGTCCCCACCAATACTGTACCCCAGTGTTATAGAGTGACAGACCCGTCCCCACCAGTACTGTACCCCAGTGTTATACAGTGACAGACCCGTCCCCACCAGTACTGTACCCCAGTGTTATACAGTGACAGACCCGTCCCCACCAGTACTGTACCCCAGTGTTATACAGTGACAGACCTGTCCCTACCAGTACTGTACCCCAGCGTTATAGTGACAGACCCGTCCCCACCAGTACTGTACCCCAGTGTTATACAGTGACAGTGCCGTCCCCACCAGTACTGTACCCCAGTGTTACACAGTGACAGTACCCGTCCCCACCAGTACTGTCCCCATGTTATACAGTGACAGATCCATCCCCACCAGTACTGTCCCCATGTTATACAGTGACAGACCCATCCACACCAGTACTGTATCCCAGTGTTATACAGTGACAGACCCATCCCCACCAGTACTGAATCCCGGTGTCCCCTTCATACTGTACCACAGCTGCAGAAAAGGAGATAGTTGAGGAGGGTTTGTGTACTGAGTCAGTATGGGTGGAAGTCAGAAACAAGAAAGGAGCAGTCACTTTATTGGGAGTTTTCTATCGACCCCCCAATAGCAGCAGAGAGATGGAGGAACAGATTAGGCGGTTGATCTTGGAAAGGTGCAGAAGTAACAGAGTTGTTGTCATGAGTGACTTCAACTTTCCTAATATTGACTGGAACCTCTTTACTGCAAATGGTTTGGATGGAACAGATTTTCTCAGGTGTGTACATGAAGGTTTCCTGACTCAATATTTAGATAGGCTGACTAGGGGGGAGGCCATATTGGACTTGGTGCTCGGCAATGAACAAGGCAGGTGTCAGATGTCTCGGTGGGAGAGCATTTCAGTGGCGGTGACCACAACTCCTTGACCTTTACCATAGTCATGGAGAGGGTTTGCATTGTCTACCTCATACGCTGCAAGAAAGGATGTCCCGAAGCGTGGTACATTGGCGAGACCATGCAGAAGCTGCGACAACGGATCGCGCGACAGTCGCCAGGCGGGAATGTTCCCTTCCAGTCAGGCAATAATTCAGCAGTCAAGGGAATTCAGCCTCTGATCTTTGGGTAAGCCTTCTCCAAGGCGGCCTTCAGGACGCGCGGTAATGCAGAATCGCCGAGCAGAAACTTATAGCCAAGTTCCACACACGAGTATGGCCTCAACCGGGACCTTGGATTCATGTTGCATTACCATATAGCTTGGGTTTGTGAAATCCTACCAACTGCCCTGGCTTGAGATAATTCACACCTCTTTAACCTGTGATTGTCCCTCTCTCCAGTTGCTCCGTCTGGATTTGTAGACTTAATTACCTACAAAGACTTGCATTCAAAGTATCGTATTGCATCTTTGACTTTGTCTATATATATGTTTCTGGAACCCACCTCTTCATTCACCGGAGGAAGGAGCTGGGCCCCGAAATCTAATGATGCGAAACAAACCTGTTGGACTTTAACCTGGTGTTGTAAGACTTCTTACTGTGCTCACCCCAGTCCAACACCAGCATCTCCACATCATTGTCAAATAGTGACAGACCTGTCCCCACGAGTACTTTACTCCAGTGTTAGTGACAACCCCGTCCCCACCAGTACTGTACCCCAGTGCTATACAGTGACAAACCTGTCCCACGAGTACTTTACCCCACTGTTAGTGACAAACTCGACCCCACCAGTTCTGTATCCCATGTTATGGTGACAGACCTATCCCCACTAGTGCTGTACCCCAGTGCTATACAGTGACAGACCCGTCTACACCAGTACTGTACCCCAGTGTTACACAGTGACAGACCTGTCCCACGAGTACTTTACCCCACTGTTAGTGACAAACCCGACCCCATCAGTTCTGTATCCCATGTTATGGTGACAGACCTATCCCCACTAGTGCTGTACCCCAGTGCTATACAGTGACAAACCCATCCCCACCAGTACTGTACCCCAGTGTTATACAGTGACAGACCCGTCCCCACCAGTATCGTACCCGCGTCATACAGTGACATACCTGTCCCCACCAGTACTGTACGTATGTTATGCAGTGTTCCCACCAGTATTATCCCTCAATGTTATACAGGGACAGACCTATACCCACCAATCTGTACCTGTGCCATGCAGTGACAGATCTGCCACCACCAGCCTAGCCCTCTGTCCCCACCAAGACTGCAATCCTTTGTTAAATAGTGACAGACCTGTCCCACAAGTACTTTACCCCACTGTTAGTGACAAACCCGACCCCACCAGTTCTGTATCCCATGTTATGGTGACAGACCTATCCCCACTAGTGCTGTACCCCAGTGTTATACAGCGACAGACCCATCCCCACCAGTACTGTATCCCAGTGTTATACAGTGACAGACCCGTCCCCACCAGTACTGTACCCCAGTGTTATAGAGTGACAGACTCGTCCCCACCAGTACAGTACCCCAGTGTTATACAGTGACAGACCCGTCCCCACCAGTACTGTACCCCAGTGTTATACAGTGACAGACCCGTCCCCACCAGTACTGTACCCCAGTGTTATACAGTGACAGACCCATACCCGCCAGTTCTGTACCCCGGTGTTATACAGTGACAGACCCATCCCCACCAGTACTGTACCCCAGTGTTATACAGTGACAGACCCATACCCGCCAGTTCTGTACCCCGGTGTTATACACTGACAGACCCGTCCCCACCAGTACTGTACCCCGGTGTTATACAGAGACAGACCCATACCCACCAGTTCTGTACCCCGGTGTTATACAGTGACAGACCCATCCCCCCCAGTACTATACCCCAGTGTTATACAGTGACAGACCCATCCCCACCAATACTGTACCCCGGTGTTATACAGTGACAGACCCATACCCGCCAGTTCTGTACCCCGGTGTTATACAGTGACAGACCCATCCCCACCAGTACTGTACCCCAGTGTTATACAGTGACAGACCCATACCCGCCAGTTCTGTACCCCGGTGTTATACACTGACAGACCCGTCCCCACCAGTACTGTACCCCGGTGTTATACAGAGACAGACCCATACCCACCAGTTCTGTACCCCGGTGTTATACAGTGACAGACCCATCCCCCCCAGTACTATACCCCAGTGTTATACAGTGACAGACCCATCCCCACCAATACTGTACCCCGGTGTTATACAGTGACAGACCCGTCCCCACCAGTACTGTACCCCAGTGTTATATAGTGATAGACCCGTCCCCACCAGTACTGTACCCCAGTGTTATACAGTGACAGACCCGTCCCCACCAGTACTGTACCCCAGTGTTATACAGTGACAGACCCGTCCCCACCAGTACTGTATCCCAGTGTTATACAGTGACAGACCCATCCCCACCAGTACTGTACCCCGGTGTTATACAGTGACAGACCTGTCCCCACCAGTACTGTACCCCAGTGTTATACAGTGACAGACCCATACCCGCCAGTTCTGTACCCCAGTGTTATACAGTGACAGACCAGTCCCCACCAGTACTGTACCCCAGTGTTATACAGTGACAGACCCGTCCCCACCAGTACTGTACCCCAGTGTTATACAGTGACAGACCAGTCCCCACCAGTACTGTACCCCAGTGTTATACAGTGACAGACCCGTCCCCACCAGTACTGTACCCCAGTGTTATACAGTGACAGACCCATACCCGCCAGTTCTGTACCCCGGTGTTATACAGTGACAGACCAGTCCCCACCAGTACCATACCCCAGTGTTATACAGTGACAGGCCGGATTTCAGAGCTGTATGGCTCAAGCTGGGTTGTGAGGGGAGCAGGGTCGCTCAGAGTGCTGGAATAGACCAGCCTAATAATAGCAAAGCAGATAATGGGTCCGATGCCACATTGTGCTAGCTGAATCATCCAGTTCAGTTTTCTTTTTAACTTTACTCAATTGAAATTAATGAAATGCAGCATTTTTAAAACTCAGATTTTTGGCCAGTTGTTGGTGAGAAACTGTTGCTGCAGTCAATTTCAAAAGGGAATTAGTAAAGGAAACATTTGCGGAGTTATAGGGAAGCAAACAGTGCTGATTGGAGAGATTTCAGAGAATCAGCACAGGTACAATGTACCCAGGAATACCAAATTGATTGTCGGGAAGGCAGCACTGACCTATGTGGAGTGATTGAATCGGTTAGGATCGTATTTGCTGGAGTTCAGAAGAATGAGGGGGGAATCTCGCAGAAACTTATAAAATTCTAAACCTCCTGCACTGCAAATTCTATGATTCTATGACTAGACAGGGTAGATGCAGGAAGGATGTTCCCGATGATGGGGGATTCCAGAACCAGGGGTCCCAGTCCGAGGATACAGGATAGACCATTTAGTACAGAGATCAGGACACATTTCTTCACTAAGAGTGGTTGGCATGAGGAGTTAGTTACAAGAGGAAGTAGTTGAGGCCAAAACATTGTATGCTTTCAAGAAGCAGTTAGATACAGCACTTAGGGCAAAGGGGATCAAAGGTTATGGGGGGGGGGGGGGGGGGGGAAAGAGAGGAGAGAGTGGGATTAGGCTATTGAGTTAGATGACCAGCCATGATCATAATGAATGGCGGAGCAGGCGCGAAGTGCCAAATGGCCTCACCGTACTTGTGTCAAAATCCTGGAGCTTCCTCCCTAACAGCACTGCGGGTGTACCTACACCTCAGGGACACCACCTTCTTAAGGGCACTGGGCAATAAATGTTGATCTCACCAGTAACTACCTCATTCCATGAAATTACAAAGCCACAATCCTATGAGCCCTTCTCTCCTGTACCAACCATGAGTGGCACCTTATCAAAATGCTTTGTCAAAGTTCTAATGCATTACACCCGCTGGTTTCCCTTGAGCTAACCTATCGGTTCCATCCTCAGCAATGCTAGAATTTCCCAAACATGCTCGTTGTTTCACAAAACTATCGACTGCCTGATTATATTACAACTTTTCTTGATGTCCTGTTAGCACTCACTTTGTGACAGAACCTAGTATTTTTCCCCATGACGAGCGCCATGTTAATTGGCCTTGGGTTTGCTGTTTTCTCTCGCGCTCCTTTTTTTGTACAGCAGCATGGAGACGAGTCTTGAATTAAACATCCAGTAGCAAAACCGCAGGCAGGAGGGAGTGGAGGACATGCCATTGGAGCTTACAAAAATTAGATTTATTAACTTCACTTGGGTTGGAGTTCGAGATGTGCAGCGTTCTGCCATTAGTTAAGTGGGTTGGCAGCATAAATGAGAGCAGCTGGACGCGAGCTATATAAATCTAATGAAACAACATGTAAGAAGTCAAGACACATGTTGCCTGGCAATCAATTAGCTCAAACAGGCATTAAGCAGAATTCTCTGTAACTGATTAGGAAAAGGTATTTGGTCAGGGTCATTGTGACCTGGGCTAATATGATAACTACGCTGTGCCCAGAGCACAGACCCAGCCAACTAGAAATGGAACACATTTACACTGGCATCAGGGAAAGTTTGGTAAAGTGTGGAAATGTCCCATAATACACTGTACCAGTGACATCATGCATGGCTGAGAAGTAATTGAGGTACAAGAGGTCAAAGCGAATCGCCACACTGCAATCTGATAGCCAGGATGTTGCATGCATGGCTCATTCCCATCCTGGTTCATAGAATCACTACAGTGCAGGAGTCCTTTCAGTCCATCGATCCTTCAGAGGCCCTCTGAAAGAGCACCCTACCTAGGCCCACTTCCTGCCCTATTCTCACCTAACCTTTTGGACATTAAGGAGCAATTTAGCGTGGCCAATCCACCTAGCAAGGGCAAATCCACCTAACCAGCGCATCTTTGGACTGTGGGAGAAAACCAGAGCGCCTGAAGGAAACCCACACAGACACGGGGAGAAAGTGCAAACTTCACGCAGTCACCCAAGGTCAGAATCAAACTCTGGTTAGTGGGTCGAGCAGAGTAACCGTGCTTGGTCTGGACCCAAATTGGACCTGTTTTTCTACAGGTGCAATTTCACTTTGGTTGAAGTCAGAATACTGCAGAAATTCGGCAAGTGTGTCCCAAACACAAATTGACGTTAATGGAGGATTTTAAATTTTAACATTGATTGGGAGAGGCAATTAAACACCGGTCAGAAAGGTAGTGAATTTCTGAAGTGTGTCAGGGATAATTTGCTCCAGCAATATGTTCTGAGTACAACAAGGGGACAAGCAATATTGGATTTATTCATGAGCAATGAGCCAGATTTATTTATTAACCTAATTGCATGTGAACATTTATTAAATAGTGATCATAACATGATCGAGTTCAGGGTAATGTTTGAAAGGGAAAAGCACAAATTAGCTGCTAGAACTTTAGATTTAGGGGAGGCCGACTTTAACGAGATGAGACTGTCCACAGTAAACTAGGAAAATCAACTAATCGGTAAAACAACTGAAGAACAGAGCAACACGTTTCAGAAAATATTTAACACAACACAGAAACAGTTTATATCCCTGAGGAACAGCTAAAGAGATAAGAGACAGCATAAAACTAAAAGAAAGGGCTTACCAAAATGCAAAAACATAGCACAGATCCTACCAAATGGGAAAGACACAAAGAGCCACAAAGCAGTTTACAGGCTATTAAAAGGGGTGATGAAAGGAAACTTAAAAGGGTCATCAAAATCAATAAGAAGTTTTATGGTTATAAAAAGGAAAAGCAGGTGGTCAGGAACAATGTTGGCCCTCTAAAGACTGAAAGTGGAGATATTGTCAGCGAGTGACTATGGGGGCATGCCGAAAAATTACTTTGCCTTGGTATTTACATTGGAAAAGGATACCGTGTCGGGAGGTTGAGGACATTGATGGTGGATTGGGCACAAGGACTAAATAATATTAACACGTGGAAAACATTGAAAATGGGGGAAATTAATGGAAGTAGAGTGATAAATCCCCAGGACCTGATGGTTTTCTCAAAGGGTGTTAAAGGAAGTAGGGAGCACATTGTAGATGCCCTAACTATATATTTTTAAAATAATCTTTATTATAGTCATAAGTAGGCTTACATTAACACAGCAATGAAGTTACTGTGAAAAGCCCCCAGTCTGTTCGGGTCACACTGAGGGCAGCACGGTAGCATTGTGGATAGCACAATTGCTTCACAGCTTCAGGGTCCCAGGTTCGATTCCGACTTGGGTCGCTGTCTGTGCGGAGTCTGCACATCCTCCCCGTGTGTGCGTGGGTTTCCTCCGGGTGCTCTGGTTTCCTCCCACAGTCCAAAGATGTGCAGGTTAGGCGGATTGGCCATGCTAAATTGCCCTTAGCGTCCAAAATTGCCCTTAGTGTTAGTTGGGGTTACTGGGTTATGGGGATAGAGTGGGCCAAATGGCCTCCTTCAGCACTGTAAATTCTATGATCTAATTCAGAATGTCCAAATTACCTAACAGCACGTCTTTCAGGACTGTGGGAGGAAACCGGAGCAGCCGGAGGAAACCCATGCAGACACGGGGAGAACGTACAGACTCCGCACAGACAGTGACCCAAGCCGGGAATCGAACCTGGGACCCTGGAGCTGTGAATCAACAGTGCTGACCACTGTGCTACCTTGCTGCCCAGTTTAGAGTGCCCTAGATTGAGGAGTGGCTCCCTCTGGATTAGAAAATTGCTCCTGTCACAATTGGATGGGGAAAGTGCGCACCTGGGAAATGCCCAGTTCCCCAGGGAGGGACAACATGGATCCATGACAGTTAGGTCGTGCCTGAGCGAGGCTGATGCAGCCCCTCTCTCTCAGGCCTCTCCGTTCCGGGGGGGGGGGGGGGCACCCGGCTTTCTTTCACAGTCTGAGGGACAAACCCAAACACACTGAATCGGGCAGCGGCCACACTTCCTGTTCTCTCCGGGTGGAGGCCGCAGGCCGGGCCTACCTCACCTCGCCCTCGATCGGGCCGGCGGGAGATCGCTATCCAAGCCGCGGCCGCCAAGTACCTTCAGTTGAAAAATGGATCCGAAGGGGGTATCGGATGCCGATGGGGAGTTGCCGGGACGGGACTACGCCGCAGCGAGCGAGCCCGCGCGCAGCACCTTCCTACACCGCCGCTCCGAGCCTGGCTCGGACTAAAGGCCGCGGCTGCCAGCAGCTCTATTTATAACCTGCGGCTGGGGGCTGGGACAGCGTGTACCAACTGCCAGTCACTCAGCACGCCAGTGGAGAGGGGGGTGATAGGCAACACACAGAAATCAATTCCCACCTTCCGCCTGAAAAGACCGTTTTGGATCATTGCAAAATATTAAGGATGTGAATGAGGTCTAACTGTCACTATTATGGTGTGAAGCAGGCTGACTTGAGGCCTGTTGTCGCTCCCGCCTCATTCTGTCCCCCCCTCCTTTCCTGCGGAGATGGGTGTGTCCGGCTCTGGGTGACGTCATTGACAGGCTGGAGTTTCTGCCCAGAGCTCAGGCTGGGGTCCTGGTGCTGCTGCTGCTGCCCAGAGCTCAAGCTGGGGTCCTGGTGCTGCTAGTCCGGCTCCTACTGCTAGTCCTGCTCCTACCCGGAGTTCAGGCTGTGGTCCTCCTTCTGCTCCTGGTTGGTGTTGGTGCTGCTGCCGCCGCCCAGAGCTCAGGCTGGGGTCCTGCTGCTGCTGGTCTCTATGTGTCGCCCCTTTGTTATTTTAATCTTTACATTGGAGAATAGCGAGGAAGCCGGAGGGATGACATCGCAGATCAATAATCAAGTTTGTGCAGGTACATTATAAAAAAAGAGAGACAGAAGTTCCCATATTTTAATGGGACTGGCCGCAGAGTGTCTTTGTAGCTGCTAAAGGAGTGAGTGTGCCTGGGACTGGGCGGGTCTGCCTCCTCCTCCTTTCCCCTTCCCTTTCTCACTTTTAATCATTCCATGAACCAATACAACGCTTAATGGCCAAAGTGTTTGGGAAAGGGGGTTGGGACGGGAAGCTTAACTTTCAGGCTGCACCACTTTGAAGTTGATTTTCAGGCAACTCTGCACTTTGCCACTTGGACTGGTCTCTGTCCTAACTAACTGTGTGTGTGATGGGGGATGTTAATAATAATGATTAATGTGAAAGTTTCATCTCTTTCAGAAGCGGTCTCGGGGGCGGCGATGGTTTCTGAGGTGAGTGGCTGGTCTCCAGGATTGTTTCTGTTGCTCGGGTGTTTAAGCTGCTTTCAGGGATGTCAGCAGCTTTCTGACGTTGTGTTTTTCTCCTGGCGTTTGGTTTGCAGCGTGTTTTTGGTGAGGAGTGAAGTGAATCCTTGTCCTCGGTGTGTGGGCAGTCAGTACAATGAAGGGTGCTGCCTTCAGCTTGGTGTTATGGGGAGATTTGCTGTGAGGAGGGGGGAGATTTGCTGAGGTATTGTGAGGAAGGGGGGGGGGGAGATTTGCTGAGGTGCTGTTGTGAGGAAGGGGGGGGAGATTTGCTGAGGTGCTGTTGTGAGGAAGGGGGGGGGAGATTTGCTGAGGTGCTGTTGTGAGGAAGGGGGGGGGAGATTTGCTGAGGTGCTATTGTGAGGAAGGGGGGGAGATTTGCTGAGGTGCTGTTGTGAGGAAGGGGGGGGAGATTTGCTGAGGTGCTGTTGTGAGGAAGGGGGGGGAGATTTGCTGAGGTGCTGTTGTGAGGAAGGGGGGGGGAGATTTGCTGAGGTGCTGTTGTGAGGAAGGGGGGGAGATTTTTTGAGGTGCTGTTGTGAGGAAGGGGGGGGGAGATTTTTGAGGTGCTGTTGTGAGGAAGGGGGGGGGAGATTTGCTGAGGTGCTCTTGTGAGGAAGGGGGGGAAAGATTTTTTGAGGTGCTGTTGTGAAGAGGGGGGGGAGATTTTTTGAGGTGCTGTTGTGAGGAAGGGGGGAGATTTGCTGAAGTACTGTTGTGAGGAAGGGGGGAGAGATTTGCTGAGGTGCTGTTGTGAGGAGGGGGAGATTTGCTGAGGTGCTGTTGTGAGGAGGGGGGAGATTTGCTGAGGTGCTGTTGTGAGGAGGGGGGGATTTGCTGAGATGCTGTTGTGAGGATGGGGGAGATTTGCTGAGGTACTGTGAGGAGGAGGAGGAGGGGGGGTCAAGTTGACAGGTCGGCGGGGTGTGCTGCGTTTGCTGCCTGTGTCGGGGGGCCCTGGGGTTATTCCTCCTCCACCTTGCTGCAGGAGGTGGCCGGTGTGAGCACTCGGGCTGGAGGAGTTTGTACCTCTGTCTGCCTCATTCTCTGTCTCTCTCTCTCTCTCTGTCCCTCTCTCTCTCTGTCCCCCTCTGTCTCTCTGTCCGTCTCCCTCTCTCTCTGTCCGTCTCCCTCTCTCTGTGTGTGTCTCTCTCTCTCTCTGTCTCTCCCTCTCTCTCTCTCTCTGTCTCTCTCCCTGTCCGTGTCTCTCTCTGTCTGTGCAGTCGCCATCTTGCTAGTGGATGTCAAAAAGTGAACCTTTCCCTTAAACAAAAGGTTGGGAATCTGAGTAAAAGTGTATGTCGGGGGGGCTGGGGGGAGAATCCCGCTCTTTCCTGGCAGTCTGGGAGCA